>NW_015090920.1:8695672-8774489 GCF_001431845.1 Calidris pugnax
AATTTTGAAGTATGATTTTTTTTCTCCCTGGATTATAAATTTGTTTGATAAAAAAAAAAATAGAAAAGAAAAAAAAAACAGACAAACCCAAATCTGCTACTCTGCTTCACTAGATCAATTTTAATTTAAAGGTACCAAAAGGTGTTGCACTTCAGATTTCAAAGGAAGTTAATTTTTAAATACTTTCAGCTCAGCATTGCTCTCTTTAAGAATTTAATTACAGGCTAAAACATTCTTTCTGGACAAAATCTTTCTTTAGTGTAAACCTAATTTTCATTCTCACAGTGAAGGGAGACAGCATTGCATGTTGTCCCAAATGGAGATGAACATGTGACAAGCTGGGAAATAAGTGGAAATAAAATCAATTTTTCCCTATTAGTGTCAAATTAAAAGCAAAGTAAGCTGTAGAAGTTGCAATAGCAGAAGTGACAATTGAAACAAGTGTTCTGAACAAACAAACAAGACCAATAGAGAATCAATTTTAACTTTGTTAGGTGAAGGGACCTTTACTGTTGGTGGTCTTACAACGCTCAAAGGAGTATCTGTTCAAACTCCAAAGCAGCAGCCAGAGACTCCATATCAACAGGCAGGAAGTCAAAGATATAAAAATGGTGAAAATTAATGGGAAATTATTTTTACAGAATATAGCCCAATATACATGTCATTAAGATTTGCAGTTTATGGTATCATAAAAGAAAAATTGCTGTCCTTTTCACTTTGAATTTGTGAAAAGGTAAGAGAGTTCAAATCAAATAACTCTTTACATGTAAAACAAAATGCATAGAAACCTTTCTTCATTTTTCTACCCCCTTTCAGTTTTCCCAGCTTCTTTCCCTTTCTTGTAATTCACTTATTTCCCTCTATGTGCCTCAGTGATATTAAATATATCTTTCTTTATTATTTTTTTTTCCTTCTCCTTCCCCTTTACCTTGTGTTTTCCCCTGCATACAGTGCCTGACATTGTTTCCCTACATTAATGTCTCCTAGCTGACTGCCTTTCCCACCGTTCTGGTTGACACCTCCAGTCGTTTCATCCCTCTCTTCAAGCAATCGGTGGCAATACCTCCTCTTCCTGGCTTCAATCAATGCATGTCAGCCTAAAAAGCCTGGTGCCACCAAGGGCAGGAACCAGAAACGTGGTAGAACAGATCTCGGCAGAAAGTCTGTAAGTAACCTGAGAGATGCTTAGCTGGGAATTTGGGGAGTGGACTGTGGCCGGGTGCGAGCTCACTCGTTATGTTCATCTGATGATGAGAAGCTGACTCTTGTAGCAAGAGGTGATGTGTGTTAGGGCTATATCCTGCTCTCTGGATGCTCTGTCAGAGAGAATAGGCATCAAATGGTTCTTCTCTTATGCAAGAACAAGTCTAAAATCTCAAACTTGCTTCTAGATTGCTTGCTGTACTTTCACAAAACTATAAGAAAATAGTTTTATATTTTATGAAGAGGTTTGAATAGGTAGCCATTATCAAAGCTATGCTAGAAGTGCTGATCTTTATTTTTTTTCAATATCATAAGATTGGACTACTGATTCTACACTATCAATCTAACTTTTTCCCCCCACTCTGTTACAGCTAGAACAGAAAAAACCAAATAACATGTTAATCCAAAATGTTAAAAATTAGGGAAAATTTTAGTGTGCTGTTGAGGACTGAAGGATTTTTTCCACTATTAATGTAGTTGTTGCATAATTAACATAAATTGACATAACCAACATTTTGTAATTAGATTCTTTATTAATAAATTCTAATTGTAAAAACACATGGATTTAATTGACATTTAACATGTTAGCTATTGCAAGCTTGATATCAATTAACACACTTATCAAATGTCAATTACCAGTTTTCCAGTTTTAATTGCTGTGAAATTGACTTGCCATGGGCTACCTTTTTAAATGTTAATGTATTAACAGTGTTCACAGATTTGATGTAATAAATACGACATCTAATGTGCACTTATTGCTTATGCAATTTGACTACTTTATATGAAAATTTAAGTGTATTTCCTTCATACTTATTAAACAACAGTAAGAAGCCTTTTACTCATTAATTTACCATACAATTAAATTTGATGCCAGTTTGAAATAATTATCCCACTGCCTTCAGAATAGCTAGTCAAATAGGCAGGTCACCATTTCAAACTAGTATTAGCAGACATTATTAGAACTATTTCTGAACACTGTATTGTGCTGCTAACTTGCCTTTTTAATAGGAAATTCTCCATACACCTCCTGTATTTTCCTGTTTTAGCTGTATAAAGTAACAGTGGCTTATATGCCATGTTCATTTGAAGAAAAAAAAACTGAAAAAACAGCCCTGGAAGTCCAGCTACTGCTGATGACTCTGTCAAGTGAGCTGAACAAATGTGTCCTGTCCCTTCCCTTATTTATGGCCCTCCTGATGGCACCGGGCCATGGTGCTGATATAAGATTTTGGTTGCCAGGAGCAGTTTTGGTTTGACAGCTTTGTCATTGGCATCATCTTAAAGGATGAAATTTCCATTGTGTGAAGAATATATATATTAAGTTCATCCATAGCGTTTTATTTCAATCTGTAGAACTGACATACTTTATGAAGCTAGGCACTATCCCCATTTTAATGGAGAGGAAAGTGAGATGCAGTAAGGTCAAGTGATTTGCCTAAAGTCCTGAAGCTTGTCAGTAGCAGAAGTATGGAAAATAAGTTCTGGTTCAAGTTACATTTTTGGAGTGGCAAGAGGATCAGGCTTTCCCAAAGGCAGTGTATAGTGGTGACGGATGAAAGGAGCGTTAATCACAGGCCTCCTGGAAAGGAGGGCTGCTTATTTAGCAGAATAGAATGAATATTTAAAAAGACCTTTCAGAGTATTGTAGAATAAATGCATATATCTGTAAGTTATTATGGCTTAAGGGCTAGCTATTAAGTGAAAGGATCAATGCATCAAATAGTAAATGCAGAACTTTTAGAACTAGAGCTATGTGAATCATGATCTCCCAGTCTGCTAATGAAACACACAAAGTCAGGGATCAAACTTTGCGTCAGACCAAACTGTTGGATTGGAGTTTTCTCCCTCCTCCCAAGCAAGAGTGATCTGCACTGCTGACAAAGCTATGTTTTCTTAGTAATGGGGGCAAACTCTCTCCTCAGCCTCCGGGCTTGAGGCCAGCCCCACTGGGAGCAGCCAGCCCTCACTGTGCCCTGATAGCCAGAACAAAAGGAGATGCTTTTCAGAGGTCAGGTAGAGCATTTAGATCAGCACTTGGCCAAAGGAGGTCAGTTATCAATGAAGTCGTGGCCTGCAAATCAATCCCACATTTGCCAGTGTCTCCAGGAGCGGCATCTAATGGAGCTGTTAGTCAGCTGTGCATTCGGTCCTTAACACTCTTCATCTGTGGTTTCTGCTCCTTTGTGATGTGTAGTAAGCCCTAACCAGCCAAGGCTTTTAGCTTTGGCTACTGAACTTGCTATGCCAGCTGCCAGGTAGCATTTCAGAGCTATTTGCTGAGCATACATTTGTTGAAGCATTCTGGTTCCTCTGTGGATTATAGCTCTATTCAGATCAAATTAGATAAAAATTCGATTTTATGCACCATATGTGAGTTGGTGGCCCTGCTGTGTCCAATAACGATACTGTCCCTATAAGTGTCTGAAAGTCACCCTGTTCAAACATATTTTTTTAATAACCAAAAACTAATCACATGCTAAAACACACCAATGTTAACCTTGTCATTGCCTCACGTGTATATTTTTCCTTGAAGGTCAGTTTGTGCTCTTTCAGAGACTCATTCCCATTCTTTGTGTAAGGATGGAGTCTACTCAGCTGAAGTTGCTTGGGTGAGTCTGCAATTACTGATTATGCCTCTTTGTAGACTTCCAGGCTATCACCCCTGCTGGCAGGTGGATCCCATCACTGTGTTCCACATTAAAAACCATTATGGTCTGCTAAGGTACTGATAGGTCATGTGTTTTGCAGTTCTTCCCAGTGAAAGCCAATGCCTACTCCTAAAAATAAAGAGGTTTATAAGGGTTCAAATACAAAAAGGGAGGGGAATAAGAGGGAGAAATCAGAAGTGACATGTTATGATGCTTTCCTGAAGATCAACAACTCTTCCTTCTACTGATGAATAATTTCCTAAATGATTCCACCTGCTTTCTCACCTGTCATTTTCACACGTGCTGTATCATGATTGCATGTGAGGATTATGAAGAGAGGAATGTAAATGAATTAATGAAAGACTGATTTCCAAATTAATCTATTGTCTCCTTCCAGTTTCAGACGTCTCTGGGTGCCAATAGAGTTTCATTACATCTATTAGTTTACTATAGCAGTTTGATTGCTATTACTTTATCAAATATATTTCAGGGGAAAAACGTATACCCCAATGGTGTCAAGTCAAAGAATAATATTAAACCATCAGCTCTACAATGCTCTTGTGTCTCTGATTATTAAGAATCATGTTTCATCCGAACTTTTTTAGTGGAGTTTTTGGAAGTGAAAATGTTCAGTCGCCATCAACAATGAGTACATTTAATTAGAATGTCTCTCTTTCCCCATTCCTTCCAAAAAATGTCTCAGAAAGAATAGTATCATTTAAGATTTTATTTAAAGATAATATAATAGAAAAAGTGGAGGATACTGCAGCAGACTTACTGGCTGGAAAAAGGATTGTGTACCAGGCAAGAAACCATGACGAATGCACATGGTGTAAGATGATATTTGGCATTTGCATGGTTTATAAGGAAATTTTGTCTTTATTAAATATTTTTATTAGAAAAGAACAAAAAAAATAATATAGTTAAGTGGAATATTCCATAGTATTGAGTACTTGTATTGCATGCATGTGAATGCCAGCAGTATGAAAGGAAGTGTGCCTTATATAAACACACGATGCAGGTTTGTGTCAAATAATTATAACTAGCAAATGACAGACTAGAAAGCTTTGTGATAGATTCTCAGAGCTATAGGGTAAACCACTTATATCATGAACTTTTGATTGTCTCCCTGGCATCCTGTCCTCTAATCCGTCTCTCCTGAGACTTAATTTCACGCTCCAAACACTGAACAGCTTCAGACAGCTGCCATTTAAAAATAAACAAACAGAAATTAACCATCAGTAACAAAGTCCTTCCCCTCTCCAGACCACTACACAGAAGCTCAGCCTGATCAAAACAGGGCTGCTTCTTCCTTCAGGGGCAGAATTTTTCCCAAATATAAGCAAAATCCAGGTATATAATATCTTTCTCTCATCTCACGCTTGTGATCTGTCATTTAGAAATGGTGCATAAGTTTGCTGCACACTAGAAGCATTTAGGGGCTGCAAACTAGCGAGGTTCTCTCTCCTAAAAAGGGAAGGTATTGATAAAAAGATGAGCTGGGAGCACTAGTGATGTCTTATTTTTCAGATTGCTTAAATGGCTGAAAGGACATAATTCACTGTTTGATTCAGCAATATTCTGATCTTCACCTGAAGCAGGGGAATCATTTAGCTTTTTTTGCTCTTGCTTCTTCCTCATTTTTGTCTATCGCATGTAACGTGCAGATTGTAAACCATAAAATGTTATGCTAAAGAATGGACTCAGAGTGTTGTGGTAAGACTAACAGCACTTGTCTGTGAAGTTGTCTGAGGTACCTTTCTGTAAGTATGACGTGCTTGTAAAGCCAGTTTACATTCTTTGGAGGGATTGGCTGAGTTTAGATATGAAATCTACACGTATTCAGGAAACACGAAGTTATAATTCTGAGCTTTTTTAATTCCTTGGCAATCTCTTCTCAGCTCTTTTTCCAATTAAATTTGACGCAGTTTTAAAGGATGCTTTCAAGCTCAGTCATTTTCCTTTTCTCACCTATCTTAAATGATTATATTAGAGACAGGCTAAAGCAAACTGTCCGTTCATGCTCATCAGAGGAACAGATTTTTCTTTCCCTGTTCTCAGCACATGCAGCTAGGGTGGGCCACAGTGGTAAGAGATATGATCCTTAAATTCCCGACCTTAGCAGTAAACCAGATGAAGTAATTTTGTCCATTCCTTCTATGCGTTTTTATAGACAAAATAAAAAGTACATAAATTTTCTTTTACTGTAGATATAATCATAGCTATAAAAATTTATCACTAGATTCAGTAACATAGTCCAAAGTGCTGGGACTGGAGATAGCAATAATATAAAACAGGCAACACTTCCTCACTTTTATTATTTATTAGTGTTGTTACTAAAGTACTTACGATAATTTTATTCAAAATAGAGCTCTAAGAATGGCATGCAGGATGTTAAAGTGAAAGAAACCAGTAGTTTATACCTTATTTGCAAGTATAACCTTGGATATGTTGTGGTATCAGGCTATGGTAGTAATAATAGCCATACATCTCAAAGATTTTTTAAATTGATTGCTTAATTGTACAACTAAGAAATAAGATCTTTAGAAAATTTCATGCTAGGTATAACACTTTTAATTTGACTTATTAAAAGATGCTTAGCTACTTAAGTGTTGAGCAAGGAATAAATTAATTAGAGCTGAGCTACAAATGAAATATTTCTTAAGCGGTGAGAATGCAGAAGTTGCAGACTGACTCTACTGACTTCCAGTATTTTTTAAGGAATTTTTTGCTAATGTTTGTAATTATTTTTCAGAAATAATTCACAGAAGGCATTTAACTTCATAAATAATTATTTTCCTTAGGAAAATCTGAAACTTTGAGATTTCCATTGTAAAGGTTTAATATATACTCATATACATATATACATGCATGGAGGCAAAGAGGAAGATACAGAATTCCTAGGTAGTTCCCTATGCTTCATTTTATAATGAGAAAACAATTTCATAAGCTTTTATTTTCATTCCCAAAGTAATAACTTTAATTTGTAGCAGTGTTTTCTCCTCTTAACCACAATACTGGAAAACAGAACACATCCTTTTGACCCACATTATGTTACTGGTAGAATTGCCTATCGATTACTAGAATCAAGCTTTAGACTTTCCACCAACGTTTCAATATTTTTTTATCCTTGACATTGAGGATTTCTTTATCTGCTTTATTTATTTTAACTTCTTTAGTTTATTTAGTTTTAACTTCTGCTTTCAATATTTAACAGTCACCAGAGAGAAGCATCACAAGTGTGAATATACTTTCTGGTAAAGAAGAGAAAGGAAAGAAAAGAGAGGACGAGGAGGATAGCTGACCAAATGTAAGACAAGGGAAACATTTCCCTGCTGCCATTAACAGGAAAGCAGCTGCATATTCTAGTAGAAAAGGGTTTGTTTTACCTGATCTATTGAGGTTGTAGTGTAGTGAGAGATTTAATTCTGTTCTAAGGATCTAAAAATGAAAGATATGGCTGAATAAAGTTTTAACTGGTGTGACAACAAATTCATGGTCCCATATGAATTATCAAATAGATCTGGTAGCTCAGTTATGCCTTATTGTTGTTTTTATACTGCCTAATTATTCTCAGCTTTATGAATTACCAGCAATATTTAATGGCGTATGAGGAGAGAGAAGCCTAAAATAATGTCCGTAGGCAAAAGTGGGATGTTTTAATAATGATCACTGTAGCATCACACATTATGGACATTACTGTGACCTTTTATAATATACTAAAATTGTCGTTGCAGTTGCCATCTTGGCGCAGAATCAAAATGCTTTCACCTTTCCTGTGCAGAGGCAGATCTGGGTTTTAATTAAGTACTAGAACTGTGCAATTTATACAAAGGAACAGTTTTATTAAACTCTTTTTTTTTATTCTTTTTTTTTACTGCATTAAAGAGTACATTAGGAAAATTTTAGAATTAACATCGATCAATGCAAAAGAGGAAATAAAAGATACTTAGTGTAAAAGCTGTTCCTTTTACTATTGTCTAGTAGAACAAAGTTTGTCGGAGTCACAACTTGATGGAGGAAGAGCAGCCACACATAACATCCTAAACGCTGCTATATATTCTGGAGTCAGCCTCTCAGGCTACATTTATGCTAACAAGTCCAGGATCTCCTCCTAGGTACTGAAGCTAATGTGGCATGGAGCTCCCTAGCTGCCAAACCCAAATAACTATATACAAACTGACAGCGAGTGTGCAGCCTGTATTATTCAGGCTCCCAAAACAGGGCCAGGAAGCGTTTGGGAGAACGGTAGTTGAAAGAAGCCAATTTTATGCTGGGGAGTATTCTCACCATTTCAGTGCTACTTGTTTTCCGGTGCACAGCAACAGTCCGTGTCCTAGCTATGGTCACTGGCTAGTACAAGCATAATCTTCATGCAGTATCCAGCTCAAGGTGGGTGCCTGATACCTATTTCCATATGAAATCCTGTGATTGTGCCAGCCAACAGACTCATGCATCACTCATGTTATCGGTTTAGTCCCTATTTAACAGTCCTTTAGTTGCACCAGACACTTGACATCCACTGTCTTTTATATATGTTCTTATTAGATTTACTCTCTCTCCACCTCATTTTTAGGGTGATAGCCTGAAATATGTTACGGTACCAATAAATAAAGCCTGAAAGACCATGAATATAAATGAAAAGGATTCAACTCAGAGTTAAATTTAGCAGACCACTGACTGGGCTGATTATTTTGTTCCATTTAAGTTCATTGTTCTATCATTCCATAAATATTCCATTTCCCTTTCCAGCTCTGTTCTCCCATTTTCTCCCAAATATACCCTGATCATCATACATTGCAAATTTGTCTTACAAATTTCTAATACTTTGGCTTCTAATCTTCTTCTATAGACATAATGATTCCATTTCAGTTCTTGTTCTCTGTTCTTTCTTAATACTTCTTTTGAGTTAATGCTGTTAATTAAGAGTTGAATTGTCCATTTCTTCCAGAGGAAAATGAATTATTTTCTTACAAAACTGACTGATGCCTTTTCTCAAGAGATTGCTCTTTGAGGTTGCATTTATTAATGTCTTTAAACATATATTTCTTTGAATCAGTTGAGTACTCATTTTAATACTATTTTTTTCATAGGGTGAGTTTGGGATTTTCATACGTGCATGAATAGATTTGATCTGATACCACTGCAGCACTTCCATGTATTATTCTGAAATGTCTTTCTTTAGTTTACGTATGTTGATAACTTTTTTACAATTAACAAATATACTTTTAAAAAACCCAACCAACCAACCAAACGCCTTTTTGCCCAGCAGCTCGCGAGCTTCTCGTATTATTGTTTGACAATACTCAACAAGCATCATGCTGACACCAATATCATTCTTTGTTCTCCCTGTCAGTCTCAGTCTTAATTCTTTTAATCTTCTTTACCTGGGAGCCACACCAGAGGGGTCCGATAACACACCTCCTGGAAGCCAGGGTTTAGGGGAGCACTACCTTAGGGTGTCTTCGCCTTTCATACTGCTGCTTCAAGACGTGAGAGAATTATTAATATAAGCTTGTCTTGTAGCGTAAGCTCCTCTCAAACCTTCAATAACAAGTGAAATCCCCTCTAGAAGTCTTCCTGAACGTGTAATGAACAATTATGCTTACCTGTCTTTATTAGGCTGTTTCGCCTCCTCCTGCTGTGATGAAAACAGGGAGAGATCTGCAAAATCAGTACTGTATATCTCAAAGGTAATTAAAACTTTGATTTTGTAAACGATTCGTACTACTTAAAAAAAAAACACAGCAAAGTTTTCTTCACGTGGTATTCTGTAATGAATGTTCTTGCCTCGAAAATCCCGATAGACAAAATGCTCTTTAACATTTTCCAGCAAGCTTTACATGGTATTTTGAAGTATATTTGTGCTATATGGCAGAAAAGGTTAGTACTTTAAATATGTATGTTATTGTTTTCTTCTGTTGTTAGAAATGGAGAAGACAATCAGTGTGTTTATTTTTAACTCTGAAGGAAGCAGAGATGCCTCACTGATAACTATCAAAAATCCTAACATTTGTCAAAAGTAGAACAGGTTATATTTAATTTGGGATGGGGACAGAAAGCAACAAAATGACAAGGTTGTAAATAAATACAGGTTTTACTGGAAAAATTAAATGGGGCCTGCAATAACACTGTAATTGCCTTTCCTGGCATTTATATAAAATTACAGGGAAATAAAGGAATATTTTTGGAATCCAACAAGCCAGTCCAGAAACTGTCTTTTATTTTGCTTTTGACTTCCATTTGCCAGTACAAATAAAAAGACGTCTCTGCCACAAGAAACACCAAATTTCTAACATTGTTTACAGCGAAGTGAATCTAAAATATTTGTATTGTATAAAACTCATATAAAGCATACAGCTGCCCATGCTTCTGCTTTCTTTAATGTATTATATTTATTTTATGTTTTGTTTTGTTCCTTTTGTATTGATTGTCTTCTTCTGTTTTAGGTTTCATCATAGTTCAACACATTTCTCAAATCAAGGTTATTGATATATACAGAGAAGATCAGTTCTAATAATACCGAATACTGTGCTACATCCCTCAAATTAAGTTGTTTCCATTCAGGACCAGCCTCTGCAAGTGAAGTTTGTTTTCGTACACTGAGGTAATGACCCTGTTTAAACTTCTACACATTAGTGGAACAAAAGTAAATGTGCGACCTTACTTTCACTAGCTTTGTGAAAATTTGTTTTTTGGAGAGTTTGAACAACAATTATTGTTTAACGAAAGAAATACAAACCTTTTTGTGACTATTCTTAGTGGCAATACTTCACTTTTCTACCAAGTTTATCAATAAATACCACATACTGTTCTGGGCTACAGAGAAAGTAAGCAATAAAAGAGCCAACTTTTAATGAGCTCATTCCATAAAAGAAGTGTTAAATTTCCTGCTTCCCTGTGGAAACAAATTAATTTCCATACAGACCTTCTGGAACACGAATAAGATGATACTCTGAAATAATTTATAATTTACCACTGAAGGAACTAGTGATAAGTGACAGAACCTGAGTGTGTGCATGTGCAAATATATAGTATTTATGAGTGCAGTCCAGTAATTTCATCATGGTTATGGCCTTTCTTCATACTTACAAAATTAATAGTTTGTAAGGGTGATGGCAGCCCTCTGAGCTCTCCACAATTCTCCCTCTGACTTCTGCTTCCCACTCTTAAGGTTGTGATAGATCCTTGCTAATTGCTGAGTCCTCATAATCAGGGCAGAGATAAAGCACAGGCGTGAGGCTTGGCCTCAAGAGCCATGAAATGAATGAGCTGAATGGAAATGGAAATGGAAATTAGTTGGGCCTGTACCAGAAGAAACTCCTTTCAGTGGGACTGGGTTGATGCTGGCAGGGAGTCAAAGGACACAAACCATCCCAGAAGCCTCCTGTGTGAATGGACTTGTGTGTTAATGGTCCTCCTGGGAACGGGAGGGCTTGAGGAGGCAAAGCTTTCCCCTTGCCAACAGTTAAGCCAAAGAGTAAGGTAACCTTATAACATTTTTCCATATGGCTGTTCCTGCTTAATTTTCTCACAGATGAGCCCAGGGGTGAATCAAATGAACAGGCAAGTGTCTATTTGCTGATGTCTTGAATGGACACGTTAACAAAAGGCACGATGGGAACTGAACCAGCTGAAAAGTGCATTTTCTTTGTCACCTGAATAGGCAGTACTGATTTCCATGATAGCTGTGTTCTTAATTTACATTGTAAATTCAACTTACTATATATGCAATATGCATACTATTCATTTATCTGAGGTATAAACAAGCTCATCACTTAAAATTGGAGGACACTACGTAGGGAAGAGAAGCAGTAGTAATGGGGAGATGTTCACATAAGCATAAAAGCACTTCTTTTAGACAGCATATAGATGTTTCTTTTAAAGAGTTTGGCAAATACTACTCCTTAGAAGTTCTGGATTTTAATATATAAATACATATATGTATGTATATATATATACACACAAACACACAAGAGTACTCAGCAAGGTATTACAAACTTCAGGATAAACTGTTTCTATACAGATATTTGGGAGTTCAGCTGTCATCCAGTTAAAATGTCCAGCAATACACAAAAAACTGTGACTTCCCCTACTGATCCAGTTCTTTAAAAACTCTTTGGATTGAGTGAAAAAGTACATTTTTTTTCAGGGGGTCTTTGGAACACATTGAAAGTTTATTAAGTATATGGTAGCAGCAGATCACTGCATCTCTGACAGTGGTACAGTCAAACAAGAGAACGAGCTAATCCGTTAAGGTGAAGCACAGTAAAATAAAAATCTTCAGCATTTTCTTCTCACAGAAATTCCTTCTGCTCCCTCCTGATTTCTTGACAGGTTTAAGTCCCTTACCTAGTGTTAATTTTAATCACATTTTGCTAGAACACATCAAAAAAGTCTGCAGTTCAGCAGCTTTACAGAGGACATCGGGAATAGAAAATATTTGGTGTTGTTTGCATGCAATAACACATAAAATGTAGATCAGCTTGGAAGTTTTTAAAGGTTTCACACTACTGTCCCAGTTCAAATTTTACCCCTGCTGGAGTTTAGTAGAATTTTGTCTTTACTCTTCCTTATTTTTCTTTACTATTTGTTAGAGACCCTTCTCCAGAACATTGCCAATGTTGGGCTTATGAAGCTTTTGCAACAGCTCCATTTCTCATAAGGGAAAGAAATTCTCCCTCTTTGTTGGTCTGTAAGCACTACCTGAACTTGCCACCTGATGTTCAGCTTGTGCATTGATAACCGTGTTTTTCAGTGCTCACCATTCCTTTTCTAGATAGTCATTTAAGTACAGCTTATAAAAACAAACAAAAAAAAAACATCCTGAAAAATGGAAAAAGGGACATAATCTTGCTTGTGTTTCTATAAAAAAAATACAATAATTATAAAGAACTATTTGAAAAACCTTTATATAAAATTAGATTTAATTTTTATATAACATTGTGGAAGAAAAAAAACATTTAAATTCTCATATTTCAATTGAACATTTAATTTTTACCTTTAGAAAACTGTGCTTTTTAAAGAAAGAAAAGATTTTGTAACACTTTTTCTCAGTTCCAATAGGAACCTATATTTTTGGCTAATTGGTTACTATTTTTAAATAATTTCTTCTTCTGTGCCTGATTTTCTTATCTGGGAGGCAAGGTCATAGAAAAAGGAGGTGTGTATCTGGGTCTTGCCATAGTAAGAAGCTGAAATGCTGCTCTGGGGTTTGCGCTGGGAGCGAGAGCCTGTAATAGTGTCTACTTTCTGGACATCAGTATTGTCAGAATGTCCCCCAAAGGCTCAGTATGCAGGGAATAGATTGTCTGGGGGGCAAATAGTTTTATAAATTTTAATACTGAAAGGGAATTATTTAGCAAAAGTCCTTCTTTTCCCTAGTGCTATTTTACCAGAAGCAAAAGTATTGGCATATTGTGCTCACTTGTGAGCCTTTTGTTTGTTTGTTTCGGCTCCATTCTTCTGGAATGGACTTGATACATAAAAGCCTAACTATCTTTCTGAGTTGTGAATAAAAATAAGGACATCTGATATGCTTTGGCTATTTTCCGTTTTATTGGTAGTAAACAGAGTAAATAAATGTGCACGTGTCATTGTGTATAGGAGGTTACATTGCAATGGAAAAGACAATAATTGTCTTTCATTATTTTGGGTTTTGTGGCAAAATAGAAGATATAACATAAATAAAAAATTATATATTTCTAATGATCACGGGATTTCTGATATGAGTGCTTTAGAAAGTTAAACCCTCATGTTTAAATACTGTCTACTTTTATATTGCTTATGTCATCGAAGAAACTGTAATGGGAATTGTCATGACACCTTACTGTGTCATTCCAAACAGCTTTGATGGTCTTAACAATTCCAAACAGCTTAGCAGGTATTTTGTTTTTAACAATACATACACTTGTGTTCTATTCATTGCTTTATTTGATTCTGATTTATTAGGACAATCTAATTCCTCTATTTAACATAAAATTAATTTTCAACCCATGTGCTTTTCTGCTTTTTTGTCATTTCCAGATATTTAAAAATATTCTTATTTTATGTTTTGCTTATTTAGAGCAACTCAGATTTCCATTTCAGCTTAATTCATCCTTATAACGATCAGGATTGTATAGAGAGCAGTTCTTCCTATCCCTTTGCATCCTCTTCAGTACATAAAAACAAGAAGACGGGACCAGAAGAATTTGCTGTATCAAACTGAAGAAAAACTATAGGCACTGCAAGAAAGGCAACTGTCATTATCTGTCCTTACTGCTTCCAATGTCTGGAAATATCAAGGGAAGGACTTCAACATTCCCAGTGAAATACGCACTATCTACTCATCTTCGTGATAGGAGTAAATCTTCCAAGGAAGGTGTGTTACACATTTTCAAAAATGTGGCTGCAAAGGTTTCTTTTAAGGTAACGGTTCCTTTCAAATGCTAATAAGTAAATTCTTTGGAGATATTTTTGAGGGAGTCGGGATTAAATAACAGGGTGATGCATTTCAAACTCTTACTGAAAAGTTTAGTGGAGAATGCCAGTGAAGATTTAATCAGAGATTTCTGAAATCATTCCCCACTGACAACTAGCAGTTGACAACTCTTTTCATTGGCAGATGCATCTGAATTAAAATCAAATGCCAAGAAATTCAATGTGTTTTCTATGTGTCAGAACCTTTGTTTAGATTATTTTTTTCTGTGTAAACATGTAGAAGAGGTTACTTCTCTCTATAAGCATCTTTCTGTGAAATGCGAGAATGATGCAGTTCAGAACTGAGATGATGGAAAAATAACATACGAACAGCATAATGGTGCATTTTTCATCAACATAGGAGAAACCTAGCAGTTAACAATGTTCAGAAGAAATTTATTTTCTTCTACATGCAGTTTCCTCAATAGTAGAAAATATCAGACAAATACCGAGGTTTTTTTTGTTTGCTTTTTTTTAGTAGAAGATAAAAATTCCCCTCACATTTTGTTTTTATAAATTCAAGGGTTTTTTGGTACAGATCCTACTCCAAGAAGGATCAGAGGATACTGGTTATTACATGCCAGTAATGTACAGGCCAGTATTTCAGCCCCATGCTGAACTCATGTTTGAGTTCTCAGTAGGGAAACCAGAAAATCAGGAAAGAGAATATTCCTCTCATTTCTTTGTCTTTTAGAGGTGCCTAGTAAAGGAAATAAATTTAATAATAAAAATAATTGTACTTTAATTTTCACAATACATTTCAAAGTGTTTTACAAGAGGAGGATATATGAGGCTTATTTGTAGCTGAGGCAAGAAGAGGTTACCCAGCATCACACAGAAGGTCAATACCAAAACAGAGTTTCAATCCAGGCTCTCATGAACTTGTCTGGTGCTTTGCACATGAGCCTATATGATGAGAGAGGAATTTGACTGTCTCCTTCACTAGTTTCAGCTTTCAGCCTTTTGTTCCCCAGAATTTCTACAGCAGATTTGTCGTGTCCTTTACTAAGCTCCTTTGTTTAGTTGCTTGTCAGCTTTAATGGAGCTTCAATTTTCAAATGGCACTTCTTGTGCTTTTTACAGGTGTTAACAATGAGCCAGGTGCTTCACCTTGTTTTTACATGTAATGCATGAGTTTAAAAAACAACATCAACAACAAAAAAATTTGTAGTAAGGAGGCTTAGTAGTCTCCAGCTTATCACAAGTGTAATTTATCAGGAATTGAGAGAGATGTACAAAACCTTGTTTAGCCCTATCAGTATAAACAGGATGTTCAAGGAAACAAGAATGAATTTACATGTTATAAATAAATACAAGCAAATCCCACAAAAGCCCCTGGAGAACTTCAGCAAAGAGTGCTGATAAGTATTTACACTAAATCTCCAAGGAATGAGCCTTAATCTTGGCACTCTGTGGGAAGCAAACAGAAAAGTAGCCAGCTTGTGCATCCTGACCTGGAAGAGCTCCAGATCTTGGGGTGGTTTTTTTCATGTGAAAGTTCCCCAAACAGCTGCTGCCGTTTCATTTCTCACAGGTAATGACTCACCTGCTTACAAGTACCATTTCTCAGCCCTGAGGTTAGGGTTCTTCTCACAAACTGTATCATTTTTCTAAGAACTTATTCAAGCCACTTGGCATAAATTCATTCCTTTTAAAAAGACTGCTGGTAAGACTCAGCAACAGTTTATAGCAGAGGAAGAAGGGAAACGAGACATAGACAAGGTAATGTCTCTCTGATACAAAGAAAATTCATGGTAGTTGATTGCAGAGCTTGAGACTAATTGCTTAAAACCATCTCCATGTAGAGATGTCTAATATTCTATATAAATGCATTTAATCATGCCTTACTCCCCATTTTGTGATAAGAATCTATTTTGCCTCAGGTTTTTCAACAGATATCTAATTGGGGCTGAAATATTGACCATCTCTTTTCCTGACCTTCCAGGGGTTCAGCAGTAAAATGTGAAAATTTCATTTTAATGGCACAAAAGTATTTCCATGAGCCTGTATGTTATTTGCGTACAGAGAAGCTTTTATTCCATAAACTCAGTATGTACCTTATAATTATTTTTTCTTTTCTTTTTCCTTTTTTATTAATTAAATAAAGGAGATGATGCAGTTGTTTCAAACAGTAAAAGCAGATCATGGGTTGGTTAAATATAGAAAGGTATATTCATGCATGTCTTAATAGATAAATGTGTATCTGGAGACCAAATTATTTATTTTATATTCCTTTATTTTCTATAACGTTTTCATACAGTAAGAAGGGGCTCTCCTCTGTGATTAAACCCTTGGCATCAAACAGATTTAAATACAGAAAATTTTTTCTCATCCTGTTTTAATGAACCATGCCTTGTCTTTCCCAAAGGGTCTGCAAAATGCCTTACAACCAGTTTTGATTAGCTGCTTATTAAAATGTATGTCTATTTTTGAATAATATTTATAATGTTTTCTTTTACTTATGTACGGTTTAGGATTATTTTCTGACACCCATTTTGGCAACCTTAAAGGACAATATGTTGCTGTCGAACACTACTCCAGCAAAAGGTATTGATGCCCTAATGTCCAATTTTAAGTGTCTCAAATGCATAGTCCAAAAACGAGGGGGGAAATAGATATAAAATGTAGGTCTGCATTTTTCTCTAGACTGTTCTAATACAGCACTTGACTATTTAGTATGCTATCTGTTCAGCCTGGATGAAATTAAAAATGGCTCAAATTATTTCTACAGGGAAAGTCAAAAAGTCAAGTTATTTTTTTTAATGTTATTTTTTCTTCACTGCATTTTGTAATCCTATTTTTGTGAGCTAAGTAGAACCACAGAATCATTTAGTTCGGGAAGGACCTTTAAGATCATAGGGTCCAACTGTTAACCTAACAAGTTACATAGATTCTATCTACTTGTCTATCTAATAATGCCTCTACACATGAAAAAAAGCAGAACATGAAGTATTTTAAAATGTGTGATTTGGAGAGCAGCTTGCCATGCTGTGTTTAATGGGTAGTTAGCAGCTCCTGGCTACAAGCAGACAGCTCTAGCCAGGGCTGATGCACAGGCAGAGGAGGAAATAACCTTTTATTCTGGTCTGAAAGTGTTTGATATCAGAGGATACCTCTAAGTCCCTAAGTCACTGTGTGAGGCACTCTGTGGTACTACCTGGGCCTCTAGGTCCCATCCCAGCTCAAAAACTGGTCCTCTGCCCTCCAAGGGGGTATGCTGCTAGTGTGAAAACTCACCATAGTGAAAGAATCTGATTTGAATGACATTTCTGTGAAAATTAGAGGCCAGTTATGGTATTCCGATACAAATTCTGCTTTTGCTTTATGCTTAACAAAGGAAAGAATTTGGCCTTTGCAAGTCTTACCTTAAATAATATGTACACATCTATATATAGCTAAGTAGATATATATATATCTATGTAGATTATGTATGGCTATATGTATGAAATGAAGATATGATTGGATTATTTAAGTTACAGTTTTAATGGCTCCCTAAGGAATATCTTTCTTTTTTTTCCCTTAAATTTAAATAAGCATTTTTCAGGTCGGCTTAAAATAAAATCAATCAGGCATGCCATATGTCTTAAAATATTGCAAAGACAGACAATATTGAGAATTCTTCCTTTTATAATCCTCACTGGGTCCTGAAGGTTTTTTCATATAGTGACATATAGTTTTATGGATCTATATTATAGAGTTTCTACATATTTTTAGGACTTTTGGGATAGTTGACACACTTTACCAGTAAGCAGGGCATTTTCATGGATTCAATTTGTGATGGAGTATATTGGGTTACAGTTTACAACTTGCGTAAAAGAAATCCACATTTTAGTCTTCATGTTTCCTTGTAACCTGGGTATGAAGTTTCCATTACGGTTGAGTCACATAGCCCTTTTCATGATGCATAAGCATATGCCAAAGTTAGAGACTCCTTATCAAGAATTTCCTATTATTCCTCTCTTTTAATGGATTTTTTTGATCCTTTTCTTGGTAATCTTGCATGAAGAGGGAACAGATTTATCAGAGCAGTTGCTCTGCTAAATTAAGCTCTTAGACACTTAACACTTTGTTATCTAACATAACTTGACTTCTTGACAGACTCCTCTCCCTTCTAAGTCATATTTCACTTACCAAGTATGATCCTGTTGCAAAACTACTTCCTTTGTCCTGCCCCTTTTACAGTGTTTGAATATTTGCCTTGTTCATTGTTACTAGAATCCATCTAGTGAGAATGGAAAAAGCAACTGATACAACTCCTTTGAATTCAAACTACTAATAAGGCAAAGCAATTGAATGTTTCACTCAATTTCAGCTGCAATTAATGATGGCACCATGCCTTCAGTGAGATCCCCATGAATGGGGCCTCCGAGCTACAAGAAACACCCATAAAATCAGCAGTTACACACAGAGTTCTGCTTTGTGTATTGCGTTTTGATGTCAGCCCTATTTTTTTCTCCTGCTATATGTAAAAATACCCAGTATGTTTCTAGGAAAAATATGAATGCAACAAAGTCTTTATATCCCGAAACACTGCAAACCACGCATCAACCTACAGCAAACTAATTGCTTAGAAATACGATTTTGAAAAACAGGACTTGTATTCAAAAGTTAAACATATCCTTCCTCGGCTATTAAGGCACAGGCAAGATGATAGCAGCCAAGGTTACTGATTTTCCAGAGCCAGGGGGAGCAGACTCAAAAGTTTCTCTAAATGTATTATGTGGGAACTGCTTTTGAAATAAAGCTTATAGGATCTATGCAAGCTGTTTCTCCACTGGGAATCTGCAGGGCATTTCATTAGAAATGAAAGGTTATGGGCATGCCAGTGATCTCACTATTGACCTTTTACTAGGTGACTTCCTAAAGTAGTATTGAATGCCTTTAAGGATGCAAATGTATTTTCTTCAAAATACAGCAACTCTGAACCTTGCATGAAAGCAGTCTAATTCAGAGAATTACAGAATTTTGGAATTCAATCTGCTGTATTGAAGAACTCGATATGTTTCTCTGTAAAATGTAGTTTACCTTTTCTAATTTTGATACAGCTTTTTCATCCTTAGCTTTGCCCTTTACATCAATGGTGTTCCTCTTTCTTACTTTAACTTCTCAGTGTGGGTTAAGGGAACTGAAGCTGAGAAAGCAAGAGAAGTTTTCATAAAACATTTCCTTTGGTATTGATTGCAGGTTTGCGTTATAGATGACGCTTTACTGGGTGAAAGACTCCAGCTGATCTCTTGTTTGTCAGGCAAGGGGAATTAAGAATAAAAGGTTTCTGCAAAGTTGCTATCTGCCCATATATTGACACCCCAGGATTTGTTAATGCTTTCAGAGAACACCACCTTTTTTTAGGTAAGTGTTGAAAGTGTTTAATGAGCAACAGTATCACTTCAGGGGCTGAGAGAACTTAGAGAGGAGTTTACGTTTTTCCATAGATACTTACTCTTAGAGGCACTGTGAGGAAACATGAGGGAAAAAAATATAAAAGTTCTAATCTTTACTCTGTCTCTTGGCTGAAACTCGTTCACTTAAAGAAAACAGAGGTTAAATGTTTGTTGTGTGATAAAAAGAATAACTTTGTAGCTTTGCAGTGCAGAGGAAACAGATCTCCACAGCTCCCAGCTAAACATGTTAATTACTGAATTGCTGGTACTACATGGTTGAGCCTCCCATGAGCTCAGAGTTTCACATATATTCATAAAAGTCAGGAGTTTCTGAATGAGTTTGAGCGTCAACATGATGCTTACTTCAGGCTTTAGAGAATCTTAAAAATTAGATCAAAGCAAACACACAAAAAATTGCCTATTAAAGCATTTTTGTCCTAATCGTAAATCTTCGTTTATTCATTTAGCTTTATGTACTTTTATAGAGGTATTTTTAAGGGCTAATTATTTAAAAAACTATAGATTTAGTTTATGAACAACCTTATTTTGTCTCCAGAAATGGTTATAAATGTGTATTAGACCTTGGCAATGGTGCATTCTTGTTTTTGCAAGAGCAAGAGTACTGACATGACATTTGGAAACAAAACGTATCTTTCCCATGAAGTAAGCCATTCAAAAAAAAAAAGAAAAAGGCAATAGGCAAATCAATATCTGTTCCTTTTTTTATAATTGAAGAATATTGAATGTATCATAAAATGTCTATACTGATTTAGATTTCTCTTCAAAAATGCTTATTATAAAATGATATACAGTATTAATTACAATAAAACATTATGAACTTACAGGGCAGAAAGCAGTCTAATTGGAAGAACTCTGATTAAATTTAATACAGGAAGTCTAATGCTTTGCTACTTAGCCTTAGATAAATATTTTTTTGAGGAACTATTGCCTGGCCTTTTCAATGTTATTTTAGCAAAGGCTTCAGGTCTGTGTCACATTAAACTTGCAATCCGGGCTTAAACATGTCATTTATTTCTTAAAAATGTCTCTAAAATAAGATTTTTGTTTTCTCATCTTGAACGTAGGTCTTTGCTGCTTTTTGTTATCATTTTGTTATAAGAACTGATGTGGGGGAAAAACAGCCAAAATGTGATATCTTCTGTAAAGATTCTCAGGGATATGAATTTCATGAATCTCTGATTTACCACTAGTTTGATAATTTTTGAAGGCATTGGATATCTAGGAATGATAGCAGTTCTTGTTCAAGTATGATAACCTAAATTAGTCAGGTGTTTATTCGATGACTAAAAATTAATTTCCCAAGACTCTGGAAAACTGTCCATTTAAAGATTACACTTTACAGAGATGTAACTGGGAATGTTCTTTCAAAACACCTAAGCTTTGTGTTTGTTTATGGACTGATATGCTAGGTTCAGTGATTACTGTATTGGTCCAATTTATTTAATTTAGTAAATTATGTAGCCGTTCAACATGATTTAGTTTAATATCGATATGCTCTTTAGATAGTATGTTTCATTCAATGCATGATGTATTTGATACAGCAGCAACAGTGAGTTTTGATTCAATGTATTAAGTATCTGATCAGATAGGTTATGTATCTGATTTGGAATATGGCTGATTTAATAGACTGTGCTTTTATTTCTATGTAAGCTGCAGTAAATTCTCCATTTATTTAATTCAGTATGTGATACATTGGCAATATATGTAGTTGTAGTTAATGTGTTTATGGGAGTATGTAATTCATCTGCAATATTTCTGAAATTTGAATAAGCTGTACCTCATATATATCCTCAGAGGCTAGAAGGTGACTTTAAAGTCATGATACTCAGAGTACTGAGCAAGCTTATTTGTGGTGAATATTACTGGACACAGATCTCAGTTTATAAATGTTGCAGTTTCTGAAGCATCTTCAATTCCAAATGGCCTTCACAGTGCCACAGCACTACACTTCATATTTCACTGCATATTTCAAAGTTATTGTCTATATAACATAATCTATTAGAGACAATAAACCAAATAAAACTCAGAAGATCTAGGTAAAGATCTAGCCATGCTGCTTGATGGGGATCCATACTTCTGCTGTCTGAACTGTGAAATTGCATGACACAAGTTGGTATCTTCATGTATTTATAAGATAAGGCCTAAATTAGCATTGGACCTCTTAATAGTCTATAGCAAGTCAAACAAAAGACATTTCAGATTTCACAGCTCTAATATTGACATCTACCTTGCAGATGGTAACCAAAAAAAAATCAAAGCAAATAATCGAAAAGCCCTGTTAAAAACATTGTACTTGTAAAGAAATATTTATGGTTCCAAGAAGAG
The DNA here is from genome assembly GCF_001431845.1 of Calidris pugnax. Taxonomy (NCBI): domain Eukaryota; kingdom Metazoa; phylum Chordata; class Aves; order Charadriiformes; family Scolopacidae; genus Calidris; species Calidris pugnax. Next base: position 8,717,712 of record NW_015090920.1, read on the forward strand.
TGTTTGCCTCTCAGAGCAGTTGATGTGTTAATTATATAGGAAATTCTGGATCAGATATTTAACAAAGAGCCAACCAGAAAAAGCTAAGATAATTTCATTAAGAATTCAACCCTTAAGTTATGGAATGAGGAAAGAAAAAATATGTCCTGACATTTGCTGAGTGAGTGAAACAAAAATGTAATATTTGGTGCTGAACTTGCTTTACCTCATAGATTCCATCCAGTACATTTGTCAGGGAAATTTCTGTAATTCTTTTCTTAATCAATTGATTGTTTACATGAGTCTTTACGATTATTTATTAATTGGTGTTTAAACAGCCAGACAGATTGAGACAAATCATAACTGAATTTTTCCATGAATGAGAAATGCATATATTTCCACTATCGTAATAATATTCAATCAGTTGTGAAAGTGGGAAATGACATAGATGGTTGTTATTTGTTCCATGAAATTTAAAAATATCTTAAAGAGTGTGGAAAAAATCATTGTAGTTACTCAAAACCAGAATTCCATATTTCCTTTTAATTTCCCCAAATACTTAATTATTTACACTTGTAAAAAAATATTTTGTAGTTTACTGTCTCTTACTGTGTAGAAGAAAAAGAACACTTTCAGGCTTACAGTTGTTTGTCAAACAGGAGGAAATATTTAATCTGGTAAAGATTTGATTTGCTTTCTCCCTTGAAAAAATTCAGTCCCCCTCTGTAACTTGCTGTTCATTGCACTATATGCCTTTCTTAACGTAACTTATGAAAGTAGGAAATGCCGTTCTACCTTTTAAAATGTAAAAGATACCTACTTACACTTCATTTCAGTTGACAGGATCCTGAAGCAGATTTAGCGTATCGAGTTTATAAATTTATCTCCATCTATGTTTCATGCCAGGATAGAAAAAACAGATAGCTATCTGTGGGTAGTGTTTTCAAATACAGCATAAAATTAACTCTACTCCACAAATAATGGATGCATTCTAAACTGAACAGTGACAGATGAACACTACTTTCCTTTTTATTTTGAAATTTTACAAGAGAGTGTGATAAAATACTTAAATGTTTGTAATGAAAAACATGTAGAGAGCAGTTTAGATATTGGGTAGCTGGTAGTGAAGACATTTAATACTACCTACTGCTTTAAAACAGTGTGGAGGTGGAGGGAAACAGGAGAGAAAACAAAATATAATTCCTGGAAATTAATGGTAAAAAGAGTCCAGAATCTCCCTTTGCTTCATTCAGATTAGCTGGATGTTTCATTGTATCTTTCTTATCCAAAATTAACAACATTTCACTTATTAAAGTGAAACGGTTTTAGTTTTTTATAAACTTTTTAAACTATAAATTATAGTTTTATTAAAAACTATAATTTAAAAGAGTCTTCTGGCTTGGCCTGTGTTCGTGTGTATGTACTCACCAACCATCAGTGGGACAGTTGGATATAGGTATTGATTCATTGCCTGTCTGAATTTTACCATGCTGCCTCCCACGTTACGTACATTTTAACACCATACTAGTTCACAGTGCGCTTTTCCCTCGCTTGCCTGTAGATAACTGAAAAAGGGCTGCTGAGGATTTTCACTTATAATGAAATATTTAAATTGTCCCCACTCTTCTCCATGTATTTCTGTGGAACACAATGTGAAAGACGCAGAAAATGTACCTTCAGCATGAGTACTTCAGGTAATCCAAATTTCGTGAATCAGCCTCGAGGGAACAATGACTGCTGATGCAATTTAACTTAATGTTAAAACTAATGTAAAGATAGGTCTACTGTAAAAATTTGCCAGCATGGTTCTGTCTGTCAGAGATCTGATGAGTTATCTCCACCCAACACTGAGCTGCTGGCAAAAGTTAAATTCAGATGTAGTTAAAGACGACAGCTAAAGAACACAGACTGACTTTCTCTGGTAAGACTTTACATCCCCCAGGAGAACTAGAATAACTATTTATAAAATAATAATTCTGCTGATAGATGTTAGCTCTATAAGAAGGGTGGCAGTTCTCCCACCTAGCAGTTGACATGTAAAAATTGCAGTCAAATTCTAAGACACTTGCCCAAGATCCTCTTAGAGTCGACAGGAAGAAATAGGCACCATCAGGTAATAACTCTAGATATGTTTCAGGGATATTTGGGATGATTAACTAACTATTAAAACTTTAGCCTTACATGAGAAGAAATTAATCGTGGTAACACTTTGCTAATAGTGGATTTTAGGATTGAAGTATTGATAATTAGTTACATGTGTAGACGAGGCCTAATTTGAGACTAAAGCACAACTGACATTTTTGTTGTTGTACATCATCACAATGTCATCCATTTTGTACTTTGAGGATTTTATTATGAAGATTGAAACAAGCCATTTGAATACCTTCCATCGTGGGTATAGTGCTTTAAATTCCTTCAGGTTCTAAGAATTTTTGCAAACACTTCATCAGCAAGTCAGCTTATTGTAGCCTAGATTTCCACAGAATGCTGGAAGGGATATTTTTTTTTTCTGTGTTTTTGCAAATAAAACTAATTTGCGTTGCCTTATTTGCATTGTAAAAGCGTTCTGCCTCCACGGTTCTTTACTAGAGATCTGAGTAAGATGATTAAGTCAGTCTTGTGATTGGGCAGATTCTGTTGAACACTGAATGCAAAACCAATAACTGTTTGTTACTTTTCATATCGTGATCAGGTAGTGGTTGTTTCCTTATCTGATTCACAATTCAGTTATCTTACTTAAAGATGCATGTTGAAGATAAATAGGCAAAAATGAGATGTCCTGTAATATTTATGTAAAGATATCAAGTACAACTTGGATTTATTTTAAGTACATCTTAGTGACTTTTCATGACAGATAACTTGAGAACTCCAGATAATTTCATTAACAGAAATATCTGAAGTTCAATTCAGTTTAAACACTGCATTTGCTGAACTGTTTCTGAGTTGTTTCTGCTTAATATCTTAACATCTTGGACTCGATGATCTCAGAGGTCCCTTCCAACCATGAAGCTTCTACTATGAAGCCTATTTGAACTCTATCAAAAATCCCAGAAGTTGCTCTCTCATTAGCCTGTTGGTTCACTTACATTTTTCAACTGCTGCCCTGAAAGTTCACACAAAACCCCATATTACAAGAAATCCAACGCTACCTTTTGAAGATTTAGAAATGTCTAAAGTGGATTCTACATACCTATTCAAATTCCACCTACCTATTGAAATAAATGGTAAATTACTAACTTTCAAAGTATTAGCAGAGTGTGCTTAAAATTGTAATCAGCTTAATTCAGAATTCTGTCAACTAGTTTTATTTTAAGTCTGGTAAATTAAGCAAGCATATTTCATTAGTATTTTTTCAAATTTATTTGATGCTGTATTTCAACAACGGTGTAGATACAGATTTTAGTTATTACCTGCCGTCAGTAATGACAGTGCTTAATGTTTAGCCTCTCCATGCTGTGATCCCTTCTGACTTTGTAGAGCTATGGATATAATGTCATTGAAAATCCAAGTACTTACATAGATGACTGCAATTAATGTTAAAGGGAATTGGAGATTTATACGTGCCACTGCCATTATCACTAATGGAAATTTCACATGTAAATTGCCATGCATGGAAATAATATGCTTCTTAGCACACTTTATCTAAAAGTCATCTGTGCAAGCAGTCAATCTAAATCATAAATTCAGTCCTCTTAAATCATGGCAAATATTTCTTTTTTAAAAATCAGGTTACCTATTTTAATGTTAAGAATTGTCTTTATACTATTTGAATTATTGAAAATTAAAGGCTAGTGCATGCCTGACTGTGACACGCAGATTCCATTGATTTCTCAAGATTGTAGGCAAATGCAACTTTAAACACAACATTGAGAACTCGCAACTCTACCACAGTTTCTTTGGTGTACTGGCTCACAGCAATCTGGTTTCCATTGAAGGGCAGGCTTCAAGAATGGCTGAGCTTCAAAAAGTAATTGCTAACTCCTTAGCACCAAAATGAGCCCTTGAAGAGGTATATGTCTAGGGCATATCTGAAAGTTGTTAATGAGGAAAAAAGTCATGCCCGTTGATTTGATGGTGCAAGGCAGTAAGATCTTACTGAGGAATGTAATTCTCTTTCTTCTGGAATTAATGTAGGCAATAAAGGTAAAGAAATCAGATTATAATGTGCAATGCTCTCTACTGTCTGGGAAAAATGCAAATATCCTCACAGCTGTGAAGAGTATGCAATCACATGATGACAGGAATAAAAGCTGGATCACCCAACTCTCACCATATGGAAGTGCAGGTCATGTGATGTAGGCTACTGCTCTGTCACAGCTGCTTTGACAAGATAAAAAAAAGATGTTAGTTTATCTGCACAGTGCAAAAGGTCATCTGAGATACAGATGTTGTGGTTTGGGATGGCAAAGTAAAAGAAGAGTGAAATAGAGTTTAAGGAATCGAGTCCATGTCTGCCAAATTGCAGCGCAGGGACAGCTGAAGTGATCAAAAAGAAAACTAAGCCAACAGGGCATACAGAGCTGTCTTAAGCTACTTGCATTGGTGAACTTAAGACTTAAATTAACATGGTTATCAAAAATAGTATAGACACAGCTATTGTGTCTGTTGAGAAGAAAGAGCTAGAACAATCAACTTGGGAGCCAGGTGCCTGAAAGGTCTTAAAAGGAAGGATGCAATATTAATGAAGAGTCCCAGTTCGCAGTCCTCCTCCCAGAACCTTTGCAGCGTTTTATGCAATACTGACTTACCCCCAGAAATCGCCCTCGTAGATTGGATCCTGGAATTTGGGATCCTGCAGGGCAAAAGCCCTGCTGACTGTAAGATATACCTGCCTTTTTGCTTCTGTTCTGCACAGTGAAAGCACTTCACCGAGGCGGCGCGTAACCTGGATCAGCGCAACGGTGTGCGAGTTGGAACAGCAGGCTAAGTCTCCTAACCAACATTGCCTTGAGGTTGTTGTATTAAAAAAGGATAGTATTTAATGTTAGTCTTTGATCAGTTCCCTCTGTCTCAAAGGTAGATGTAGAAATCAAAGTTGAGAAGCAAGGTTTTGCTGTGAGTTTCAGCAGTTACACTGGTTGCAGTGCAGGGATAACTGCACTAGAAGTGAAGGGACCATACCAAGTAGTATTCTGCACCTGCAGTATTTATCTTAGACAAGTGAGGCTTCATGCTCATTCTTATCCAGTATTAGAAAACATTTTCCATTGGTTAAAATTTATGCAATATAACGATCTGTAATCTTATAATGAAAAATTTGTGGAAGTATTTTATGTTTTCTTTTGTGGGTTTTTTTTTTTTTTTAATTTTATTAAAGTTCTTCACACCAGTCAAACATCCTAGATAACTTTCTAGATTTATTTTTTTTTAAGTATAAGGACTTTAAATAGCAAAGATGATCTATTTTTATTGTACACTTGTTCTAGACTTTATGACAATTATCCTAACTCCTATATCTACACCATATAAACCACGTTTTTCTTCTTAATACACTTCTTAAGACAAAAAGAGCTATATGACCATTGCATCCACATCCCCAATACCATCTTAGTCCACAAACTAATTCCTCTCATATTTGACAGGAAGTAGAAATTTCAAAGATATTAAAGGTCCTACAGGTTCCATACAGTAAGAGCTTCAGGGAGTGGCTTCAACCTAGAAAGAGCCAAACACATGCTGCAAAAGGACTTAAAAAATAATAATAATAATTCTGTCAAAGCTTATAACTGTAAAATATGTACCTATGGAAAAGCCATCAGATACTTTATTAATTAGAGGGTCCGTTTAGGAAGTTGTTTAAATTTCAGTGGTATTGTCTCTGCAGAACTGACTACTTACTTACTTGTGTTATACCATGAGAAAGAAAAGCACAGTTAATCTTTTTGACATTTGTATGTTGTTCTTGTACAATTCTGTTATTTCCCCGCTTCTCTCTGGAGTTCCTCTAACTTCTGATTCCCCCTCGCACTTTCTCCACTGCACTATAGTTTTTGAAAGCATGAATGAGCTTCTGAGCATATTTAAACAGCCTTGCAATTCTGCATAGCAAAACTGTACAACCATATGTAATTACTTTTTTAGGGTTTTTTTTTTCCTTTCTTTGTCTCTAAGTGTCACGGATAAGCATTTCAAAGTTTTTGTTCTGACCAGGATTCTTATTTTACATTTGAGTGCCCTTAGTGCCTCATTTCTCTTATGTTGCTGCAATGGTGAGGTCTGTGATTTGGCATTTTTTTTCCTGTGTTTTTTGGGGGGGGAATTTCACAGACTGTAATGTCCTTTGATTTCATTATATAGTAGCACACATCACTTTAAAATGTAAACCATTACAATAGTCTAAATCACAGAATGATATGGGGTTGGAAGGGACCTCTTGGAGATCATCTAGTTCATGCGCCCTGCCAGAGCAGGTTCATCTAGAGCAGGTCCCATAGGAACATGCCCAGGCAGGTTTTGAATGTCTCCAGAGAAGGAGACTCCACCACCTCCCTGGGAAGCCTGTTCCAGAGCTCTGGCACCTTCAAAGTAAAGAAGTTGCTCCTCATGTTTAGGTGGAACTTCCTATGTTCAAGTTTGTTCCCATTACTTCTTGTCCTGTTACTGGGTACCACTGAGAAAATACTGGCCTCATGCTCTTGACACCCACCTTTAAAGTATTTATAGCCATTGATCAGATCTCCCCTCAGTCTTCTCTTCTCAAGGCTAAAAAGATCCAAGTCTCTCAGCCTCTCTTCATAAGAGAAATAGATGTTCTAGTTCCCTAATCATCCCTCTTGTGAGGAAAGGCTGAGGGACTTGGGTGAACTAAATGCTCATTTAATTTCCCAGGCTAAAAAGGGAGCAGTATTAGGATATTAAGAACAAAGTATTAAAGAACATATTTTCAGTTTTTCAGTGTATAGTGTAAACAAAACCTGATGCATTTTCATGTGCTAAAGTGCTCTAGGTAAAACCTAGCAGAGAGAGTAGGTTTTACTTAATCCATTAAGCACATTTATGAAGACATTATCTTTTATCTGCACTGAATGTGTTACCTAACGAGCTCAAATCAGACCTCCTAGGTTTAAATAATTCCATAATGGAGGTTCAGACATACCAATACCCTTTTCCTTTCTGCCTTGTAGGAGTTTGTGCTTTGGATGTTAAAATACTAACACTCCTAGTGTACCAGGATTAGGTGATATAGTTAATGGCCACGTACCGGCCATTCTGGTACCTGCCATGTATCAGTAAAACATTTTGCTCAAGTTATTCTGTTTACTAATAATATAAATATCATATTTGCTTGATTTACATAATGCAAAAATTTTCTGTTTTACCTTTGCTTTCCTTAATCTGAAATTCAGTTGCTTTTTGATATTTTATTTCTTAGTATGGACTTTTTGACATATCTCACTCATAAAACGTCTAGATTACACCATACTCTTAGTAAAGTTCCGTTAAAATGAAAAATGCCATTGCAATTTCACTGTTCGTTAACTACTCCCAGGTCTTAATACTGTGAAGAGCTTCTACTTTATCTCCATAGAAAAATATATGAAAGGTGCTTTTTATTCTTCTTCGTCCTAATTAGTTTTTCTATCTTTCTACTTAGCAAAACATATGAAGAAATTACAGCTTTCTACACAGATTTGTTTTTGCCTAGTGAAACAATTTAGTTAGGCAAATGGTATCTTCAAAGATAGTTATCATCAGCTGATAATTTCAACTTTTTAATTTATTCTGAGGTTTTCATATGCAATCTTCCCGGATGCATTATGAAGCAGCTATGGGACTTTTGAAGGCAATGATACTATATTAAATTACTACTTAAAAGTTATGGAGATACATTTTTAGTTTATAAGTCTAACCATTCTTCTAGTCTCATCCATTGAAGATACAGTGAAAGAACATAAACCTGATACGATGATGATGAAAGCAAGAAATAAGAAATCGTAAAATGCCGTGAATTGCATTCTTAAATCTCTCCTATTGTCAAAATCTGAGCAATTAACTAGAAAAATAACTTTGTTAACTCAATTTCCTTCTCAGCAAAAGGATCTATATATTAGGTTTCGAGTTTGTTTGTTTTACACTGTTCTGAATCTCTCTTCCTGTCAATTATATAAAAGGTTATATTGAAAATTAAATAAGTTAATTTTTATCTATTTTTCTGGAAGAGAAAGATATTCTTTAGTGTGTCCTGTGCCTTTCCACAGTAAAGTGCTTTTATTTTGACAGCAAAACTTCTCTTTCAAGTGTAGAAGAGAATAGATGACTGAATGCAACAAAAACCTTTCAGTAAGGGAAGCCATTTGGAATTTTGGAGATCCAACATGTTTCTTGCCCAATGGACTTAGCTTTTATTGAGGACAGTCATAAATAACTTTAAAATATTCCAGTGTGATAGGATGGAGCTGCAGATTAGGTCATTATGGAATTATAGTTCCCTTGCTTAATGATTTTACAAAATTGCCTGGCAATCCAACAAAGAGAAGGAGCACAACGTGGTGAATGCAGGCTAATTAAACCAATAATTGCTTCTTGTTGTGTTCCCAGATAATGTGCCCCTGATAATTTTAAATGAAGTCTTGAAGCTGACTTCTTGAATGAAATGCTGTGCTAGTTAAGGCTTCACTAACTCTCTGTGCTTAGAAACTGGCCTACTTCTCAAGGTCCCCTGCATTGCTCAAATATTGCCACGGCATGCGAAGAGCACAGGAATAGCTTTCCTCTATGTCAGGTAACGGGGCCCTGAATTTCTGTGTTTTCCCTCTTTGCAATATTGTGACTAGATTGTCTGATTTCCCTGAACAATTCTGAAATTAGAGGCTGCAAATTAAGTCTTTGATATTCGAAATTCCGTTTCCCTATTTTTTTTTATTTTATTTTTTTAAAAGACTTAGGAAAAGATGCAAACTTCCACGTATCTCAGGAATGCTAGTGTAAATCTAGAGTAACTCCGCTGAGATTTCTGAGGATTTTTTTGAGTTATATCTGTGTCAAATACAAGTATGTGAATGTTGACTGGCAGCTATGTTTAGACCTTGGGAAATATTTCATGAAGTCCCCAAGAATTTCAAGGTGATCTTCTAGGAGACATGAGGAATAATTTGGAAAGTTTTAAGGTTGAATTTAGAGGAAGAATCTTTATCAGTTAATCAGGTGAAAGGATTTCTTCAGATGAATTGTAAGTTTGAAATCTGCTACAGGTATAGCTCATCATGCTACCTCACCTCTGCAAATAAATACATATTGATTGCATATGTTAAATGTTTTTGGAGGTATGATTGCATTTTAAGTATTACCCAAAACTATTTGTTTAGGAAACTCAGCATACCAAATGAAAACAACGGTGTCATTTTCAAAGTTTAGTTTCTAGTACTGAGAACCTATCTAAAATCACAGCTTCTGGATTTATGAATAGAGACAGAGTTGTCAGTCATTACCGGTATCTATCATATCACACAATACACATATGATGTATCCTCTGCAATCTGCTGTAATAGCCTAAAAACAAAAATCACAGCCTGTTAGACGACATGAGCTAAAATTCCCATTGGTATTCACAAAATAGTGGAAGTCAAATCTGGCAGCACAACTTGCCAATAGTCACTTTCATATTAATTCTTACAGTAAATGTTCATGACTGAAATCTGTAACTACACACTTCACAAAATGCCTCCCAGAATTTGTAGTCTTGTAAATTGGTAAGTATACACTTAGGAATTGTGAAACTGCATTTTTTTGTTGGCTTTTTAAATAGAGATAGGTCCAATATATCTCAGTTGGCAGCAACTGGGCAATGAAAAGCAATATTGCTAGTGAAGGTTTTATTTCTATTTGCTGTGTGTCTTGTTAAGCTTTACAGATATAAAACCATCTGTTAAAAAAGCTGTAAAAAATCGACTGCCAATGCACATAAAAGCTAAGCACAACAAAATAGTCTTAATATCTACTGGCTGATAATTCAGTGCAATATAAAATTGCCTGAAGATGGGAGGGATGGATGGAGAGGAAGAAGATTAGTTATGTAGTGACAAACTGTAATTTCCAAGTAAAGACTGCGCTATTTATGACTAATAGTAATCACTTCCTTTTTCTTTAGTGAATATTTATTTGCACTCTGATAATATCTTATCTAAATTGTCTTGAAATAGCTTTAAATATTATATTCAAGTATATTTTTTAGCTTCGTTGGTCTACGCATCACCTAAATATAATGCAAGCCAAGCATAATTTAAACTGACAATATAAATATTGTAAGGAGGTACATATAAGAGCAATAATGTTACTCATAAAAGGGCACTGAAAAGCTCAGGGTTATGATGGGTGAACCATCAAGTAACTGACCATTACCATTATCTCAGAAACAAGCTGAAAAAATTATCTAATGTCAGCAAGTTGCCAATAAAAAGATTTTCTAATGTATTTGTCCCCAATATATTTTGAAGTAATATTGGCAAAATGAATGAGGTATTTTGAAGTTATATGCATTACTTTATGTGAATACTTTATTTAAATCTCTCATTGAAAGTTGAAAAATTATTGGAACTGGCTGTAACATTTTTTATAAGACCTACTTGTGTTTCCAAAAATGAGAAATAGATAAGCAAGTGTTGCATTACAGCTGCAAGACCTTAATTACAAATGTATTTTAATCATGCAAAAAGAATAGAAAGCTAAAATAGAATTGTGCATAGTAGCTAACTTTTTCCTGTGCATATACCAAATAAATATACTATAAACATACTATAATCTCTGCACATGAAAAGAGGATTTACTAATCAACTGAGTTATTCGCAGTGATTGTTAAATTCACAGAATAATCTATAAGCAATAAAGATCCCACTCCTGAGAAAGTACAAATCTAGATTTAGCGCTCTTCATTATGAGCTCACCAACATGTAATAAATAACTTATTTGAGATTAGGGCAAAATAGGCATTTTGTTTATTCATAAATATTATTGTAAATTATTTTGCACGGAATATTCTCTGTCAAGACTTATGTTGCGTGTAATTAAAATACTGAGAACACTTGTATACAAAATTGTGTGACAAATTATAGACACTTTTTATCAATACAATCAATAATTGATCAATAATGATGAATTGTTAAATACGCCCTTATTTGCTGTCCCCAAGCATCACAGTTCCATTGTTGTGGGTTAAAAAATGACCGCATACTAACTAAGAGAGAAAACAAGAGAAGCAGTAAAATAAAAGAAGGGAAATCATGGTACAAATCACTGTCAGACAATGCAAAAGAATACTTGTGAAACATAGACCTAATAAGAGGGAAAATTTTAATTTTTATTACTGCTTGTGATTAAAAGAGTTTAAAGTTAAGAAAAGATATCCAATAATGCCTGTATTTTCAATGCAGTATATGATCTGTGAGGGAGAATATAACAGCAAAAATCACGTATAAACAGTGGCAGGAAATGAAAACATACCTGCACACAGCTTTGAGATATAATTATTAGAGTATTGTATCTACTTGTGTCCATACATCATGAAGAAACAGAGATTTTCAGATGAAAAGAGCTACATGAATGATTCGGTCTGGGAAATATGTACTAGAAAGATCGATCTATTTCATTCTTCTGAGAGAAAATGAAGTGACTTGACAGCCTATAACTACCTTTCTCAGACTTCTGACAGTAGCTTTCTTATTATTCAAATAGAAAAGACAGAATGAAATCTGGAGTCAGTCTAAAAATAAAGTGACAAAAGTCGAGCTAATTAAGCATTAAACATTTGGACGCTTATTTATGGGCAACAGGATTTGAAGATTTATGTGGCTCTTTATGGATACAGGCCTTAATTATGTGTTTAATTTTAACTTCCAGGGCTATTGTTTTTAAATATATAGGCTTAAAATGTTTAACAGTGGGTTTAATACCTTCAAAGTATGACTTAGTGATTTTTTTACTCATTCAACTTATGTAGTATTTTAAAAAATTACACTCTTAAAATCAGTGGAGACACATGCTTGCTTTTTAGCAAGGCTTTAATATTTATTTGTATTTGTTTTTAATGGCTAAGTAACAGATGGTTAGACTTAAAGCACCATTCCCCTGGGTAGTTAAAATAGGCAAAGAGATGAGAAGAAATGAAAGGGAGAAGAGCAAAACAGATGTTGTGAAGCTGCTGCTGATGGTGAAGCATTGGAGGAAAAGCAGATGTCTTCCAACTTCACCAATCAGTCCTGCAAGGGTGTTGACCACTTGTGAGAGATTATATGATGGCATTTGTTTCTCTGAACATGGATGAAATATTTGTCTAGGCTTTGAATGTAAATTGAAAGGAAATAGGCTAACTGGCCCTTTTTCATTCAATCTTGAAGCTACATTAAAGACTGCCACCTGTACTTCCAAATATTGCTCATACTTAAAAACAAAACTTCTTGCACATTTTTTGGGAAATTGTTTCTTCTCAAAACTGCCAGCAATACTTTGGACTTCTACAGGTATTTTGAACCGTATCATAATCAATAAACAGTACATGTTAGCAAACACATATGACTTTTTTACATACTTGATGATTGAGAATTTTTGATAGACTGACACTTAACACAGCTTAACGTGTTGGCTTCTATTAATTCATACTTCGGGTATGACTGTATGTTTAGGATTGGATAGTTTCTTATTTACATCACTTACTTTCTGCCTAAGAATTAATATGGCTGAATTTTCATGATTCCAGATAGTAGAATCAATTCTGAAGCCTCTCTAAGACTGCAGTTTTAAAGCAGATTTGAAGTTGTCCTGAACTGTGTCAGATCTGGGCCTCCAAATGATATCTATCTGTCAATCATTTTTATTTACATTAAATTTTCATCTTTTTGTTGTTTAGAATAAAGCAGACTTTCTGCGAGGTCTGTTGCAGTTTGTGTGATTCAAAGGTGAATATATTTTAAAAAAATAAAAACAGAGTAAATCTTTTTTTTAGGTAATTGCTTTGTACAACTTTTGGTAGAATGTTAGAAATGCTAGGAGGCTAAGGCAGGTGTATTTTCCATTGCTTAAGACTTGTTAATATTTTCTACATCATGTATTCTGAAAAAATTCTGAACGACCTATGCTTTTCTCGCAACATCCATTCATACGTACTTTTTCTAATTGCTGAGGAACTGCTATCTATTTTATGCAGCTCTTTGAACAGTGAACAGTCACTTTCCTTGGTGGTATCTTTTTGCTAGGAAAGCTTTAGGTCAGGCTGAACATGACCCATTAGGCTATATCCTTTTCTGACTCTCTAAATGTCAAGTTTAGGACATGTTCTAATGCTTTGTCATTCGGTCATACACTATGCATGCAGAACAAAACCATAGTAAATTTTTAATGACTTCTCTGAACTGCCATCGAACATAAATTCTGAGGTCTGGCCATTCCTGTTCCATGGATCTGCAATTAAAGCAACCGCTGCAGTAATATTTGCAGTTTTCAAATCAATCAGCTCCAAGGATCTAATGTTCCTTTCTGTACTGAACAAGATCTTAAAGGTAAACAATAGATACTTTTGAGGAGCATTTAATCCTGCTTTAATTAGTAACATATTCCATGATAAATTTACGTCAATTTACAATTAGAATTACAAATTTACAATTAACTCCACCAACATTACAAAACAAAAAGGACCTCAGAAAACACTCTTAGGTGCTTCCAGCTTTTAGGAGGAGGAGAAATAATCTTTGTAGTTTGCTTGCTAGATTATTGTACTGACTTCCTTTGCCCCACATGATTCAAGTCTAAAGATGTTTTGTTGGTGGTTATCAAATCAATAAAAAATAAATAGATTCAGGTCTTTTCTAAAATGTTTGCACTTTGAGATGCCATCAAAAATATTGGCCACTACAATGTTTCTTAATATAAAGAAGAAAAAAAAAAACAACAACAACCAAAACCCAAACATAACAAACCCCAAACCCTCAAATATTCAATATATACAGTCACAACAGATTGCCATACTTCTATTAAACAGGGGCGAGATGCTAATGTAGGCAAGAGAGGTTCTTCCTGAGTGTGTGGATAGATATATTGTCATTGGGGTGGTAGCGAATTAAAGACAAATACCCTCCAAAGCACAGTAAATGGAAACAACCGTACTCTTCAGAGGTTCATTTTTTATATATATATATATTTCTGTGAAGTTGAAGCATCAAATACTAACACAGAAAGTAGTAGGGAATGTGGAAGGTGTTTTTGTTTGTTTGTTTAAAAACCTGTGCCATGAGAGCATCTTTTCCTTATTTCTAGATACACTGAATTTGGATGTGCTTTATGATCTCTGTGAATTCTTTTTGCAAGGAGAATGGTTTGGTGGTTTTTTTCAAGACAATACCACTATCATATTGAGGTTTCAGGACAGGAAAAAGGATTGTCTTTGTAGTCCTACAGTGTACACTACAATGTAGCACTGTACAGTTGTAGTTTTATCATGGAATTCTATTTATTGGTTTGGTTGTTTTGTTAATTGTTGCACTTGAGCATTTCTTGAGTTACTTAAGAGTGGAATAACTCTGTTTCCATACAGGTTGGGACCAGACTGCCTGAATAGCAGGTTGCAGAAAAGGATGTGGGGAATGGATACTACATTGGAGATGAGCTAATAGTAAGTTCTTACTGCAATTAGGCATTCTGAGCTACCTACAATTAGGAGATTCATGACCAGGAGATCATAAACAATTATTTCATCTTCCTACTCAGTACTGCTGCTTAGGTTGGCCATGAAATACTTGGGCACAGTTCAGGAAGCACATCAAGAATTTGGGCAGGGTCAATTAGAAAGCTGCATTTCCTATGAAGGAAGAGGAGCAAGAATATTCTGTTCCATTCACTCAGGGGATAGTGGCACACAGGAGGGGATTTCCCAGAGCAGTTGTGGTAAATCGTTCCCTTAAGATTTTAATGACTTGGCTGGACAAAGCCAAGGCTGACCTGGGCTGCTGTTGATCAAAGCCCAAGTTTTCATTCCAACCTGCACTTTTATATTCAACAAATTAGATGCATCTAGTATTGTAATTTCTGTCAGGACGCTTAATAAATTTGTGTCTCTCAGAAATAAAAACAAGTCAGTTATTGATTTTTAGAATATGATAGCTTTTTAATTTTTATATTAATGAGTCAAAAAATAAATACAATTTGTCTGTGAACTTTTAGTACTGTAGAATGCAATGCCATAAAAAAATCCAAAGCCTTTTATTCTTGCAAGAAACTGATCTTCTAAGATTCTGACAACTAATTTTTTTCCATTTCTACAGAGTAAAATCTTGTGCCAAAAACATTATGTTCTCTGGAGAAAGACAAGCATACACTTAGCTTTGAACTTATTATACAATATAGAAAGGTAAGTGGAAAATAGTTCCAATTTTTAAAATTATTTTCATTTTTTATAACTTGGGTAACTGCTGCTTATATAGACTTATTTTTTAAAACCTTGTATGTCATCTCTAAAGAAAAATGCTATTGAAAGTGGTAAGATCTGATTACCTCTTTGCTTATCCCAACCCCTCCAAGAAAAGGCTTTTGAATACTTGCATTTCTTTTTTTTCTCATGGTGTCAGTATCAAAACTGCTGTTCCATCCTATGACTTTTTGGTGTGCAAAGTGCTGATACTGTTTTGACTGCAGGGACATGGAAAGGTGGATGACTCAACATTTAATAAAGATGCACCTTCATGCTCAGTCAAATTTTACAAGTGTATTATTTGAAAATTATTCAAATTACTTTCCATCTTTCTGATCCATTTTTCTCCCCAAATGACCAATTACAACATATTATTATTATTAAGAAGTAAATGCATCCCTTGTAATTCATCTCCTTTTCTGGTTTGCAGAAGCAGAGAGGCTGTAAATCTGACATTTGCTCACAGTTGCTGTGTCAGCTCTGTTACGCTGATGTCATAAATAGACTTAATTAGCAGAAGTCAAAGGTAGCACAAAAAGGGAAAGTTACTCTTGATTCACAGTTAGCAGAAAAAGAATATAATTCACACGAAAGATAAGAAAAATAATCAAGATAAGAGTCTCATGCAGAATAGCAATTTTGTGATATCTTATGCTGGAACTTTGTATATGAGCACAGAGAAAAGAGAAGAACAGTAATCCTTTTCCTTCATGCTGTTGTTGAAGACTTTGGTACTATTTGGCTCAGGTTCTATTATGAGACTAAATATTATTTCTAATAGCAAAAGGAAAGTGGAAAAAACATGTAAGATGAATCCTAAAACAGCTTATGAAGTCCAGATTCACCTGTCCATGCATGCTTTCCCATGCAACCTTATGCCCAGTTAACTAAAGTTCAGGCAACTTGAATTCAGGTTCCTGAGAACAGAATTAGGAGGCAATACTAAGGCTTTAATGTGGGCAGAAATGAATGTTCACATAGTCTGAATAGGTTTGGTATGGACAGGATAATTCAGGCAGGGAACACGGTTCTCACTAAGGACTCTGAGTCTCAACTACACCTGAGGACAAGCACGGACTATACTTGGCTTCTACTTCTTCTTAAATTCTCAGTTTAGATGTGAACTCTTACTGACTTCAGTCTACTTTTCTCTATTCTTGTGGGCAAAAATAGAGATGCTTTCACAGTGAGGTCACTAGCATTTCTCTAGAGGCCCCCAGCATCACCCTCCTTTCTTATTTCCCGCTGTATCCCTTCACAGAGGAGGTTTTCCCCTCAAAAATAACTTTTTCCTACAAATCGCCCATTTAAAGTTGCTGAATGTTAATACAGTTATAATAATTTAATTTTCATGTTTTATAAGATGATAGTTGCATACTGACAATTTCTCATGCAGCATGTGTAGATTTTTTTATGAAGAACTTCTGTAGCAACTTTCTCTACGATAGTCCTCATACCGTACACTGAGCTACGTAACTCTTTCTCATGTATAAAACTGATACGGTTTCGCATGTATCTAATATTAGGACCATAAAGATGATCAGAGGGCTGGAGTAGCTCTCCTATGAAGACAGGTTGAGATAGTTGTGGTTGTTCAGCCGGGAGAAGAGAAGGCTCCAAGGAGACCTTATAGCAGCCTTCCAGTACCTACAAGGGGCCTACAGGAGAGATGGGGAAGGACTCTTTACCAGGGAGTGTAGTGACAGGACAAGGGGTAATGGTTTTAAGCTGATAGAGGGGAGATTTGGATTAGGCATTAGGAAGGAATTCCTTACTGTGAGGGTGGTGAGACACTGGAACAGGTTGGCCAGAGAAGTTGTGGCTGCCCCATCCCTGGAGGTGTTCAAGGCCAGGCTGGACGGGGCTTTGAGCAACCTGGTCTGGTGGGAGGCCAATGGCAGGGAGTTGGAACTCGATGATCTTTAAGGCTCCTGCTAACTCTAACCATTCGATGATTCTAATATATAACTGTACGACTATACTGTGATGATTTTGTTCCTAATTTTACATTGGTGGTGTTCTGCTGGCACTCAGGAATTCTTTTGGAACTTTATATTTCAGCCAGTTTAGGTGTAACACTGGGGCACAATTTCAAAGCAGTGGTTCTGATCAGGACATGGTAGCATATGTGTGCATCTTTTCAGCTTGTGCTACTTGGATTAAAGTCTACTATATCAAGTTTTAGTGATCCATTGACCTCTGCAATTGCTACCATCTAATACAAGAACAAAGAGAAACTTCTTGTCAGGAGCATATTTACATAATGCCCCAGTGACAAAGGATTGACAGTGAAAGATTGCCTACACTTCAAGTAATCATGAACTGGTTTAGTTTTGTCCTTTCTTTTCTATCATTTTCAACACAGCAACAAAAGTTAGAATGGCTTTTTTAAGATTTACTTTAGGGAATATGTCCAAAACTGTAAAGAAAATTCTATGTTTGGCATGCTTTTACTCTTCACAAGCTTTATTCTTATGCATTTTTTATTTCTTCTTGTTCTCTGCAAAAGTACTTAACTTCCATACCACCTATTTTTATTCAGTATTCAATCCTACATAGTTAAATCAGTAGAATTGTGTAAACATAGCACACAATCTTCAGTCATTTTTAAAAATGTACCGATGCCCTATAGATTTATTTTTAATTCCACCTTGTTAGAAAACACATATATACATATAAACTGAATTCATAGGCAAAGATACTATTTTCATATAAGCTAGAAAAACAGAAATATGAAAATTTATGTAGTTATTGAACTAATTTTTATGTAATAACCTATGTCTGGTTTATTACAAAAATCAGTTTAAGATTATTCACTTCATCAATCATTATCCACTCATTGCTTTTAATAAAACGCAGTGCACAATGTTTCCAATCCTACCCTGAATGATCATATTATTGTAATTTGTAAAGGAAAATTTCATATATGCTACCAACAGTGGAGGCTTAGGTCCCATTTGCTAAAAAATAAAAAGCTCTTGTGTTACAGCCAAGGATTGAGTTTATGGGATTTACCACTTACAAGTTCTACAGAAAAAGACATTCTGTAGTCCTTTGCAGTTTACGTTACTCACAGTGGTTACTTATATAAAGGTTAAAGAAAGATCTCTGCCCTTTCATTTAGTCTGTAAAAGTTCAAGCTAAGACTTCATCTGTTTAGTTGATAAATAGGTAACTGCAATGCCAGTCACAAATTCTGGAACAGAAGTATTATACAGGACTGTTAGCTCCTCTCTTTTCTGTTGCCTTCCTAAATTCCTCTCATTCCATAACAACATTAAGAAAAGTAAGAAATTCCTTTTTGCTGGAGTATTGCAGCATTTGCTTTTATTCTGTGATGGAACATAAGTGGCAAACTTTATAGGTAGGAGAAGAAAAAGGGGGAAAAAAAAAGAAATGACCAATCTCTCAGTATTCAACAGACTAATGGGACACTCTTTTGAAGAAGCTGAGATGTGACTTTATTATAATGTATAAATATTGCATTAAAAAGTCAAAGACTCCGAAAGGTTCTATGAATCTCTTTAATCTGCCAGAGACAAACACAACAAAGGCTGTGGCTGGAAGATGATACAAACAACAAAGGAAGCCAGAAATGCAGGAGCAGTCTGCCATCTTATAGGAATCTTCTATGCCATTCTATAGAATTTACAGGATACTGATCAGAGATGGAGTTTGAGGATTAAACGGAATGGCTCTCTACAAATAGACTTTTATAGGACCAAAGGGTTCCTACAAGCACTGAGACAAAAAATCGCATGAATATTTTCGAAAGTTTAAGTCACCAAAATTTTGAGGGAAAATATCACCTTGCTTCTTCCCATTTTTAATTCAAGAGCGTATGTAATTCTGGAAGAAATGTTTGAGTAAAATATGAGATATTTCTCTCAGTACGCAGGCAGAAATTTAAAGGATGTCAGATTTGTTATTCTTTCAGACCTTAAAATAGATGTACAATGGAGGCTAATTGGAGGAAGTCCAAAGGAGAACAAAAGATATCAGAGCTCCAGTAACACCTACAGAAATTAATTACTTGAGTTATTTAATATAAAGAAAACTGGAGGGGTAGGAGAGGAGTAAGGAATACTTTTAGAGGGAAATGGTATCAGTTTCCAAAATAGTAAAAACACTTATGTTTTTGAAAACTGTTCAGAGCAGACATACAAGATAGCACCATCTCTGTATCCACCATGAATCAGGCAAGAACTTTCAGGTCAAACACAGCTTACATACTTGAAAAAAAAAAAAAAAAAAAAGAAATTAAAAAAAAAAACAACCCTAAACTAAAAGAACCCTGAAACACCAAAAACCAAATCAAACCCAAAAAACTCTTCAAAGACAAGGGCAGTGAAACTTTGGGATTACTGTGGAGCCTTCACTTTTAAGCAGTTATTACTGTGATGACACAGATGTAATTAATTCTCCCTTTGGACAGAAGATATAAGGTGTCCTTTGCAGTTCTGAATCCACAAATGTGGGGAAAAGCACTAGCTATTTACACTTACGAAGAAAAGAGTTGTGTGTTTATGAGGAAAGAAATACTAAATTATTCCAATGTAACCATTTAATAATAATCCTTTTCTGGAAATCCTTTGGGTTTCCTGATGGTTCTAGTCACAGCCTCTTACTTTCCAAGCAGAAAACAGCTGAGAAGGTAAAAGGCAAAGCTATAGTTTTAAGGGAAAAGACATTCACCTAGTTATCTTTTTCATTAAGTTTCTTTCTTTCTTCATTCTTTTCCAATGAATGACAATAAAACAAATTTTTATTCAGTTATACCGAGCTTTCCAAGTTTAATGATCCTATTAACTCTCAGATGAAATCCACAATATATTCCTCATTATTAGTTTGCCAAAGTAAATGGAAATAGTACTTTAAAATTTAATGCAGAGTATGCTTAATGATCTACACCATATTTATTACTGGTTAATCCTCAAATAGTAGCATGTATAACGTATAAAATATCCAGAAGGGAAGCCACCACCACTACCACCACCAATAACAACAAAAATTCAATAAATCAGAATCCTTGATTTAATAACTAGCAGCTTTGTTTAATTACAGTGGGGTTGAGTTCACTGGGCTGAGAATGCAATTATGTGCTTTGGTGCAACATTAGTAGCTCAGAATAGAAGGCCTTTTTTTTTTTTCCTTTCTGTAGCATTTAAGAGAAACCATGATGCAATATTTGGCCACTGTCTGTTGTAGTTGGCTTGTCCTGGAAAAGAATCTTTATTTACGTGTGAACATTGTGTTTGGGGGAAGAAGCACAAGGGCACGGATGCATATTTCCTTCACAAAGATTCCTGAACATGGTCTGAATTGTTTGATAGATTTATTAACATTTGTCATCTTTTACACACTATAGAGCATTTTATCATTCATTCTTTATATAGTATTTCAACTGAATTGTAGAAGTGCCTAAGATGTATGAAAAAGAATGATTGGTTGCTTTGGACATTGAGCAGGTGAAGCTGTAAGCAGAACCCAAGATGCACGTGTTCAGTGGTTGAAGTAGTTACTCATTTTCCAGCAAAGCATGATCTGGTTATGTCAGTAACGGGTTTTACTGAGCACTGATAGACCTCAGATGCTGATCTTGGATGTTCCAAATAGGAAAATACATCAGCCACGTGAGCTGTGTTTTCTCATGACTGGGCAGTGAGAAGTCATGTTTCTGTGCCACAAATAAGTAATACAGAATCATTCCATTAATACTGGACACTACAGCGATGAAGCCTTTTTTACTTATTGTTTGAGGACTTCTTTTTGCCTTCTTTTTCAGGGAGAAAAAGCTATTTATGGCATGAATTATTGATTACTTAATTGAATTATAAAGTCTCAAAATGCAACCTTAAAGTTAATTAAGATATCATAATATTGGTAGGTTATACATGTGGAGATTTGCTGATGATGTGGGACAGCCAAGAATTACTAAGGTTGATTATTGATGATACTCACATGCAAAAGTTCTTACTATTGGATTGTCAATATAAGGTAGTAAGTGCATACTTAAAATATATGAAATTAAAGCTTACTTTAATTAAAGTTTATATATTTTAAATAAAATCAGGCAAATTAAAATAACTCTGAAAGCATGAATTTCATGTTTCTTAGCTCTACTCTAAACACCTACAAGTACAGTTGCATTTAAAAAGTTCTGGATTCTTTACTAGGGAGGAAGAATTGAATTTTATGCAGAATATTTTAGTGAAACCTTAGTAATAGTAAACTAAAAAGAGATTGTTAAAGAAGGGAAAAGATAAATTACCTTCTTTGGGTTTGCACGTTAAAAGCCAATTTGAAGGAAGTGTCAAGAAATTGATGTATTGTCTTATGTGCTGAAATTTTGCAATCATTTAAGTCAAAGCAAATGCTTTGGGTGCCTTTGCTTTTGGTAGGGGGTAGCTATTTTGATTTCCAGCCAAATGTATTGAATTATAATTACACACTGTCTTGGTATAGAAAACGTGCTTGGAATATCATATGTTTAGTGTGGCATCCATGTAAGAAAAGGAACTGCATCGTGTTTCTCTTTGAAGAAACTTCATGGCAAATACGATGGCTGTCCTAAAAATAAAAAGACAGTCTGCTAGCTGTAAGTGTGTGTGGCAAATCTATACAACAGTGAATTATTATATATATTGTAAACTCATATTTTCAGACATAACCCTCTTTTCCGTGTTGTGGCAATGTGACGTAAAATATATGGTATTGTTGCTGGTTTTTGGATGGCAGCAATATCTAGTGCATATATGCCTGTAAATCCAAAAGAGCAATGTTAAAATTCTGAGCTGATAAAGGAGGAGGAATAGGTGAGACAGAATAATATGAAACTGAAAATTGGCTGGATTATTTAAGTATTTATTTTCTGGTGATGAGAGACTATGAGAGATTTCTAAATGTTTAGAATTTTTTCCTCTAGAAATTTAATAATTAGGGGTTGGATTACAGCTATATTACGTTTAAAACGACATTCAGCCTTGAGATATACCTCTTGATAACTTTCATATGACTTGATACACACTTAATTTTTTTTTAAAAGTCCTATGAACTTAAAGTTCTTTGCTCTAAAAATTTCAATCACAAAAAAACCCAAAGCAACAACAAACCATAGTGTTTTCTCATCGATTTTTCAGTAAGTCCTTTCCTAAGATCTTAATTCATTTTTATTCTATATGTTAGATTAATTAGTATCTGCTTTCTAGAACTCTTTAAAATGTGTTTCAGATTGTCAGTCCCTTTCCTATTAACAGTATGGTCCTAGCACTATCTTTTTCTTTGAATGATTGAGACCCTGATCAAAACAAACTGGAGGGTTTTTTTTGCATTTTATATCTTACAAGTGTGTTTTTCTTGCATATTAAGTAAGATTATTTAATGGCACCATTGGTGATGGTAGGTCAAGGTCGTGTGGATGACAACTGACGTGCTTTCTGCAGGCATTATCAGAGAAATTACCTGTTATAAATGGTAGTTTCCAATTTATGATATCTACAAATACATGGGAAACTTTTGGCAGTCCTCACTTCATCTGGCAGCAGGATGAAGTATCATCCTAGCATTAACATCACTGCTTTGCTATCGTTCTTGTATCATCTCTACATCTCCATTTGGGGAAGAGTACGGTCATTGGTCCAAGTAAGTGTTTTAACACAGAAATGTTTCTGGTTTGAAGTACGATCTTCTCATGAGGCCAATTTAAGCTTATTAGACATGGAAAAAAATGGCTCCACCATTCCAGTGTAAGTAGCCATTTTGCCTTTCTAAAGCATTTTCATTTTACACATTTTCCATTCTACTTGCAAAATTACTGCATCTTGGCAGAATGCTCTTGTCTATCAGTATGCAGCAAGACAGAAAGGAATGATGAATATAGCTCAGAAATATTTGATTAAATTATCTTCAGTGGAAAATACTGTCTTGTTAAGTTCCCACAGGAAAACTTTTTTTTTTTTAATTAGTTTTGATTAAACTCTGTGAAGAGGGTTTTTCAAGTTATGGATGGAATTGCTTGTTGAAACCAAATAAGAAATTTAATTCAGAAGAAATCAAAGCCTTGTAGGTTAAATACCTGTCTAAGCCTTCAGAAATCCAATTTCATGTATCTGAAGTAAACTGGCAAAAAGAAATCTAACAGGCTGAAAAGGTGCATTAGTATCTGAGCTATTGTTTATCCTGGTGTCTCAAGGCTTTAGCACAGAAGAAAAATGCAGTCAACGTTTTGCATCTATGAAGAGGCAAAACACAGAATATAATACTGTTTGCATATGAAAAAAAATCACCTCTTTTTAGAAAATGTTTAGAAATATTTGAGCTATGATAAATTTTAGCTTTTATCATAAATACCTGCAGCACCAAAGGCTTTGCTTGTGACTGGTAAATTGTAATTTACATGTAGTAGAAAGAAAAATTTATTTGCATATTAAAGAGAACACAGAATCTCTGTGGTTTTAAGTTTGTGTTTTATATTATTTCCAAATTGTAATTTCTATTATTTAGTCTCCATATTATTTTATAGCTATGTTTTTCATAAATAAAATTAATATGATAATAAAATGATACAGTGACTTAGTTGTGCCAAACCCATTTCAGCTAATCTAATAAACATATTTTATAAACAATTTTATAGATATTTTATGCATAATTTGTCAACAAAGTCTTATCTGAATTAAAATTATGACATAAAGATACATTGTAGTGCCCAAGAAATAAAAGTACCCCAAAAGTAGAATTATTACTTTGGCACAATGTTATTGTTTAAGGAGACTGACCACAGCAATTTAGTTTACCTGTTGCATTTGTGAGGAGGTTTTTTGGGTTTTGTCTCTGCAAAATGACTAAGGTTCATAGATTCAGGGATGGAGGATTTTCTCCATTTCTTTTGATAATTTAAACAATAGATTATTTTTTTAAAACAGTCATCATACTACGTGAAGAGTATTCAATTTATTTTTTAAAAAAATGTAAAATAAAAAATGATTCCTAAGCTAGGAATTTTCCTTCATTAAATATGCACCTTAGGGATGTGTTTACACACACTGTTTGTCCTTTTGAAGATATTGAAACATGCCACCTGCATAAGGATGTGTTTGTTTGCACAATTAAAGCCCTAGCCTGCAAACACATCATTGAATCTGTATTCATGCAAAAAATAACTTTGTTACATTTATGAAAAATACCAGTGCAAGCAAAAATTAAGCTGGAGAATAAATTTTATAATAAGCCCAGCAAAAGCTGCAAATTGAGTGCTGGAAGGTCAGCTGAAGCATGTTTATTTGTAGTGAGAATCGGACCACCTGCCTTTGAGATCATTACCTGTATTGCAGAAACTTTTAGGAGGATTCACAGGAGCTTCAAGCTTTGTATTTTCATTGATGTATCAACAATGTCTAGAAATCTCCTCCAGCGCACTTAGCAATATTAAACTATTGGGAGAAAACTGAGAAGACTGGACAGTTTGTGCGTTGATTTTTTTCACTTTGATGTGTATTTCTATGAAAATGCTTTCAGGTTTTTCCCAGGGTTAACCTTATAGAAGGGTATAGAAACCCTTCACAACAGTCTCTCCCAAAATAGATTATTTGACCTCAGAATCTGCACACATGTGCACAACATTAATTTTGTGGGTTTGGCTGAGAATGCAGCTAAGACATTGGTAAATTAAAGGTTAATCCTTCAGTTGAAGTGCAGGGTGTTTCCTCACTGCCTGCAGGTGGGAGATGAATATGCTAATTGGGCAAGTCTGACTTTCCAGTGATTTGCAGGTGAAAATGTAACTGGTGATAATTAAAGGCTAATTACCTTTAGCTAGAAAGTGGAAACCAGGTGTTCTAAAGCAAAAGATTTTCTTCTGTGCTGGTAAGACCTTCTTGGGGTGGGAAAAGGAGTTGTACTTGATTGTCTTTTCCTCTGGTCTTGAATTTTTTGCTTTTGGTAAAGTAGAGGATAGATACAAAACAGTAAAACATAACACTTGGTTTTCAGAGTTGGTGGGGGTTTTTTTGGGGCGTGTATTTTAATTTTATTATAATTTTTCTCAAGAGATGACAAAACAGAGTTAGACAGTGATTCTGGAAGTGTTTTGGCTATTTACATATAAGTATTATGTACAGTATAGTATTATTTACGTATAAGTATTATTTACATAATACAATAATATTACCATCACAGGCAATGTAGCCTGTTATGAATCCTATTTTAAAAACAGCTCCTTCTAAGATATTCATTAAAGAAGTCTCTTTCAAAAGCTTCTGTCAATGACAGCTTTCAAAGGCACCCCTAAGAGTGAATCCTCAGACAGATTTAGAGCTTTAGAGCTTCCCACTTTTTTCCATCTTGCCTTTATGGTAGGATGTGTTAGCTTTTATAGTCAGTCTTCCCTTTGAAGGCTCCTAGGTCCAGAGAAGTTCAGGCTTTTACACCCAGACTCCTTTCCTCTTGTACTAGACAGTCTGGCCACTATCACAAGTAGTGTTGTGAAGATATTTCTTTGTTAGATTAGGCATCGTATTGCTTACCTGAGAAGTAAACAACTCTGCATCAGCAGGGGGTAAATCTAATCTTTTAGTGACTGCTTGACATATTTACACTTTGTACCATTCATGCACTATATATTTAAAGTCATTTTACAATTTAAAAAAATCATTTTTCTGCTTATATATAATTAATTACTGGTTGAGCTTACATATCATGATAATTAATAACTTTGAATAGTAGGTGATGAACCTATAAATGCATTTGCCTAATAAGATTACTTTTTTCTTGCAAGGTATGGGGGTTGCAGTCACATGGGCCACCACTGGTGTCTACAATTAACATTTAGGCTTTGCTATCACTCAGTAGATCTGTACTTAGGCTCTAGGTTATTTGTAGTACCTGTGTGTCTAATGTTGCTTTTCTTGGACAGGTGTGTAGATGCTGAATTTCTGAAGTACTAACCAGGTAAGCATCTGAATGGCTTTTAACTTATTTAAAATGTGGCTTTCTTTGGCTCTGTTATGTTTTTTACTTGGTCTGGTAGATGTTTTTTGATTGCACCAAATCTAACACTGAGGGTACTAAGAGGGGAAAGATCTTTGGCACCTGTACTTCATTTTTAAGCAATAGTTCAGAGGTTAATGTACTCCTGTGGGGCAGAAAGTGTGAGAATTACTCTGGATTAGGAAAATCAACTTTGAACTGGAATATCAAGAGACCCCTTGGTCTCATTCTCCTTGTTAGCATTTTAAAACATAATCTATCAGCAGACTATTTTAGTAAACTGTTTCTCTAATTTGTATTTAAGAACCAGTAATCCCTAAATGTGGCATTTCTTCTAACTCTTGAGATTAAAATTTATTTTGAGAGACTAGAGAGGTGCATGTGTATATGTGTATTCATATAAAATGTCTGCATTGCTTTGTGTATCTGATTGAGATGAGGGGGCATCCTTCAGAGGTGAAGTTGATTTCCAGCAAGTTTGTCTTCTTGCAAAAGTGGGGAAACCTTTAGGGGCAGTGGTCCAGGACAAACTTTGGCAGCAAAAGCCTGTGCAGGCAGGCCAGCTAGACTCCTCAATTTTGTGTTAAAAATGTCACCAGAATTGATGTGTCCTTTTGAACTTTTTTTTTTTTATTCTACTGTGTCAGCATCTTTTGCCAAAAAAATGTTCTACTAGTGCTTTTTTTTTTTTTAATTAGATCTAATTGTAATTCTGATTTCCATTAGAAAGAGATTGTATGTTCTTATAGCTGTACTTCTAGATGAAGAGAATTACAATGAGTCTTTCATTTTTTCGGACAAGTATGTAAATAGAATGGTGGAATCCAATACTGTATAATTACATTGATCAATAAGTCTGATGTGGTTTTTTTCCTGCAAGCCTCTCCTGAAATAGTTCACAGAAAGGAGGAATAAAAAAGTACTTTTAAAAACTGGCAACATAAACAATAGCAATAATAGTTTATATACATTTACTTATTAAAGCACTGAAACATTCAGATTCCCTGTATGTCAGATCAAATTGGCCTCACAGGCTGCAAGGAGGAAATCAAATCACCCTCTTCATATTGAAAATAACCTACTCTATAAACTACAATTCCTGTAATTAGTAGAGAAAATTATGAAGAAGGGTATTTTGTGAAAATTTAGCACTATGATAATACTTCAGTAGCTTTAGAACTTCAATGTAAAATTTATCTTGTCCTAAAGATATTATTCTATTTTATTAGTTTGTTCCATCATCCTCTTTTTGGACACTTTATCTCTAGAAACACTCACGAGAAGGAAAAGAATAGGTGTTTATTTCTCACTAGTATTCTGTTTAGTAAATAATGAGTCAAATGGCTATTCATCCAAATTTTCTCAAAGCTGTTTTATTTGGGAAGAAGGCTTGGTTTGTTAGTGAATTCCCCAAAGTAGGAACTCTCCCACAATGCCTCAATTTCTGTGTGGTGCCTTTGCACCCACTGGACTGATAGACAAGGATGTCTACAAATTATTTTAGATTTTTCTTCTTTTTTTTGTAGCCTTTAAAAAGTGTGTGATTTTTCATCCTGTTGATTGTTTTGCTCCATAATGGCCTTACTGGGATTTCTGTTTCAGGAAGATACCTGCTTGGCTTAAATAATCTTTTGCATTTAATTATATTTTAGCTCGCTTTATTTTATAGTATATCTCTCCTTCGCACCCCCACTTTCCTTGGGGAATACTCATCTTTGATGTGTGCATGAAAAACAGGTAATGAGAAGAACCAAAAAAGTTGGAAATAATTTTAGAAAATAAATTTTCCAACTCGATCTGTTTTTCCTGTTAATAGAAGCGTAGTTAACAAAATTCAAATATGTTTGTATAGTATAGAATAAATCTAGTGCTATATAATCTAGTGCTAAACAACAATATAGAACCTAATAAATAGCTGTTTTCATTTTATCAGGGAAGATTCAGAAAATCTTGTGGACAGAAAGCTTTGGGGTTTTTTTGGTATGTATGTATGTCTGAGAATTTCACAAATACTGAAAAACTAGTTTATCACAGTTCAGTAAGTTCCTTATGTCCTTGTTTTCCAACAGTGATAACTTAATTTTGTCAGTGAAGTGCTGGAAAATGCAACATTTCACAAAACAAATTATAACAGAGAAATAAAAAGCAATATAGAGATTTTTTTTTTTTCTTTACAAAATGTTATTACTGCTGTTTTAAAAAATGCAGTGAAATTTGAAGAGGTTTTTTGGGGTTGTTTTTTATTCTCAGAGAAGGAAGGAAAGCAAGAAACAAGCTTTGGTAGTTTAGTCATTGCCTCATAGTGCTACTGGTTAAAAACCTTAAGATGGGACTACAGGAAGGGAAGAATTTTCTCTAATAACATGGTTTTGTTATTCTTTGATAAATGTTTGGTAAAAATTTTGTGATAAGCCCTTTAGGCAACTTGATCTACACTGTTCTTATAGTCTCTGTTATGTCTCTGGAGGCTGCTAATAAAGCAGCCAAATGTGTCTGGTGTATCAGGGAGAGATGGAAGATGCATCTAGATAATATGGCTGGATATAGATGCAATTTTGAAAGCTGGAGCGAGCTGTACATTTACTGTTTTCTGCCTGGAATTTTTATGAGTAAATTATGTAGGTGTATGCAGAAGAGAGAGAGACCTTGTTTATTATTTAGAAAGAAGAAATGAAAAAAAAAAAAGTAAAAGTAGTCGTTCATCAGACAAAGAGTATCACACTTGCATACCCCTACAGTGAGTGGCAAGCTTAATGTATGCAAAAGACAGAGGACTATTCAGAGAGAGGGGGACTGCTTCCAATTGGCTCACAAAATCCTTATAATTCATTAAAGACAATTTTCTCAGAAATAATAGAACTTTCATTAATAAAATACATTTATTAAGAACACATAGAAGTCAAAAATTTAGTTGAAAGTTGTTTCTGTTGGTTTTAACCTGGAAAACTTTAGCCACAAACCAAAAGAACTTTTCTGTATTCCCCTGTATTAGAAACAGGGGTGAGTGTTTGTTTGGTTTTTAATATATGCTTTATTAATGCTGTTATCTTCTTAATTTTCAACAATGCAAAAATTTCCTAGTTGTCTTCTATTTGTCCGTGAGCAGCTGTGTATACACAAGCTTTTTTTGTTCTGTCTTGATGAGGCAGTAGTATAAATTGGAGACCCAAAACTGAGTGGCACTCAACAGCTACACAATACAACCACAAAGCTGTGCACAACTTTGACTGAGTGGAGGAACACAATGTTCCTTGAACAAGGGAAGATTTAAGAATGTCAACTTTCTGAGGTCTCAGGCGATCCTTACATAAGCAGGAAACTTAAACAGCTCCCCAAGTCTCTCCACAGCTTCTTTGCCCTCTGGTCACTATTTGAATGTGTGTGAGCATGCTTGTATGGCAAAAGTGGCTGGGTCAGAGCCCGAGTGAAGCCTGCTGGCCTTGGGCATGAATGTCTGACATGGCATTACAAGGTCAGGTTGGTAGGTTTGGAAAAAACGCAGCAAACCTGTGGTGTATGTTCACAAAACTCAGGTGAATTCACCACCAGTGAATGCTCACACTGGTCTATTTTGTGTTTACCGCATCAGCTGCTTTAGATACTGCTGCTCACAGATTCCCCACCAGGCCCATGGTCTTGTCTTACAAGGTCAACGTTCACCAGTAGTGGTTGATGGTGTCTTTTTGCTTCCCCATAGGTTATTCCTGTTCCCCTGCATTATGGGGTCTTTACCCTTACACTTGTTTCCAGAGGAGTTTACATAGCTCTGCTGTAAACTATCAATAATCAGTTTTAACTCAAAAACTGAGGAAAAAAGGAAAAAAGAGTACTTTTAAAAAAAAAAAAATTAAAAAATCATCTTAAAAGCAAATATGATTTTTAAAAAACCACAAACCAAAGCCTCTGATTGTTTACTATTAACAATTAATTTAGGCAACAGAAAGACCGGGGGAGGTATTGACATAGTTGCACATTTCCAAAATTTTTCACACATGAAGTGCTGTCTAGAGAAAGGATTAAAATGTTTTTAACATCTTTTAGAGGTATAGCAGTTAACCCTCAAAGTTTTGAGCATCAGAAAGTGATGTTAACTTTTTTACGCACACAAAATATTTACTGCTGATATTGATACAAATGAAATAGTTAACAGAAAGTGTTTGGTCTTGGTTTGGGATTTTTCTTTTGATTTGTTTTAAACAATGTAATCCATCAGTTCACTAAAAGTCACTGCTAACATGAGTGCATGGCAACAACATGACCGTGAAAGCACAGCTAGGTTTACCTCTGACTGCAGCTGCACTCTTTAGTGACTTCAATATGTTATGCTCCAGTGCAAAGTCTACTAGGGCCAAAACCAGTACATCATACAAGTGGAAATCACTCGCGTGTATCGGTCTTTCTGGGCTGCTTGTGCTTCAGTGACTTAATTCAGTGCCAGTAGATACCAGAGCTAACAAAAAATAGATAGAAATATATTCTATTTAGTTCTCATTATGTTTAATACAGCAGAACATGTAACCTATAAGTCATCGGTATGTTACTGTCCATTTCTTTTGGAAAACCATGTAAAACATTAAGCAGAGAGGATGCAGTGTGGTATGGAATAAAAGACTGTGCAATGAACTTCTTTCCACAGCTTTAGAGCGACCATACATACATGGAGTCAAATCATCAAAAACCATATGAAAAGGGTATGAGCAGCACAGTTTAATTTAGGCTAATTGCATTGTCTTGGCCACAACCCTTCATTTCCTAAATGGCTGCTGTTCTCAAAATACTAAGTGTTGCTAGTCCACTTTGCCTAAACCCTTGACTTTTCAGTAGGTGGTTTCTGTAGGATGGCTGAGGCTCCACACACTACATGGCTATTCCCGTGCTCAGCTCCGCAATAGCTAAATCTTTACAAACTTCTGAGAGCCTGATGGGGCTCTCGGTATTCTTCCTGAACACAGTTCTTCATTTATTTGCAAGGTTGCATACATTATACATTTTCATTGAGAAGAGAATGTGGATTTAGAATTAAGATAAAGCTTTATTTGGTTAAAAAAAAAAACCAGCACAAAACAAACAAAAGCCAAAACATATCACTCTGACTCCTTGTCAGATAATCACTGTAAATAGGTGGGAATTCATGTTGTTCAATGAATGCTTCCACTCTTTGAACATAACACTGTTTCTGAATAAGTATTTTATCAGAATCATTTCTGCTTGGTTGCTAGCAAAACAAGCTCTTGAGATTAAATAATGTTTTGAACCAAAAAAAAAAAAAATTAGCTGAACGTGACTGTCTTGATTTGAAATATTAGTAATCCCTTTAATGTATGAATTCTCCGTCAGTGCTTAAAAAGGTACACCAATATGTTCCTCTCTTGTTCCTTGGTTAGTAGAGCTTATCTTTTTGCATGAAAAGTAGATTAATTGTCAAGTATGTGCATGATGTGAGAGACAGTTGGTTTTGGGCTTTTTCCAGATTGAACAGGGACTTGAATTAGTACCCACAAAGAGGAGACAGTTATGTTAACAGTAGCCTAATGCTGACATTCTCATAGATTGTTTTCTGTCAAGATTTGGGATTTTTCTGTCTGTCTCTTTATTTATGAGGATTGGTTAGCTTCAGACACAGAAAGTGTCTGGTTGGGGGCCTTTTGAAGAGCAAGGGAGCTCACAAAAGAGACAAATTATCTAAGGAGTTTCATTATTCCTATTCACATCACTTTCTCAGCTGATAGCAGCTTTAACAAGCTGCTTTTCATCAAAATGAGGGCTGTGACTAACAAAGTGGGATGCAAAAGCCCAGGCTCTGCAGAGCTGCGGGTCTGACCACTGCCTGGCTTTCTCCCAGCCACGCTGCATAAACCATCAGCTGTTCTCCTCAGCCATCTGCAAAAGGGCCAGAAAGGAGCAACCTTCACAAAAGTCAGAAGTTCCCCGAGATGGGAATAAGTGTATTTGGCGATTAGCAATTATCAGGTGTCAGGCAGCCTCAGAATGATGAGCACTGGGTGCGCCGACGTGGTCCATGAACAATTACATCCGAGCTGGTTTCAGCTTTTCTGCCCAGCCTGAAGTCCGAGTGTCACAAATATCAGCTGGGGCTTTTTGTGATCATGTGTTCCTGCTGTCTGTGTAAGTGGCTTATTTATACTAGGTGAAATTTTTAACAGTGACTTGAAAGACATTTCTTTGGTAGCCCATAATGCCCAGGAGAACGTCATGTTTTCCAGTTGTTTATTTGGACTTTAATTGTGTATGTTGTTACTACTATGTACATATAAGTAATAAGTTCCCCTCCTTAACTCCATTAAAGCTGTGAAATAGCAGAGTTCTATATGCAAATCTCAATGAGGACACTTTTATTACATATAAGCAGAGCTTATATGTTAAAGACTGAAGTCTTTTAATGAAGCAATTATTATTAATAATGTTGGCATGTTTAATAAGGATATAGTTTTAGACAATCTAGACTTGTGGACGTATATATGGGCACATAAGAATTTTTTCTAAATGAATTTAAAGGTAGGTAGGTTTTTGTTTGGATATGTTGTGTTTGTTAGGGGGTAAGCTGTGTGTTCATTGGGGATGGTTTGTTTGTTTTAAAATAAAAACAAACAACTTGTTGAAGACAAGTTCTGATGTCTGAGGATTACCAGCTCTCTCTGCTTTTTATTACTGCTGTGTTATTCTGTAATTCTAGTGTAACCATCAAGCTTCCAAATGTGACAGGCAGCAGAAGCTTCTGTCACAGCAGCGTGCTGAGAAAGGCAGGGAACCTAATTCCATGAAACTTGCCTGGATAAGGATGTTGGGGATAAAATGTTGAGACACAAAGTAGTTGTTCACCTGCAGAGGGTAGCCAGCTATTACAGCAGCTAGGGTTGCTCTTGCAGTTTTCTCAGCTTGAATTGGCAAGAAAATTTGCAATTTTCTTTGCAGTGGGTCTGAAGGGTATCAGTCTGAGATAGCTGGATATGAACTAACTGTAATCTAAATAAATAATAGTACCAATCATAGTATTGTATTCTGCTATTTAGGAAATTCATTTTGCATAGTTGTCTTTAAAAATAATGAAAAAAGGTTTTGAGGTACAACAGCTCCTGAGTTTCTCTCTAAATACAGTACTTCTTATCAGGTCACTTATTTCCTTCTTGTTCGTTAGATTCTTTCTGTTCTTTTGGTTCTTTCTAACTTGAGACAGCTCTCATGCTGCTGATTCATCTGTGTTATTTCTGACTGACCTCACAAAGTGCTTTTTCTTTAGCTCACCAATTTTTGTCAGTTCCAGTAAGAATATCTGAATAGTTTATATATGAATTAACTCTAGCTCTTTGTATCTAGGGACATTCATTACAGTTTTCAGTGCCCGTGAACAGCCATAAAAGCATTTAACAGTAATGCAAATTTAAATTTAGTTGACTAGGTAATAAATCACTCTTTTGCTTTTTCCTCCCTTTTATCTTTTAGATCTCTATTGCATTTGCTATACAGCAGACTTACATTTTATTTCCTGTTACCACTCCTGCCTGATGCAGCTTTAGCAAACCTCTTTACATTTGTTTTCATATTAATAACCTCTTTTCTGCTGATCAAAATACTTGATCTGAGACAGGTCTTTATTATTATTGTCATTGATATATAGAAGGTCCCTCCTAAGATTTTTCTGGTTGCATTTCTTACATCTTCAAACCGGATGGATTTGCCTCTGTGCATGCTCTAACACTTTTCGTTTGGAAACATTCCCTTGAGAACAGACCTGCCAGCTCCTGAGGGACATGCTATGTCCGCCTGGGAACTATTTTGTTCATTCACCCCACTGAAAAAGGATGAGGAAGCCATGTTTCAGTTTCCCCCTTTCCCTCTCCCACGGCCATTGAAGGTGGGAAGTGTTTATCTTCTGTCAAGAATGAACCCTTCCCTGAAGCTGTTAGGAAATCTCAGCCCAATGCTGCATTGATGATGACGGTGAGGTCCCATACACGTCAGATGCTGCAACTGGGAAAGCATTTTGCAAATGGCTGTGCTGGCTGATTGATGCCCCCCAGCTCCAAGTGATGCCCATCATGCAGCACCGCAGCTTTTCTGTCAGAGAGGCTTTCGGAAGGGTCTATAGGCTGGTCTGGTATAACTGGCCATAGGAAGGAACAGCCCAGTTGCGTCAAGGTCTCTCTTTTCACTTTGTTGCATCAAGGTCTCTCTTTTCACTTTATGCACACGATGACCTCTGAAGCAGGAACTCTTTCCAAACACTTCTACAGCAGTGGCCACGCTTTAACCTGATTTATTTTTGATGGGCCCTATTTCAGTACATCTGTTTATCTAGTGAAATTGATCCTCTAGTGAACCATGCCTGCATAGTCCTTGTTAACAGAAGAAATACTGTGTACCTCATCCTCTTCTAGACCAGAGGCAGCTGCAGAAGATTGTGGAGATCCCGACGAGCTCCTTAAAGCTTGAACTTCTGCAGCTGGTCACTTGAGTCAAACAAATAACATTTCTAGCAGCTTCCACACAGAAGTGTTTCATTATGTTGTCAGGCATGAAAATTGTATTGCCGCTACGTACAAATGTTTTTAGAAGAAGTGACAGCTTTTTGATTTATGTGTCTTTAAGATTCTAGCTGAAGCTGGTGATGATATGCGACACCACAGAGGAGAAAGGCATTTTCACTGTGAGAGCCTAAGAAGGAAAAGTACTCTTTGTTGCTTCTCACAAAATTAGGCTTTCTGTTGGGCAATATGAGAGACATTTTAAGACCGCATAGGAAGAAAGCTCTTTTTCAGAACCATCCAAATATGACTCACCCTATTTAAGAGAAATTTTCCAGCTGTACTTAGAGGTTAGTCTTAGCTTCTTTGAACATGTACATGCTTGTGTTGAAAAGACTGATAAGTAGTGAGTGGTTCTGGGATCTAAATTCTTCCCAGAAAAGTTCCTACTTTGAGGAAGGGGGCGGAGAGAAACAAACCTTTTATTTAAGGTAGCTGTTGTAATGTATTTTGTGACATTTCCAGGGCTGATGAGAAGGACAAAGAGGAATAATAAAAGAAGATAAAGGGAAAATTATTTATGTAGAATCTTGAGGATTTTTAAACTATGAATTAGCATATACACTCACTATTTTAGATTATGAATCTGTTTCATCAGCAGTTTTCTGATGTTCTAGATTCTCTCCTTGCTGTGCCACTGAAATATCTTTCTGAATTTCTTTGCGAATGCTTTTTAATCACAGAACATATTATTTCCCTGAAACTGATAATGAAACAACAGTACTGTTGTTGAAAAAACAACAACTTTTCTTCAGTACTTCGAAGTGGGAAAAAAAGAAACCTGAGTAACCTTGGCTGGCAAAAAAAAAAAAAAAGCCAGAAACCAACAAACCCCCAAAACCTATTCAGTAGTAGAGTTGTGGCTGTACTTTAAAATTCACGACTTTATACTAAAAAGACTGTGAAACCACAAGAACCATGCTTCTGAAGTGAAACTTTTTTTCTTCCTTAATGCAAGATGCACGCAAGTAAACAGCAGATGTTAAAATTTTCAGATATTTAAGACATCAAAGTTTTCCTCCAGTACATATATGGGAGATTTAAATAGATATCTCATTTTAAAATCAGCAGGAGATATCTGAGAAACATATTGCCAAGAAAGAAAAAAAGAAGTTTGCCTAGTACAGTCCAGTCGATATATTATTGTATGCCAACGATCTGGGAAGAGTAAGATTGATATCTGAAAGCGTTTCAGCAGCATATCTGGTCAATACCTAAATCCAAACAGTTTTATTTGTTTCTTCAGAATAAGTATCATTTCTTTAAATAAGCTGTATTAGTTATGAAAAATACATATACATATCCTGACCAGAGCATTTAGATTATAACATCATGAGCAGATTTCCTTTCTCCCTAAGACAATATTAGCCTCGGATTACCCAGTCCATCTCATAATTTATGCCTGGACTGACAATTTAAAAATAAATAAATAAATTCACTAAAGAGATGCAGTCTTGTTTCACACAATTCAAGTGGGAGAGTATCTACCCTGTCCCCTGGTATTTTTTTTCCATAAGGTTAATTACCTATGCTGTTTAAAGTTTGCTGTGAATCACAGTACAGCTTATCAGAAGAACGCAGATCTCAGCTGCTTGTATTTTCTTTGTTGTCCCTTAATGTATTTTTTTTCCTAAGCTGTATTTAAAGAGTGGGCCAGAAGGGCAGAAACAAACACACATTTATTTCTGTCTTAGAACCTACCATTTGATCTTTTATTTTCTTTTAGTGGTGTATAGAGCCAGTTAAAACTCTTGCCGTTTAGAAGTGTGTCCCATTGATCTTTTGGAACAGCGCTAGTTTGGACCTTCAGTTCTCAGCCAGAGTTTGGCACCACGCTGATCGCTTCTGTGCTGTGTAATGGATTTGTCACAGCGGTATTTATAAAGAATCTTTTCTTGAAAATAAAAAGACATCTTCACCCCACCTCCCCTCCCCAAAAAGGGGAGTTAAAGAAAGAAATAAAAAAAAAAAAAAAAGAAAAAAAAGTAGACTGAAAAAGACACTGCCAAACTCTGTGGGAAGAAGAGAAGTAGGAAATAAAGTGGGAAGCAAATTTGTTAAATCCGGTGCTTATGTAAGAGCAACAACTTCACTGAGTGGAATTACTGGATGAGATAAAAAGCATCTGGCAATTCACGCAATTTTTCAAAACTAAAAACAATGTAAGCAAAAAGCTACTGCTTCTCTAAAAATACAGTTTTACAGTGATTCTAGCTTATTGAGTATGGAGATATATGTATGTTGATAAACTAATGCTGCATTTTTAAAAAGTCACATCACAATCACAGAGGAATTTCTGTTTAAATGCCTAGTTTCTAGCTTTCATGTAAGAATATATATAACCCATTTCCTTTACACTGTCACTCTTCTTAGAAGCACATGGATAATTATAATTGTAAATAAGCATTATATAATTGAAATATAAATCAGCATTAAAATTTTTAGAATTAGTTTTCCTTTGAATGCTTTCATTTCTGCTCTATTATAAATGATGGATTAATTTCCATTCACTTCTTTTAAATACCTTTGAGCAAAAGCAGTGATTTCACTGCTTAAAATCCTAACTTCCTGCAGCAATTTATTTCTTTTTATTTTTTAATTACTGGTACAGTGTGAACTATCATATCTTGTCCTTAAACTTTATTTCCAGAGGTAAAAAATGAAAAATCTTTCCAATTTTTTTAGTTTATACTTTTTTTTTTTGATTGACACATTAAAAAAGATTTATATTAAATAGAGATTAAAGCACACTATTAGATTCAAAGTCCTCACCACCTCCTAACGAAAGATTTTAAGTCAAATAACACTGTAAAAGCTCAGTCAGGCTAACTGTAATACAGCAAGACCTGGATTTAATCTTGAAATACTCTATGCTCAGGGGACCTTTTGTGTTGAATTTAACTCATCACAAACTGGCTCTGCTGAGTGCCACAGGTGAGCATGTTTATCTCAGAAATAATAGGTGTGGGATAGGTTGGATCCAGAAGAGAAAGGAAAAACTGAGGTGATCTTGGGGTGACTAAATAACCTTCTTTGAGCTGTAGTCAGGCAAGAGTTGGAGGAAGCTGAACAGTGTATTTCTATAATGTAGATATGTGTTCCTCTAGGGCTATACATACCTTGCTTGTGGTACTACCACTTCTATTATGATCTCAGCAAGCACTCACAGAAAGGACTTGAGCCTTGCTTATCAGGGCTACTGCTCAAATGTTTGCATGTCCATGAGCAATCTGCACTCAGTTTTCTGAGGTTCCTCAGCCCCAAAATACTTGCAATGTAGAGAGTTGTGTTTGTAAGGGTCTCAGGTTTCAAAGCACTATCTTATATTCTTCCTTGCATCCTCATGCAGGATATATTTTGGTCCTCTGGAGACAGATGCTTCCAGAAACAACCTTCCCTACAGAAGTCCAGCCTGGCCTTGAACATCTCCAGGGATGGAGCATCCACAACTTCTCTGGGCAGCCTCTTCCAGTGTCTCACCACCCCCAGGGTAAGGATTTTTTTCATAATATGTTATCTAAATCATAGAATCATAGAATTGCCCAGGCCGGAAGGGACCTCCAAAGGTCATCTAGTCCGACCTCCCCGCAGTCAGCAGGGACACCCCCAACTAGACCAGGTTGCCCAGGGCCTCATCGAGCCTCTCCTTGAATATCTCCAGGGAAGGGGCCCCAACTGGGGCAACCTGTTCCAGTGCTCCACCACACTCACAGTGAAGAAGAAGAAGAAATCTATCCTCCTTCAGTTTAAAACCCTTACCCCTTGTCCTATCGCTCTATTCCCTGATAGAGAGTCCTTCCCCATCCCTCCTGTAGGCCCCCTTTAGGTACTGGAAGGCCACTATAAGGTTTCACTGGAAAAGTCGTGATGCTCTACTTATACTGTGTCATTACGTGGTGCATATTCTAGTCTGTTTTTCCCTGTGAAAACAGCACCTGTAAAGGAAGCCAGAAAGGCACAGGGTAGGTGGGGGCTGTGAAGATTCAGAACGTAGCCGAGGGTAGAAATTGTACTTATTAGTGCATGGGATTTCGTTATAGAATCAACTCATCACCCAACCCTAGCAAAACACGATGGATTCCGTCAGAAAGCGTTTTTGGTATCCAAGTGTAGTGACAAGCAGAGGATGGCTGGGAAACGGTAACAGACCCAGCGGAGTGCTGTGGGGATGGTGGGCTTTTTTCTGCTTTATTTTGCCTTATTGTTTTAAAGGTCTTGTCCTTCCACTGGAGGGAAATAAAGCAGTACCCTCGCCAGGTTTGAGAATGCCAAGATGTGCCGTTGGTACACGGTGGGCACGGGCAGATTCCATACTTTATTAATATACCAAAAAATAAGCTTATTCACAACAACAAAGAAAGTCGCTATATCCCGATAATACTGTGAAGTTACCCGGCATTTCGGTACCGTTATGAGGAGAGGCTGAGGGAACTGGGGTTATTCAGCCTGGAGAAGAGGAGGCTGAGGGGAGACCTTATTGCTCTCTACAGCTCCCTGAAAGGAGGGTGTAGAGAGATGGGGATCGGTCTCTTTTCTCAAGTCACGGGCGACAGAACAAGAGGAAATGGCCTCAAGTTATGCCAGGGGAGGTTCAGGCTGGATATTAGGAAAAATTTTTCACTGAAAGGGTTATCAGGCATTGGAATGGGCTGCCCAGGGAGGTGGTTGAGGCACCATCCCTGGAGGTGTTCAAAAGACGGGTTGATGTAGTGCTGGGAGGTATGGTTTAGTGATGGTGTTGCTCCTTGTTTGTTGTGCGGGTGTCTATTTTTGTCAGTTAGGTTGACGGTTGGACAAGATGATCTTTAAGGTCCCTTCCAACCTAGAAGATTCTGTGATTCTGTGACCGATCACCAGCTCTCTGAGATAATCACCTCATTACGCCTTAACGAACTCGACCCCCCGCGCGCCGCACAGGTGCACCGCGGCCGCTGACTGAACCTCGCGTGAGGGCCGGGCGGCGCGGGGCGGGCTTCCTCAGGTGCGAGATCCCGCGCGCCGCTGTCGCGAGAGTCGCTCACGAGGCCTGCGCGTTGCCGAGGCAACCGCACGCGGCTGTGGGGAGGAGCCTGAGGGAGCGGGAGGGGCCAGGACAGGCCAGGGCATGTCCGCCCCTCTTACCGGCTCCGAGCGTCCTTCCAGTCCGGCCATCGCCTTCCCAGAAGGAGTTTGGCTGTGGTAGCCACCCAGCAGGTAACCACCATGGCTCCTCTGCAACATATTGGGGGGGAGGACGTGGGTGTGTTGGAGCCTTAAAAAAAAGGCTGAGAGAGTTCAGCCTGGAGATGAGAAGGCTCCAGGGAGACCTCAGAGCCCCTTCCAGTCCTTAAAGGGGCATATAGGAGATATGGGGACAACCTGTTGAGCAGGGTCTGTTGCAACAGGGCAAGGGGTGATGGCTTTAAACAGGTCTAGAGAACAAGTCCTATGAGGAGAGGCTGAGGGAACTGGGCATGTTTAGTTCGGAGAAGAGGAGGCTGAGGGGAGACCTCATTGCCCTCTACAACTACCTGAAAGGAGGGTGTAGAGAGGTGGGGGTTGGACTCTTCTCCCGATGGAATAATGACAGGACCAGAGGAAATGGTCTGAAGTTGCGGCAGGGGAGTTTTAGATTAGATATTAGGAAGAAATAGTTTACTGAGAGAGTGGTCAGGCACTGGAACAGCCTGCCCAGGGAGGTGGTGGAGTCACCATCCCTGGAGGTATTTAAGAAACATGTAGATGTGGCTCTTCAGGGCATGCTCTAGTGCTTGAGATTGTTGGTTTGTGTTTGTTTGGGTTTGGTAGTTTGTTTGGGTTTGGTAGTTTGTTTGGGTTTGGTAGTTTGTTTGGGTTTGGTAGTTTGTTTGGGTTTGGTAGTTTGTTTGGGTTTGGTAGTTTGTTTGGGTTTGGTAGTTTGTTTGGGTTTGGTAGTTTGTTTGGGTTTGGTAGTTTGTTTGGGTTTGGTAGTTTGTTTGGGTTTGGTAGTTTGTTTGGGTTTGGTAGTTTGTTTGGGTTTGGTAGTTTGTTTGGGTTTGGTAGTTTGTTTGGGTTTGGTAGTTTGTTTGGGTTTGGTAGTTTGTTTGTTTTTTTGAGGTTGGACTCGATGATCTCAACGGTCCCTTCCAACCATGAGGATTCTGTGATTCTGTAAAAGAGAGAAGATTTAGACTACATATAAGGAATAACTTTTTAACAATAGAATCATAGAATGGTTTGGGTTGGAAGTCTGTTCAGCTCTGTCATGAACAGGTTTTGGGGTTTCTTAATAAAATATGAAGAGATAAAAAATTACAAAATCTAACTAGATTGGAACTCTTTTTCTTTTTCTTTTTCTTTTTCTTTTTCTTTTTCTTTTTCTTTTTCTTTTTCTTTTTCTTTTTCTTTTTCTTTTTCTTTTTCTTTTTCTTTTTCTTTTTCTTTTTCTTTTCTTTCTATAATTTTGTGTGTTTTATTTGTAAATGGGTAATTTAAATGGTAGCTTGATCAGAGTATGTCTGTACTTACTACATGGGGGGGAGATTTTGATAATGTGTTCTTTGGTCCAGCAGACAGAAATATAAGATTGGAGGCTGGAAGCAGATCATAGGTATATTGAAATCAGATATTAGATGTTCCTAAAAGCAAAATAAAATTAAAATGAGGTCATTTAACTGGAAAGCTAACTAAGTGTTTTGGTTGATTGGCCATCACTGGTAATTTTAAAATCAGGTTCAGATGCGATTTCTAATTGAGGTAGCCTGATTCAAATGGAACCAAATCAGAAAAGTCATATGACCTGTGTTATGCAAGAAGATAAATTAGATGAGTACACTGAGTACCTTCAGTGCTCTAATTTATGGAAATGAAAAATAATTCAATCCAACCCGACAGTGATGCCAACCAACACAGCGGTTTCTTTGGCTTGGAATAATTTTGAAAAATCTGATCACTTCCTAAGAAGTGAACATAAACAAGGTTGTTTAAGCAATTGGGATGTCCAGCTATACTGAGTTTTAATGCTAGAACACATAGTGTAGCATTACATCCATGATAGTGGCATTGGCACACACAGACTAGGAAGCTGGCTGTGAATATGTAGAACAAATGATGGTAAAAACCAGATTTCTCTAGTTCAAGAGGGAGTGAGAGCTAAACAAAATCAAATAACTGTGAAGGGCACTCAATTCCTTTCCTTCCTCAATCTAGGCTACATTTTTTTTCTATCCTTGGAGCCATTAATGATCACAATCAATAGTAAGCTGATGGTTTCAGAACTTTAATGTGTTCTCAAGGAAAAATAATTACTACCTAATTTATCTGGAAATACCAGAGCATATTGAATTTTTCAGTAAGTTGTAGACATTGTTTTGTCAGAGCATTTTGCTTGGAAACACAGTAATACGGTTTACGTCAACTCCAAGAAATATTTTGACCAGTAATCTGAATCACTGAAATTAAACTTCAGTATAAATCCTCAATGATTCTGTCTAACAATCCAGAAACACTGAAACAGGCTGTTTCAAAATTTCTGTAATACTTTTAGAAATGTGTAACTCCGTCATCTGACAGTCTCAGGGTGTGCCTGAATTGTGCTAGTAACCTGCAAACAGGATAAATGCGTCAGCCCGGTGCTAAGATTGATCTGATAAGGATAGCTGCAACCTTTAATTGGTCTGTCTAGGTCTGTGCTGCTGTGTAGGCTGTACTGCTTCTGGGTTAGGCAGCCAGGTGGTGCTGCGAGGACAAGAGGTGCCAGCTCACTTCCATGAAACTGTGCATATGCACGTATTTGTATCGCCTCCTCCATGGGAAATAAATAAATAGATAAATAAATCTGTTTTCATTAAGCACTATAAGCTTAAAAACCCGTATTTGGAGGTTTTTGCAACCTGAAGAAAAAAAAAAATGGTTCTAAGAATATAAAAGAAATTCAAAGGCTTTCTTCAAAATACAGATAAGAGTTAAAAATGCTACACAAACAGCTGAGACTCAGGGGTTTCAGTGGCTGGTTTCTTTTGCATATTTGTGTCTTTTTGTATCCATTTTACAGATACCACGTTCATGTCTTAAAGTTCCACCTATAGCTCATAAAAAGAATTAGTCTTACAAACTTGAAAGAATGAAAGAAGTGCAGATGAGAGGGAAACAAGTGCAGAGTGCTGCTTGTGTTGCCTCACTGCATTAAACCCCATGCCATATAGCTTTTACTGTGTGTGTTCAGTATAATTCTTCTCCTTGGCCATAGCTTTCATGGCTATGGAGCCATCAGATACAAGCTTTGCGTAATTGCATAAATGTTAAACAAGCAGGGTCGGGGTCACTGGGTTAATTATTTATTCTGCATCCCACTGGAAAAGGAAAACAACGTAAACAACTTTTATTCATCTAAATGAGGCTGCTACTTGTACATAAACTGATACAGCCTCTGCCATTGATAGGGCTGAGTGGGGTGTAGTATCACA
Organism: Calidris pugnax; assembly: GCF_001431845.1. NCBI lineage: Eukaryota > Metazoa > Chordata > Aves > Charadriiformes > Scolopacidae > Calidris > Calidris pugnax. The sequence goes on from NW_015090920.1 coordinate 8,761,031, forward strand.
TGAAAATGAAAAGCTGTAACAGTGAAAGGAAATTGCATGAATCTCATTATCATGAGTGTAGCACTACAGCAGCACTTAACAACACTCATATTTTCTGATGGGAAGATGAACATTTTATCTCGTCTGGTTTTAAGTCAGTCTGTTTTTATTGTTTTTGTTTTTTTCTGTTTCTCCACACTAGTTAGAAAAGTGAGTTTGCACTCCCAGGCCCCCAAAGGGAAAAAGTTGGAAGATACTGTAGCATGCTGCTATGGCTGCCTTTCAGCCCATGTACTGTAGTTTTCCTTCTTCACGTGAAACCAGGGTAAAACTCTAGTCTAGGCATACCTGTTATAACTTGCATTATAACGGAAATGAAAAAGTTCAGATGGTTTTATTTCAGTATTTTAAAAAAGTCATCATCTCCTCCATTTGCGGTGAAATTTGGAGCTCCCACGGGAGAGCTGGGTGGATTTGTGTTCCAGTGTTCTGATTAAATGAGCGAGAAGTTCCTGATAAGCAAAATAACAAAATCCCCTCCCCCAGATTTATTTAGTTATTTTCCTGTGGATGACAGAAAGTATCCCCGTGTAGCCACACCTGGAGAGCAGGGCAGCACTTGCACTGAGACCTGGGCAGCTTGGAACCAGCAGGAGACTAGAAGCAGTAGCTGGTGTAGCATGGCCAAAAATCGGAGCCTGCCCCAGATGGTCTCATGTACGGAGGCATACCCAATTCCCACCTGATACCTACTACCTTCAGGGGGAATCAACATTGAAAACAGCTTTCTGAAAAAGGATAAGTAGTCTCAGTAGGTGTGAGCCTAACCTAAAAACAGATGGACAGTCAGGGTAGCCAAGGAGCTTTGTGGCCTGCTGGTTTTCACATGGTGTGGGTGACTCGAAGGGATGTGCAACAGCTGTTGAGCCTCATCCTTCTGTATCTCCCGTCCAGCCAGCCTCAAACTGCATCCAAATACTGACAGGAGTCTTGAAAGGGAAAAGGGATAACAAGCATCTGCCTGAGGCTCAGGTTTCAATATGGTATGGGAAAAGGTAATCTAAGCACATGGTAAAACTCAGAAGGCACTGTGTTTTAACAAGAAAAACAAGTGGTATGTTTACCTTTGAAGACATCTGGAAGGATTGAAGGAGGATTAAGAGAGAAGTAGTTTGGATTGCTAGAAAGAAGGAAGGATGGGCAGTGCTGAATAGTAGGGGAGGGAGGAGGGAGAAGAAACTGCTCAGCAACACAAGCAGTGGAAGAAGTTAGAGGTTGGTAGCATCTATCTGAGTCCCAATTTTTCCCATTTTTGCTCTGGAATACGAGTAGTCTGTTTATGCCTCCCTTACTGTTCTTTGGTATGAGCTGCAGATGTGGGCAGGTAATGGGCAATGGCATTTCACAAAAGATGAGTATCTCTTCCCAGGCCCCCAGAATGGAGTTACTGATGAGGCTGACTGGGGGGAAAAGGAGGATTAGGAGGCAAGGGGGAAAGGCACTTTGAGTCCTGTAGGAGAATATGAAAGGATGTTTTAGCCCATTTTTTTGGTCCTAATCATTATCTTGGTTGTGTCTTCTGAGAAATCTTTCTACAACTTGTATTCACCCCCAGCTTGCTAGTTGTAGTTTACAACTTCTCGATTTATTGTATCAAAACTGGTACCCGCAGAAAATCTTACCTGTTTATGTTAACTGCATCAGAGCAGGTTTCAAGTCTTCAAAGATGGATATCTCAGTTCCAAAATAAACTTTTGGATCAGAGAGCTTTAAACGTAGCAGAAGGTTTATTCCAAGTTTCGATGTGTAATGCAGTGCTAGGGAAGAAGAAAGGCTTAAAACTACTCTTTGTATGACTGATTGTCAATGATCCCAGCTGAAATAAAATGATCAATAAATATACATACTAATTTTGAAGTTTAATATAGTATTGTGTTCACATTCAATTTTCAACATGCAGTGCATTAAAGGAGAAAAGTCTAAAGCTGTACTTAGCGTGACCTATTGTTGGTGACAATAATGAAATGAAAATCTTCAGTAGGTGTATTATATGCTCTGGAGGTTAAGAATTACTTAGTACTCATTCTGTAAAGTAGTTGATACAGATTTCTCTTTTTTTTTTTTTTTTTTTTGGACTGCCAGTTTATAGGGTCCTTTCTCTACACCCACTCTGAACACATTTAGGCACATAATACCTGGTATTTTCAGTACTGTCAGGCAGGTAGGTAGGCATATAAAATGGAGTACCGTAGCATGAGTAATTTATACCCACAAGTAAATTTGCGTCCCAAAATTGCATTTGCGAGCTTATAAACCATTTTCCTTTGAAAATATGGTTTACTTTCATGAAACACGTTTGTAATTGTGCCCCCAAGCATGCATAACTTGTTGTGTTCTGAAAACTCCCAAGAAGAAAAACAAATCCTTTCTATTGACCAAGTATGTGAAGTTATGTCGGAATGAAGCCCTACTGAGACCTAATCTATCCAGTCTCCTTTTGGTGTAGTGCAAAGAATTTGCAGATAAGTAGGATCCCACTGTGATTTTCTAGGACTCTGAAAACAGATGAGTCCCTACACCTGAAACCTCTATTAGTGGAATGTACAGAAGCAGGGGTTGATTCTGGCTGAGAATATGGCAGATGCTATTCATAATTGCAGTCTGTCCCTTTTATCAATGCAGTTTCATTGTCTATGAAACAGGAAAGCTTAAGTAATGCTCTTAATTTCTTTAAGATCTTATCCTCTAATGAAATGCATTTACCCAGAAACATTTTCTAATTACTAATATTTTTTTCTTGTTCCTTTGTAACCGCTGCAATGATTTTTGTTAATCCTGAGTCAGCTCCAAGAAAATCAGTTTTCTGGAAGTCTATATTTGATAAATCTACAACTTTATATCACCAGGAAGGTAGGAGAAGACAAAAGTAACTAAACCCTTGACAAGCTAAGGGTCACATTTGTATTAGATAGGAAAAAAATCAGCATCAGTGGATGAATCTCTTATTGTCTGGGTCCTATTGATCAGTCATAGGAAAAATTAGTCTTTAGGAAAAAAATCAGCTTTAGAAAAATATCTGAGAGTTTTTTTCTGAAATGCCTTTTTTTTTTTTTTTTTTTTTTTTTTTAAATCACATAGATATATAAAGGCAAATAGTAGGAAATTGACCTTTTCAGAGTTCTTGTCACACTGTGAAACTATTTGGTACCCACCAGTTTTATTGCTAATTTTCTTATGAGACTTACCTAATTTTCTCAAAGTAATTTTTGTCTGTGAGGAAAGGCAGGGAAAAGGTCTTTGCCTCTGAAATACAAACCACTCATTTTATCATCTGTAACCCAGATTTCTCAGTTGACAGCTTTTTTGGCATGCTTACTAGTGTTCACCATGCATCACGAATGGGAAATCATAGCACCACCTATTAAAAAATTTTGGGCATGTTTGTCTTATATTTTTCCAGTTTTAGATTTGTTTTCTGGCCTGAAATATTTTATGTTGGAGATAATCCAAATATGCTACAACAAAAGAAGTGCAGCAGAAATGCAAATTTAACAATAAGGAGAAAAAGCCAAAATGTTGAGTATCTTTTAGTAAAAAATATTCCTACTTCTGTGATGATGTCCATCCTCTGCACTGATTGAAACAGGATTCCTATCAAATTTGAAACTACACTTAGGTGGTTGATGCAAACCTGATTTGTAAAACAAAAAAAGCATACACTGAGGCACTAAAATCTACCTTAAATTAGCATTTTCTGTATTTCAAGTGCTTCAAACCTTAACGTTCTCCAGTATAGATTATATATGTCTCTTACACGTTAGAAGTCCAGAAGTCTGCCTCCTTTTTGTCACTTGTAATTCTTTGCTTTTATGATGCAACTCTCTGATCTAGTTTTACCTCGAGTTTAACCTCGACTTAAATTTGTACAATCTCATTATAGTTGAATGAGTTTAAGTTAGGGCAGATCCAACCTGCTGTCCTATAATATTTTCTAAGCTGGTTCTTGATAAAACGGAGCTCTAATCGCTGCATTTCCTTGGACTAGTTAACCAGGTGCCATCTTCTAAATCTTCTTTCAAAAAGGATGCATTTATCCTGGGGCAGCTGGCTGAACCTGTCTGCCTACCCACTTGTAAAATGGTGATGAATCTACTGGTTTCTTTTGTGGAGGCTTAAAAAGTAATGGTTTACATGGTTGAAACTATGGTTTAGTGCTATGAAAATTGAAGACAGTTTGTAAGTTAGCGGAAGGGGTCTACTTCAGCCTACAAGAGCAGAGTTTGACTGCACAGGGAATAAACTAACCTGCTTTGCCCTCTGTTCAGTATTACATTGGATAGGACTTCTTGTGTATTTTGGATTATCTGGAGAAGTATTATGTCACTACATACATATATAGTCATCTGATTGTATGTTCCTGGGTCACTATAGATGTCTAAACAATTAAATCTTTTTCTATGATGGCATGTGGTTTGTTCTGTCAGTTAATATTCCAAGTTTAGAAATAAGAATTATATTAAATATATTCTCTTACTTATCCACTTAAGTTGCCCTGCTGGCTTTATGGAAAACTGATAAAAGTTTGGAAGCCAGGTACATAGAATCTCACTGAATTTCTGAATGAAGCTCTTGCTAATTTCAAGGTGAAATCTCCACCCATCCCAGAGATGAGACAATATGACCTAACATAGAAAAATCAGAGAACAAGTATGCATTTCTAAGAATGTTCAGACTAGCTACTATGGAAAGACAACAGTAGACAATAGTAGAAAATCACTGATAGTGGGTAATATTTATCAAATGGAACACAATACAACAATAGGAAAGGATTGGAGTTAGGATAAAAACTGGTTCCTAAGGAAATGGTAACACTCTGGTTATGAAGTGCATGACTTGGCATTAAGTATCTTTCAGTGTTACTTAACTATCACTTTCACCTGAGAGTGACGATCATTGCAACGATGGTCATCTTGATGCTAAAATGCAACTTCTTTGATTGTTTACATTTTTGTGTTAAGCTGATGTTTACTAGGAAGACAAATAGGAGTATCTGCCCGTTCAGTATGGTAAATGTATGTGGCTGCTTGTGTAACAGTGAATGGAAGCTGGCGGTGGGGAAGGGCACATTTAGAGAATTAAGAAGCTTAAATACCTTTGTCTGCTTTGGGTGTGGTATTTTAGATGCCATCCTTGAATTTCCAGTTTCTGAAATGTACACAGGTATATAAGTGAAGAGCTGTATTTAAGTGAAGGTTTTTCTTCAGCTTGAGCAGAGCAGGAGACCTGCCATGCAGTGATGCTATTGTTGCAATGATAGCATACATACATTGTAAAGAATACATTGACAAATTTCACAAGCAATATTGAATTGGTATCTCTTGATTGTCTGTGTTGGCGATGTAATATGGCCTAAGTTTCCTTTTTTAAGTAAGCGCTGTTTAGTGAGAAGCCAGCAACAGTATTTCCTAAAACGTTGATTTCTTTCAGTTGCTAACCTAACAAGAGAATGAAACAATTTAAATGCAATTTTGTGAGAACGAAATAGAGCCCGAATAAGAAATTGTAAGTCGAGTTTCATCCTAGTGCGTTTTAAAATAGCTGAATTAGAAACCACTCAAAAAACCAGACTGATGATGGGGACGGGCATGGAATTTTAAGCATAATGGTACTGCCAGATTGATATTGAATTGCTACAATTGTGATAGAGAATACACTCAAGCTTTCATTCAACAGAATAATGTTTGCCTGAAATCTGCAAGGGGTTTTGTGATACCCACAAATGTGTCAGCCACGAAAGCCTAGAACAGTGTTATGGTTATATCTGTTGACCTTTGTGAGTGAGGGGCTCTAAGTTTGGCAATTGTTGCGTGCCCGCAGACCAACCCTCGGCACCTCAATTCAATAATACTCAAAGGTTTTGTAAAGAGTTTGCTTAAGCAGAGGCATAATCAAAGTCCTCCCAAAATATGTGTGTTTTTCATAGATCAAATTTTAGCTCTTGTTTTGGATCTGCAAAGTTCTAAGTGTGATTTAAGCCTATAAATAACCACAGGAGGTTTTTACCATTGATTTTGGTGGTCTTCAGATAAGACTCTGTGTGCATCAACACATTCCATGCAGCATGTAAAATTCATTTTAGCTTAAAGTTTATGCATAATTTAAACTGAAAAACACCCTGGTAACTGGCTTGTTGTTTATTTTTATCTTCTGTTCCCCTCACCCTCATCTGTGGTCTATGGCTGTTTTTCACTTTTTTTTCTAGGGATTTTCTTTCTTCTCTAGTGTATAATACTGTTGGGTTTTTGTTGTTGTTGCTCGTTTTAGCATCCTTCCTAATCCACACTGCCCCCCCGCCCCTCTTCTCTTAAATGACTGTTTCTTCTTTTTACTATCAAACTCTTTTTTTTATCTTCTAAAAGCCAGTTTCTACCAACTTCTCTCATGCCTGTCTAACCCAGCATGACCAGCTCTCCCTTACCTTTCCATCTCATATGCCATGTCCCACCTGTTTTCTATGCATCTGCACTCTAGATCCCTATCATCTTCTCCTAAGTCATATTAATTTTCTCCTAAGTGTGTACTTTTGTTTCCCTTGCTTTTCCACATTTATCTCAATTTTTACTTCAATCATCTTGAAAAAAAAAAAAATCCTATGCTTGCAAAAAGCTCAACGTTTTTAATTCTTTCACATCAAAATATTAGTTTTGTCTCTTCTAAATTCCACCCCACTAATTCCTCCTCCTTTTGAACATGTTTGCCCCATTTTCCGTTACTCCAATGTATGCTATAACACTTTGTTTAAAAATCCAATTTCCTCTGAGATGTTAATCCCTAATGTAGAAGTTTAAATGCTAAAATGGTGATTTTTATCAGAATATACATAATCTAATATTTAATTCCCTAGTTGTGTTCCTGCAAGCATTGCACAGAACTTAATATGAATCATGATTCTGCTCTGAAAGAGTCTCCAATAGTTTAAGATCTTTCATGTAAATGGAATGTAAACTCTGAAGAAACATTCAGAAGACAATATGTAGTTATTTAAAATTAATATTTTTTTTTAAAAATCTTGGTTTAACACCAAGTGTAATCACCCTGGAGAGTTGTGGCTTCTTGAACATGACAAGCCCGTGGTTGAGAGAGTCCAGTGGGCCTTTGAGAATGAAGTTTTATGATATGCGATTCCGATGTTGGAAAAGCATAAACAGCAATGCAAAAAATCAATGAAATAACTAGCTTAACTCATCTTGTCATGGCAGGAAGGAAGTATTAGGCCAGTCTGAGAGAAATAATATGAATGTCTATATATAGGTTTGTCGAGAAGGATCTTAAAAAATTATGCGGTACTATTTGTTGTTTGCACGCTAGATAAACATTAACTGCTACATAATACTTATGGAAGTCAGTAGTAATCACAGAAAATGCTTTACCAATTTCGAAACTGTTTTATTTAAACAAGTTTATTTATGTGTTACTACATATAATACCCAGAAACACCCAGTGATACTGCAAAGCTCCAGAATGTCAGCACTTTCAAAACAATTTGGTTAGCATATTTAAGCAGACTTGCTTAGGGACTGAGGCCCAGTTTCTCAAAGGTGATTAAGTACATAACTCCCACTGAAATCAATTTATCTATATATGAATTTAAAATGGCTACAGAGATCTATTTTGATATAAAATTTATTTTATATGTTTGCTCACCACTGTGGCCAGTATAGCAGGGTTAAAATCTGTTACCATAAACTATTTAAAGTTTTTTAAATATGTGATGTCAGCATAAAAAAAATATATACCTCAGGAGACCTGTGATTTTTATAGCAAATTTATGGTATTTTACTAAATGATCTTGAAAAATTAATTTATATAGGATACAGATCTTAACACTGCAATAATTATAGTTGCTTGGAACTTTCAAAAACTTGTCATTATTTTCTCAAACAGCAACCCCACTCAGAACTGTGTAGTAATTTAGCTGAGAAATAATCAAATTAGTAACAAAACTTTAAAATGCAATTCTTTCTAGAATTATTCCTGACTTCCTAAACCATTCTGTTAATTTGCACTTTTCTAAGTGTATTAGTTAGAAAGGACTTTTAGTATAGTGAATTTCAACGGAAACAGTCTGTCCTGTGCTCCTGTGTTACTAGTGTCTGTTACTCTCTGTCATGGCAATCAACACCTTACATACTGAACAGCTTGTATGAAAAAGCAAATGAAAAGTGAAAAGATATTATATAAACAGCAACATACAGACATAATGAAGTTTGCTTGTTTTCTTTCTTTGCACTTCAACTATAGAACCAGCATCTAGAGCAATTGTTCAGGGCTCCGTCCTGCTTTTAACTCTTTGTAGAAAGGAAGAAAAAGGAAATCCTGCCTCCACTGCAATTTATGTCTACTTATTTTTCTATCTTTTAAGCAGTATTTATTCATGCAAGGACCTTGTCTGTGACACCAAGGCTGTTTATTTTCCTTAAAAGTCTATGGTGGGGGATTCTGCGAAGTCTTGTGGAATGGCATATCAATGAGGTGACTCCATGTGACTTCAAGAGGTTTTTGAAGCAGGGCATCCTTTTACAAAAAAACACGTCGACTCCTTCCATGTATAGTATATGTGTCATAGAATCATAGAATGTTTTAGGTTGGAAGGGACCTTAAAGATCATTGAGTTCCAGTCCCTCTGCCCTGGGCAGGGACACCTCCCACCAGATCAGGTTGTTCAAAGCCCCATCCAGCCTGGCCTTGAACCCCTCCAGGGATGGGGCAGCCACAACTTCTATCCAAGCGGAATTCCCATCAGGAATCCATACTGGGAAGTGTGCTGTTAAGGATATTCACAAACAACGGAGTAATTGATCATGACAATGCTGTTGATGATACAGCATCCTTTAAGGCAGTAAATGCAGGTACCAGCTATAAAGAGTTGTAGGACTTTCCAGGGGAATCTGATCTGGAAAAAATGGCAGATAAAATGAATATCTCTGTAAGTACTAAATACCGTACATGGGAAAAATAATGGTAACTTCATCTACAAAATGATGAGCTTTCAGGCAAGTGTAAATACTTAGAGGCAATGTCAAGACAAGGGACGTGATGCATGTGACATAATACCTTTACATGTTTACATCCATGAACGTCTGAAGTGTAGTCTTTATGAAATGATGGATTTCAACCTGTTCTTTTTTTTTTTTAGTGGAGCACCTAAAAAAACATATAATTATTTTGTACATGAAGAAACAGTTTTATCGTTTTTCTGTTGTGTGCTTCTATTGCCTGAAAAGTCTTTTCAGTCTGCCATGTTTCTGTTATGAGCAGTTGAGGCTGGCGATTTCTATGTGGAAAACATCAATGATCATTCAAAAAGGTTAAAAAACAACACAAACCCAAACAAACTAACAAGTAGAGTCAGAAAAGATTCTTGAAAGCAAACCTGTACTTCTTCTTTTATAATATTTAATATATTTAATAAACTGGAATAAAAAGGAAAAACAAAGAAAAGACAAGAAAATCACAGGAAAAAGATACTCAAATCATGACCACAAACTTAATGTTCTGGATGATTAATGTCTTGTAACTTCTTGGTAGCTGTTATAAAATATTTAAAAACATTGACTGCATATAAAAGAGTTGAAAGGCTGCATAGTCTTTTTTGAAGTTTAATAGTCTGTAGTAAAAGATCTTCCGTTTGCTGGTTGCTTGGGAACTGACATCAATATAGAAAGTTTGCACAAGAGCAAAGTAGGATTTAAGAGGATTGTGGATACATTTATACTGTTATTCTTAACAACAAAGAATCCACAAGGAAAATAAACTTCAGACCATCCATCTAACTGTGAATTTAAATATGTTAAGAGATTTTACTGAGAAGCTTAATGGCAGAAAATGTATTAAGTGCTTTATGATCTATTCTCTTAATCTTTTTTTATCTTTATTCATATGAATAATTTTTGGATTATGAAGAGGAAAAAGTTTGGCTGCGCATTTTCAACTCTCTTCAACCTCTCAAAAATATGCTTTTGGTCTGTGCTGATGGTGTTATGGTGCTTTGGGGGTTACCTCTCGCTTCTGACTTATCCCTGCCTGCTTGCAGGAAACTTACTTTCTTAGTTTTGCCCGTATTGACTGTGTCCCAGAACATTGGACAGGGAGGTGGGGGGAATGAAGGTGAGAAATAAATATTAAAATCATGGAGCTTAGTATTAAGCAAGGATTAATGTGGGCTTGGAGTTATGCTACTGGAAACAGTTTCAAAGAACTCTGTCAGCAGGGAGTGATTCAGCTCCCCAAATACAGCCATTGAAAAGCTTAATCGTCCAGTTTAAGCTAATCACCTTATGTTTTCAGTTACCTGGCTCATTGAATAATTTGGGCGAGTATCCCCCGGCTTTCATAATGAATTCAAGAGCTAACAAACTAGGTAGAAAGAGAGCTGTTGATAAGTGCAAGGCTGGTTTCCAGTAGTCTATACTGTAAAGTACTACACTTTGCAGTTGTTCTGAGGATTTTTGTACTTGGTATCATATGCACAAACTGTGCTATCTCCACAGTTGTGCTAATCTATATCCATCCTCGTGGATTTGATCCTTTCCTATTTTTGGTCATGTAGGAGGAAATGCTGAAATAATATAGAGGAAAATTAAAAATAAATTACTTTTTTTTTAAAACATATATGCCACTTTTCCCCTCAAGTACAATACAGAGATAAAAGCATGTAAAATGAAATTACATTGCTATCCATTCCTAAATTCTATTCTACCTCGTCAAGCAAGGTAAAAAGTTTTTCCTTGTGTGACAAAGTTGTCTTTTTTTTTTTTCCTATTTGCTAATACTTGTCAGTGTTCATTATGACCTCCAAGATATCAGCATGGACATTCAGTCATAGTATTTGTCATTTAAGATGACGAATACTAAGGAAAAAACTGCTTAGGAGAGTTGGTAATCTGTTCAACAGAAGGATGACTTAGTAGTAGAATAACCTGATTAGTTTGATAATAAGGAGCAGCTGAAATGTCTACATGAGTTGTTAGTTAGAAGGTAGAATTTCTTTGCATAGAGGGCATTGCAGGCCATTAAAAAAATGTCTCAAGAAGGTGTATTCAACTTGTTCCCTAGTCTAGGGAGCTGTATAGTGCGAGGAATAAAAAAAAAGGTGGAGACAAATAATTTAAAAAAAATTTACCCTTATTCCATTTTGTGATGTCTTCATGTCTTCTAGAGCCGTACATTCAAAACTCAAAAGGAAATGCATTTTAAGTGCATTCTTGTGAATATCTCAGAATGGATAAGCTTAAAGTGAAGCAGGTTTCTATCATTATGGTTACTTAGCTGAGATTTTCTTGATGAACCAAGTATCTTTAGGTACTTGCCTGAGAAGCACATGTAGAAGTACAACATATATCCAATGCTTGTAAATAAAGTTTTCCTTGAATGAAATATCTTTTACTCTCTAGAGAAATCTTTGCATCCTTTAGGTATGCATTAGAAATGAAAGGATTATGATGCTTACTTGCTGTTTTTACTGAAATCTAGATTGCTAATTAAAACATGACATAGAATAATTGTCTTTCATACTCCTAAGTCTTGTGTCTTTGGCTGCTTGAATTTCAAAGGGTACAACAGAGATAAGTAGTTAATTTAATTTTTCCAACTGATTGCTATGCTTGTTATTTGAATAAGCTGCAAAATAACATCAATTTGGGTTTTTTTAGCAAATGAGCACAAAGGTTATGAAATACTACATAGACATACAAATTTATGCAGGCGGATTTCCTTCACACATACTTTTAAATCAGTTTTAAAACAAGACATATGGATATAATACATGGTGAAATCCTCTATGTAAATCTCAAAAGGTAATTCTATAGTCTTGCCATTTTCTGGTGTGGTTTTTCTGATCTCCTGTTTCTCTCACTGTTTTTGCCATTCCTTAGACATTGCTACTCTTGCATTTGAATCTAAGAGGATTATAAAGGCATCTTAGTTTAGAGTATTTTAAAATTTTACAGAAAGAAAGAGAGGACATTTCTAATTTCTATTTCTCAACGAAATGTAACAATCACGTATCCTGATCATTCATAAAAGTTTAGAATAGTACTATTAACTATGATGAGGTTTTGTTACATTACATGTTGGAAAAAGAAATATACAAAACAATAATTCAAAAAACCTGAATCCGAGAGGTTATATCGAGTTGGGAAGATCTTTCTTATATGTCTTTATTCTGCTAGTTTCTCCTTAGACCTTCGTTCCTATTCTCAGTCAAGAAGCATAAAGATGCATTCTGCCCGTTTTATGAAACTTAAGCATGTGAGCATAATTAACTAAATTCAACAGGTTTCCATGACACTTCAGAATTTTTTTTTCCTTAAAGCACATATTTATGAGCTTTGCTAAACAAAGATTTTCTTTTTTTTTGTATAAGATTATGCTCTTTATATTTGATAGGGAAGATAGAGAGAATAGGTCATATTGCTGACATGTAATTACAGAAATGCACAGTAATATAGGCACATTCTTTGATCAATAAGGCTCCTTATCATTATACAGCCTCTTATAGCCACATCCTCATTAGGAAAGTCATGAATTCAAGTCTTTTATGAGAGCTTCATTGGTACAAAGTATTTATTTCAAGCACTAGTATCGCCAATTATCATTCTGATGCAGTTCAGCAGTGTTGAAAATTAATGCCAGTCACAAGATTTCCTTTGAACTTTCAGAAAAGCAGAGCTGGAGCAGAGTTCTGAACTTCAGAACAGTTTAGGCACCCTCTTTGCATACTATACAGCTCAAGTCTTTGACTCTAGCATGGATAATGGCAGGAAGCTTGAAAATCAATTACCTTTAAATACTGCACAAGGAAATCCTTTTGATTTCTCATCAAAAGCACCTGGGATATGCGGTGTTTAATTGTAATTTAAATGATATGCAAATCTTGTTAAAGGTACCAGAATGAATATATATTGCTTGTTTCCCCTTTTGTAGAGTCACTTTTAGCTCCCTGGCTCGTTGTCTATAGCCAGTACGCTCCAGGTTTCGTGTTCCACATCGGGGTTGGCTCTTGAGCGGTACACAACTTGAATAGGTCAAGTTGGCTGGCTTATGGCTGTGCTTACACTCATTGTGCTCAAAGTACTATGTTGTGAAAATTTTAAAAACCCCTTTTAAACATATGCCTGGACTTTAAATACCAGCAGAAACTCAGCAGAAACCAGGGGGAAATAGCAGCGAGTTGCCTTGTGGATGCAGCAGTTCCTTCTCCTGTGGTGCCACTAAAGGCAAGTTGCTTGGGAGCCACTGCCTCGCATGGATGTATTTGCAGCACCAAGTCCATAGCGTTGGATTTGAGGCTATATCCTTTTGTCAGCCCACTCCTGTTTTGGTTTTTTTTTTTTTTTTTTTTTTTTTTTTAATTTTAGGAAAAAAAAAAAAAAAAAAAAAAAAAAAAAAAAAAAAAAGTTCTAGGAAAAATATTAAACCC
>NW_015090920.1:8774575-9011750 GCF_001431845.1 Calidris pugnax
CGCGCTTCCTTTTGTGTTTTACCATTTCTGAAATTGATTGGGGATAGATTTTTCGCCCCCTCCTTTTTTTTTTTTTTTTTTTTTTTTTTTTTTGATGTCGAGTTCAGGCAAAGCATGCTGTGAGCACCAAGTTTTTCTGGTTGTAAATCTGGGCTGTAGAAGAAGTGTCTTCTATGCCACAGGAAGCAGCAAATCACTGACTTGTGCAGAAATAAGTTGGTCTGTGACAACTGAGTTCCTCCTTTACTCATTTTTCTCCCAAATGAAGGAACAGCACCTTGAGTCCGTATCTGATCTCTGTGTTCCCCCAAGGCTTGTTCGATAGTTCAGTCAAGGCTGGGAGCATTTGCTTCTTTATATCTCTTGAGCCATATGCATCTATAAGGCAAATGAAAAGTTCCTGGTACTAAAGACCCTACAAAGCAGCAAGTGAAACCAGAGACATTGGAGCCAGAAGTTGAAGTGGAGATTTCCCTTGCCCAGCTACTAATGCTGCTTTCTAGCTGGGATGAGGCTATGCCTGGCTCTCATCTTTAAAAGTGAAAATCATGTGAAATGTTCTATTAGGTCAGAAAACCACTGATGACTGTCCTTAAAAAGATGCTTAAAGAATTGTGTAAAATCTGAAATTTATAGTATAAACTCCCACTGGTCAAGTATAACCTTAGGGAAATTCATCTTTTATCAAAATAATTATCCTGATGCTTGCTCTGGAAAAGGGGGTAGGATTTTCTTTAAAACATCTTGGTTTGTGCTTTGTTAAGTTTTTCAATTATGTAAAGAGACTTCAAATTGTTTGTTTTTGTAGTTGAATTATCTAAGCTCAATTTATCTGCAAATAAAGTTTAACCTTTTTATATTCCAGAAGTATTCACATCCTATTGCTTAGAGTATATCTAGGCTACTAGAAAAAATTTTAGTGCTGATAGTAAAGACTGAAACAGAAAGATTCATATTTTTATGTGCTTAATTCAAAACATGTCATTTGTTCAATAATGCAGAAGAAGGGTTTATGTAGGGAAAAATAAATATTATTTATCTTTCTGTAAGAGTTTTTTACAGCCATCACCCTTATAGAAAGTGGCTGAGCTCCAGAAATCAATATTTATTTCCAGCATATTTAAGCTTCTTATATAACTAGAACATTAAGTTTATAGAGCTATGTAAAATATCTGATTTTAAGACTGTAACAAGTGGTTAGTGTGATATATTTATATTTGTGGTGTTTATGTTATCTCCTGGGGAATATATTCCATAAGAACAGTTGTGATGGGTGAATCTAACACTTTCTAGAAAAAGATACCCTGTTCTCGAGTTCTCTAGTAGCTTGCCATAGAAAATATCAGTGAATTAAGTCCATCAACAAAATTTAAACAACTTCTGCAGAGGTTCATTGAAATCTCAGATTTATTATCTAACTTTTGAACTACAATAATAATACTTTTTCACATTCTGAAGTTACAGAACTAGAAGGGGTAGAAATAATGGAGAAGAATCTGGATGATTGTTTTTTGATACTTGGAACAGCCATTTTTAAATCGTACTTGGCCTTGTTATATTATGCTCATACTTATCTTTAAGGAGTGGGTAAGTTCACTGAAGGTAGTTTCTTTAAAGTAGGCTGAAAACTGAGACAGTTTTTACAGCTCTGGGGTACAATATTCTTTAAGAGCTGAAATTGGTGATGCAGTTTTAGGTGTTGAATTTGTATTTTCTGAATAAGTGTAATTCTACTTAAAGTAGTAGTAGCTGATAGTCAAGCTCTTGTTATAAATTTTCCTCCTGTTATTGATGCTCTTTTATGCAGTTTTGTTCAGAATTGACCTTTCTCTTTTAGTTCTCAGTGGGTTGGCATGAAATGTATATTTTATAACTATGACTTGGACATATAAGACAAGCATGTCATTAGAACTTGACTTTATCTTGTTCATTACAGTCCTTTTGTTCTTACATTCCCTGACTATATCAAAGCTACATCACACTTCATAACTGTGTTGAAGTGTTGTTCTGGCTCTTGATCCTCTTTTCTTTTTCCCTAAAGCTCACAATTTCTTCCAATCATTCCTGCCTAACCTCTAGCTTTTATCTTTCTTTTCCCTCTATTAATAAAGAATAAAAAAAAAACAAAACCAGCCACAGAAATAAAGAGAAAATAAAATATATATTACATATTCTTTATAAAGGAAAATTATGTATTTATTGATATGGCTAAATCCAATTCAACCTAAATTCTAATCAAGTAAGCTCCTTAGATTTTTTTTCCCCTGCCCTTACGATACTTTTAGATGTATTCTGTTGCTGACACTCTTCTATATGGTCCTGATTCTCCACTTTTTAAATATATATCTAGGCTTCATAGACTCTGTCTTCCAAAAGTTATTTTGTGAATGCCCTTTCCCTTCTCACTCTTGAAGCACAAAGTTTTTTTTTGTCCTGTGTGTCTGATGAGCTGTAAAGTTAGAGTTTTGATTTGAACCATTTTGAAATGTGGAGGTCTTTAATTCCTAGTTGATATGTATTACTAAATGTATACATTTCTATGCAGTTTACAATCTATAAACAGCAGTAAAGAAGAGTCATCCAAAAGATACAGTAATTCAAATGCAGTTGAAGTGCTGGCTATTTTCTATCTGTTTACTGTCCTCCCAAAGTTTAGATTAAATGAATAAAGTTCCTCCACTTAAGAACATAATTACTCACTTGGTCTTATCAGATGTTCCCTGAGGGATTTAATGGGAAAAGGGGAGAGACATTTAAGAGGAGAAATTTAAAAAAAAAAAAAGTGTTGTGAACGCAAGAGGACTGATGGATTCTTCTGTTGGTTTTCCCTGATAATCTGAAAAATTCAGTCGCCATATTAAGTTAATAACGTACTGATGTATTTTTTTTTTCTAAACATAGAATTCTTTAAATTAAGACAGTATTTTATAAACAGACAATTTTTCCTTTACTTATTTTCATTTAGATCTTATTTTGGTTTAAGGCTGAGACCCATCTAATATCAGTTAAAGAAAAAATTGGTAAGGTAACAAAAGGCAGGACCCTCTTTCAGCAAAGCTGTATTTTGGATGTACATAAATTCAAAATTAATGGAATAGCAGGCCAGATCTCTCACAGTGAAACCCATATTGCACAGAGTTTTAGGATACGGAAATTTGGTTAAAAATTAAAAGGCCCTCTTGCTCTTCCTAAATCTGAATTTCACAGGATGCTTATGTTCGTCTGAGCCATATTGTAAGAGATGTTCCCTTCTTAATCTTTCCAAAAGAAAACATGTTAGTAGAAGGGATGGTGTCCCAGTTTAAAATCAAATTCTATTTAATGAGAGTCATCTTAGAGCTGCAGTGGTCGTTGATGTGGAGGTCGCTTTTGAATTACAAAGCGCGTGCATAGGCATTTCATCTTTGAAAGTAAGTCCTCAATTTTTCTTGAGACAGCATGAGGTTTCTCTGTACCTCTAAAATCTCAAGGTTTTGCAGAGAGATGTTCCCTGTGGGCTAACAATTTTTGTGTGGATTTGATGTCAATCCCTTTGAAATTTTTAGGTTTATAATAATTTTTCCCACTCTTCTTCTGGTGGCAATCTTCTATAGCTTTTCTTTCAAGAAATAGTACAAAGTCAGGGAAGCAATGATCTTTACAACAAGAAATGCTGCCTGGGAATAATAATAATAATAGTTATAATAATCAAATCTCATTTTCATTATGTGCAAGAGATACATCAAGACTATATAATCAAGAGCTGTCTTTCAGGTTTTATACTCATTTGCATTGATATTAATTTGATTAACACCACAATTAAGGATAACATTACTATCAGGGGAGTAAAGAATGTTATGACATGAGGATAGCTAGAAATTTAAGGAAAGCAGCAAGACAAAACTAAGGCAAATGACAATAAAACTAAATATGTAATTACAAATTTAGAAAATTTGTTTGATCATGCTCTACCAAGAAATCAGTAACCTTACAGATCAACCTAGGCAAGTTAACTACCTATAAATAATTACATAATAATTTAAAATTCTTGGGGAACAACAGGGCTGGGTCATACTTTTGCAAACATATACAACAAAGGAGATGCTGATGTGGAGAAGAGGCCTTGATAGCAGGAATGGGAGTAAATCAGCCAGTGGTCAAGGGCTTTGAGGGCCTTTAACAAAAGGGACATAGTATTTTCACCAGTATTCTAGCCTAATGTTGTATTCAGCATAAATTAATTCAAGTGATTATTTATGTCTTTTCATTGTCTGTGCTTTAATATTGTTGAAGCATTTTCCCTTGCCTCTCCCATTCTTCTGTGCAGAAAAAGGGACAGGCAGGCTGAAGAGCCACCCACCTTCCTCAGCTCCCTGATCATCAACAAAAAAAAGTCCCCCAGAGTAGCTTTTTTGGTTTGGCTAATGTATTTGAAGGACCATGTTGGAGGAATAGTTAAGAAAGAATCTGCTTTTTTCTAACAATGCACAATGGAAATAATTTGCTTTTTGCAGTCAGATTCTGTTTTTCAAAACTGCCACTACAGATGTATGATGTGAGTGGGATTTTTCAGAAACTTAGTTGGTATAACTCTGCTTTCATTAAATTCATGGGATTTCACTGAGAACCGATATAGCCTCTGTTTTTGTATTTGTAAATGAAGCACTTCGTATCAGTGAAGGGCAGCCTGCATGAAAACCATTTCTGGCACTTTTATAGTCATCTTCTAAGTAGAACAGCATTTTGAGATGTTACTATCATAGTGTTATGGTATAGAATGGTGCCGTTTTCTGGTATAATGAGAGTGTGCTTACACTTCTGCGCATCATATTGTATTGTACTAGCTTATGCTTTTAAAATGCAAGCATTTCCAAGAAACGACTGCTTTTAGACAAATTTCACTCTTCTAGATCATTACATAAACTTGCATTGCTCTGGTAAAGATCACTCATATGTTCACTTATTATCATGACAAATTTCTGAAGTAACTCAACATTGCTACTTTACTTACACCTTAATTCTTAATTATCTCTGATTTCAAAGACAGGTATGTCAATTCATAAGAGCCATAAATAATTTGGTAAACAAAGGAGGTTAATATCTTTTTACCATATTCACACAGTGAATAGGAAGGACAGCAGAGAAACCTGTGACCATATTTGAAGTTAGCAGCTTTCAGGTTCAGGTAGATCAATCGGTTTAGATATATTTTAAAAAAATTAATAGTACTAAGTTAAATGTAGTTTTCTGACTCAGATATGTAGAATGACTATATTGAAAGAATTGGCATCAGCCAATTCTTTATTATATATATTTAATCCCAATTTATGACTTACAATTAAGAATTAATAGCTAGTCCTCTGAAATATAAATGATATATTCTTAATTGCTTGTATTTCTCTTTACATACAGCTCTTCAGTTGCATAGAAATATTACATCACACTGGTTTTACTTTTTTACTTATTATTATTTTATCTATTCAAGCAGAAAAATTCAGCCGGCCAATGTTCCTATTTGAGGGTGAAAATAAAAATGACAGTGAAAGAAAACTCATTGCAAGCAGAAATTGTAATAGAAATACTGAATTTTAATTAATTGATAATTGCTATTCAAAAAAGTAGATAATGTCACTCAGACTATCAAAATGCATTCCTTTGTATAAAGGAATTATTCAGTCTCTTCTTTCTATTTTTGTTATACAAATTTCAAATTTCCTTTCATGTTACTGTTAATTCCACATGAAAAAGAATTTAGAAATTCTTTCCTCTTTTCTTTCTTGTAGGCATAGTATGTTTTAACATAATCATTGAATTAATTCCTTCCAGTTCAACTTTGTTACTGTTTTGCATTTTGCCTTCCTCCTTTAATCCATAAGCTTCAACTTAAAAGGAATACATTTTTAGCTTTTTTATAAAATTTAAAAATATTTGTTCTCAAATAGCCTTAGATATCTGATTAAATAAAAATCAGGATATTCAGGGGATTGTGCAAGGTCGCATAATCAAGTGACTGGAAATATGAGATTTGTAGTACACGGAAAGTAACTGGAAAAGCTGAGCAAATGTTTTGGTATGGCCTATCATTATTTATTTAATTGATACAAAGCTGAGCCTTTATTTCCTTGGTGTTTCCTGTAGCTTTCTCCCTATCCCCAAGCACATATTATTTGATAACTTCTCATTTTATTTAGCTTTTTTTTTGTTTATTAATTTTGGGAAAAAAAGTCATTGCAATTAGAAAGATCTCTTAGGACAAAAAGCAAAGCCCTGCCAATACAGAATTGTAACATAGAATATAGTCCCTTGTGTTTTACCCATTTCATTTTAATTGTTTTGAGGAAGATCTAGCACATTGTGGAATAATCTCAAGAGAAAAAAGTGGAAATACCCTTTCTCACTTACAGTAAGTCATTCTTCAAATTCAGACTACATTGTCCTTTTCTCAATTTGATCTCATTATTTCTAGATATATCCCATTTGTATTCTTAAATAATTACTCTTGCCCCTTGGTGTTTACCTTCTCATTGCTTTTGACAGATATATCTCCTCCCTCTCCCCCCACTTAATTGTTGGTTAGTCAAGCTGTACATATTTAATCTTTCTAAGCGTTTCTTATGTGTCATCCCTTCCAACCCATTAAGCCTTTTTTCCCCTCTTTGCTCTGAGTTCCTTTCAGTATGTCAAAGCACAAAAGATGGAGCTGATTGTACTTGTCAAGTGTTTTCCAGTTCAGATTTGAAAGGATAGTCTGATCTTTGTGGACTTGCAAAGAAATGACAGCTCTATCCCTTGTTTATGCTAAGGTCCAGTTTCTACACTCTGACAATGCAAAAATATCTTAATAGGGATACTGATTTCATTGCTGCTACTGTAAAATTGTCTAAGAACGGCAAGGCTCTGGTTGATGTTTTATCAACTTAATTTAAAAACAATCCAAACTTAAAATTTCACATTTTCATGAGTCTTTTCTTGTGGTATAGATATCTGTTTATATGGAGGCATCATGATTATGAAATGACCAGCAGGAATAAAAATATTTTCATTTTGTAATTTGAGAATTTGCCACATTTGAAAGGACATTGTGAGATTAAATGCACAGCGGGTTATGAGGATGAAGTGTAATGACTTGTCCCAGAAGGCAATGCTAATTTCTGATCATGAACTGCAAAAGGGGTTGTGCCACACAGATTAAAACACAAAATGCAGACAGTGCTAGTACAGCCTTTGATGGAAAAGATTTCTGATATTGTCTGATGGTGAGTTTTTTACCATTAAATGGTTTTCACTTAAAAAGTCCAAATTAAGTTGGTAGGGCTTATCTGAAACCACTACCTTATTGGCAGGTGATATTTCAGCTGAGAAACAGATGAGCATCTCTTGTTGTTTCTCTAATGCCACTGGCTTCTTATGGAATCTAAATTTCTGAGAACAGCGCTTTCAATCAGGGATTTGTATTGACCAGCCTTGAAGAAGTAACATGAAAAAGACCTGAGCTGGGAAGATGGGAGATGAATTTTCTCACTAAATCAAACAAATAAAACAACAACCAAAAAGGGGAAATGCATTTGAAATTCGTGTTATATAAACTAACCATGGAGGTTATATATTATATCCATTCTCCCATGCTTATTGGCATGTTTTGATGTCTAAAGAGATCTCCCTTGTTTACTGAGGTGGTTTGATTTCTAAAAGAAAAAAAAAATAAACCTAAAACTATACTGATAGGAAGAAATTGAAGACATTGAAATCTGTGTGTATATATATCAATATCAATATTGTTTTAAATTAATATAAGTGAAAATATTTCAAAAATATTTATATCAACATCTTTTCATCTGTTGCTATGCAAACATCTTGATGAAAGCTTTAGCCAAATGTCTCTTTGTAGACTCTGATACCCTACCATCATTCCTGTTTAATGTTTTCAAAAAAATCATTAAAAATACTGTATTCACATTTAAGCCAAGTCTACCATTCAATTTAAGTCCAAAACATTTAGGTAGCCTCTAAATTCATAAATGAAAACAAGAACAACCCAGGAATAATCTATTCAAGATGTTAATGAAATCTTTATTAAGATAAGGTGCTCATTTGAAAAAAGGAACATGAATGATATGTCCTAGATGTTCCTTCTCAAATATACTTGCTTGCCTGTGGATTTTAGCTTCTGAGATGGTTTAATTCTGAATCTTTTCTTTATTTCTCTTTAAAATATTGCTAGAACTCCAGTTTAATTTTCATTTGACTTTCTTTGCTCACTAGCTCCTTAAGCTTTCTACTTCTGACAGATTACAAGGGTATCATTAAGTAATGCAAGTTCATGTCTTATTAGTAGACAATCCTGTTGACCTTCATTTCCCCGTGTCCCATCTTGCATAGCATTTTAATGCTGGCAGTCTCATTTTTACTTTATCTGGGCTTTTAGCTCTTCACTTATAAAACAAGCACAGAAAACCGTGAGAGCTTTGGTGCCCTGGTCTCACCTTGGAACCGTGGCTTTCCAAGGCAGGCTAAAGGGTAATGATCATAATTGGTTTTATTCCTCTGTTATTTATATTTGCATGCTATTGTTTTAATGGAAATTAATCCTTTCTTTGCGAAAAGTCTGTAAAGTGTAAAGGCATAGGCAGTTTGTGCTCTGGTGGTCATTAACTCTGGGGAGTAAAGACATGAGAATTATATTTAAGTCTTGCCATTCTTCAGTCTTATCACCTGGTCTGTTCTGTGACTTTGATATTAAAGTCCTTCTATGGAACTAATACGGTCATACATATATTAGCCTGTGACGTTAATACTTGATGATAATGGTTAGCTCAAGTTTCTCATGTGGTTTTTCTCCTTCTGTGCACGGGTCACTTTGACCTGGCTTTAATATGCATGATTTGATTGACCCCTGACCAGTAATGTGTAAAGCCCTGACACAAATAAAGTCTGGTAACAATACTAATCACCCTCTCAATCTCTATAAAACAAGCTGGTATGAAAAGGACGTAGCAAATTTAATGCCAGTAACTTTGTTTTCTAGGCAAAAAGGTATTAAGCAAGGTTTTGCAAAGTACATGTTGTACTGCCCTTCCATTTCAAACTAATGAAGGAAGCAAAGGCATCATCCGTCACAGGGCTGAAAAGCTGCCAGGTATCTCAAAACATCATCTTTCATCTTCCATGAGGAAAACTGAAATTAATGCTGCTGATGTGAAGGAAGGTATAAAGTCATGTGATTTCCAGGTGTGGATGTTGATATAGACATCCACCTAAAAATATGAAAGAGGAGGAAAGTGGAACTCCAGCTGGGTAAATCTTAGTAGTTCCTATATATATGAGAAGCTGTGTTGTAATTGTAAAGCGTGAGGAAAAAGTAATTCCGCACTGAGTACTGAAGTACTGAAATCTCCCTTTTCAGTAGAAGAGTCACTTGCATTAGAATTGCTTTAGCGGAGGGACCTATTTTATTTGTTTTGGAGCCTTCTTTCAGCCAGCCGATACAAACTAGATAAAGCGTTTGCATTTCTGGATGAAAGAAAATCGCCTGTAGTGTTTCTTAAAGGCAGTAAATAGCCATGAGCCATGAACGATTCTTTAGTCAATACCCACAAACAAGTTTTCCAGTTTTATTCTATATGGCACCTTTGTTCAAAGATACTTACACCTCTTTCTGTAAATATGTTCTAAAACCTCATAGAAAAGCACAGTATTTCACAATAATCTTGTATTGTTTTTTAAATAACTTTAAAATAACTTTTGATTAAATGTAAGCTTTACATACTTGAACCCTTGTGAAAATTAGCTTTCTATCTAACCTAATCTTATTCCTCTAAAGAAGTTTTCCACTAAGTGTTCCCCATTCATTTTAGTTATCTGGAAATAGACATCCTGAGATACGGAGCTGCTGGCTGGGCACAGGCT
Source organism: Calidris pugnax (assembly GCF_001431845.1). Lineage (NCBI taxonomy): Eukaryota > Metazoa > Chordata > Aves > Charadriiformes > Scolopacidae > Calidris > Calidris pugnax. Next base: position 8,784,461 of record NW_015090920.1, read on the forward strand.
TTTACATGCTGTACATATCATTCCCTGGGTTGCTGACAACCACTTGAGGACCGAGGCCCAGAAAATAGCAAAAACCTGCTCCCAACCAAGTATGTGTTGTTTTCTGTGAAGCAGAAACAGAGACAGTCGTCGTGCTTTCCTATGATACATATTTAAATAGTCACATTTGTATGACATGGAATCAGATTTTTCTCGTAATGTTAGAACTGATCAACTGCGTAACAAAAATTTCTTGTTGAGGATTGTGCTGTAAGCTTGGACAGGCTTTACAAGCAAAGAAAAGAGCGCTACAGTTAGGAATTATTTGAGATGGTCTTAATATATTCAGCCTATCCTTCTGACAGGACCTTTTCTTTGTGTGTGTGTTATATGAAGTAATTACTGAATTAATGAATTCCATTATAAGGCAGACAAATTCATCATAAGTAAATTTCTCTGAGGTCCAACCTTTTTGGAAAAATTGGCTGTTGATAGCATTGGGACACCTGATGTGACAGAATAGACTTAGCATGGTGTGACATGGGCTTTAATTTCTTTATTTACTAGAGAGAGCGAGGAATAAGTATGGGTTTCATTCGATTTCTAAATCTACCTGTCTTTAAAATAAATAAGTCAGGTAATCTAGGCAATATCAAGTAATCCAAATAAAAATCACCTGAATCTTTAGAGAAATCTGTAGGTTTTTCTTAAAGAGTTTAAAGATCTCTCACAAGCTTGAAGCTATCTGAACAATATACCTTTACTATGCTTTTATCAAATATTGACAATACTAAATAAACTGCTGATTTTTGTCCTGTATTGTGGAGTACAGTGTGGAGTTTAATTCATAAGTAAACAAGAAATAGCATTTTTCTTCAGTGAGGTGCATTATTTTTACCAACATTTCAGTCGGAAGTGCAGATGATTTTCTCTCTGCCATACTCCTTTAACAATTGTGCGTGACTTTGTCCATAAAAGAACAGATAGATATCGGGTATAAAAACTTAATTTGTGCTGTGCCAATGAATATTTGCACTTTTAGGTACCGAAGGTGTGGCTTCAGCCTCTCTAGGTGGGAACATTTGCAGATAGAAGCCTTGCAGAAGAAAACTGCAGAAAGGCAGGTAGGATCATTCAGCTTTTTCAGGTTATGTGCATCTGCACCTGGCAGGCTCTAAAAACATGTCTTTAGACATACAAGAAGAAAGACTTGAGATGTGGTTTAATTAGCGACATAAATGATTCAAGTCCTGTGGAAACTTTTGGTGATGAGCTTATATGAATAAAGTTATAATTCTTCTCTCGCCTACGGGACACACTGGTCTGCAGCTGGGTCCCTGTGCAGCTTTGCAGAAAGTACAAAGGCAGCAAAGAGAGAAGGCTTGGCTTCTTTTAGCCAGCCCACCATTAATAGAAATAGCAATCCCACTGAAAGGCAGTCTAATAAGGTTATTAAAAAGAGAAGAAAAAAAAAAAAGAGAGATGCAAGGAATATGTGGTTCTTTGGTATTTCTAGAGGTGATAACATGGTAACTTTTGTCCCAAACATGATAGAAGCATAAGAGTAGTGAGATTGGTTTATATATGTTTGATGATAAGGAGCAGCCATAGAAGAGAAATGGAGAGAGCAGTATCATCAGTAGATCTCATCAGACTGTGCTCACACAGCACTCTCTTGCATTGTACCTCACAATGGGAAGAGGAATGCTGAAATGAGGTCTTCTCCCTAACTTTCCTGACCATTTTGCCTTTGTGTACCTTCTGAACAGGCAATAATTGTGACAGTAGTTGTGGCTTCTGCAAGGTCTAGAGCATTGATGGAAATAGTTACGCTCATGTAGCTCCTTGAATGTTATTTGGCACATGGAGCTAGAGAGATCCAGAGGAAAGGGGTGGTCTCTAGTTTGGAGAGTAATGAAAAAAGCAGGTGCTTCCGGCTGAGCTGAAAGAAACAGAGAGATTGGCCTGGGGGAAAATGAGATTTAAAGGAGGTCGTTATCTATACAGAAGCCTTATGTACAAGGAGAAATAGGATGTTGATTCTAGTTGTACTTTAATTTGTTCTGAGAGCAGGGAAAAGTAAAAGGAGGGGTACCAGGAACCCACAGAACAGGGAGCAGGTAGGTTGATGTTACTGTGTTGTATTCAGTATGTACCATAGGTTAGAATTCATACCACTACTCCTACATATCAGAATAATCATTGAGATGGTAATTGGTGCAATATTGTACTGTATAGCCCAGTAGTTATTCAGAAGGATTCAAGATCAACCTAAAAAACACTAGAGGGGCTACAAGTAAAATTCTGGAGTTTAATTCATAAGTAAACAAGAAATAGCATTTTTCTTCAGTGAGGTGCATTATTTTTACCAACATTTCAGTCGGAAGTGCAGATGATTTTCTCTCTGCCATACTCCTTTAACAATTGTGCGTGACTTTGTCCATAAAAGAACAGATAGATATCGGGTATAAAAACTTAATTTGTGCTGTGCCAATGAATATTTGCACTTTTAGGTACCGAAGGTGTGGCTTCAGCCTCTCTAGGTGGGAACATTTGCAGATAGAAGCCTTGCAGAAGAAAACTGCAGAAAGGCAGGTAGGATCATTCAGCTTTTTCAGGTTATGTGCATCTGCACCTGGCAGGCTCTAAAAACATGTCTTTAGACATACAAGAAGAAAGACTTGAGATGTGGTTTAATTAGCGACATAAATGATTCAAGTCCTGTGGAAACTTTTGGTGATGAGCTTATATGAATAAAGTTATAATTCTTCTCTCGCCTACGGGACACACTGGTCTGCAGCTGGGTCCCTGTGCAGCTTTGCAGAAAGTACAAAGGCAGCAAAGAGAGAAGGCTTGGCTTCTTTTAGCCAGCCCACCATTAATAGAAATAGCAATCCCACTGAAAGGCAGTCTAATAAGGTTATTAAAAAGAGAAGAAAAAAAAAAAAGAGAGATGCAAGGAATATGTGGTTCTTTGGTATTTCTAGAGGTGATAACATGGTAACTTTTGTCCCAAACATGATAGAAGCATAAGAGTAGTGAGATTGGTTTATATATGTTTGATGATAAGGAGCAGCCATAGAAGAGAAATGGAGAGAGCAGTATCATCAGTAGATCTCATCAGACTGTGCTCACACAGCACTCTCTTGCATTGTACCTCACAATGGGAAGAGGAATGCTGAAATGAGGTCTTCTCCCTAACTTTCCTGACCATTTTGCCTTTGTGTACCTTCTGAACAGGCAATAATTGTGACAGTAGTTGTGGCTTCTGCAAGGTCTAGAGCATTGATGGAAATAGTTACGCTCATGTAGCTCCTTGAATGTTATTTGGCACATGGAGCTAGAGAGATCCAGAGGAAAGGGGTGGTCTCTAGTTTGGAGAGTAATGAAAAAAGCAGGTGCTTCCGGCTGAGCTGAAAGAAACAGAGAGATTGGCCTGGGGGAAAATGAGATTTAAAGGAGGTCGTTATCTATACAGAAGCCTTATGTACAAGGAGAAATAGGATGTTGATTCTAGTTGTACTTTAATTTGTTCTGAGAGCAGGGAAAAGTAAAAGGAGGGGTACCAGGAACCCACAGAACAGGGAGCAGGTAGGTTGATGTTACTGTGTTGTATTCAGTATGTACCATAGGTTAGAATTCATACCACTACTCCTACATATCAGAATAATCATTGAGATGGTAATTGGTGCAATATTGTACTGTATAGCCCAGTAGTTATTCAGAAGGATTCAAGATCAACCTAAAAAACACTAGAGGGGCTACAAGTAAAATTCTGAACCTCTGGGTAAAAAAATCAAAATCAAGACCTTGTGAATCCAGCACGTCTGTCCTGTTTCATTTTGAGTAGCTTGATTGTTGAATGTTGATTATTGAATTTTTTTTTTCTCACTGTGGCAAGGAAAATAAATCAAATAAAATAATTAAAATTTGATCCAGCTCTCATCTATTTTTCCGTAAGTGCACATAGCTGCCTCTAACAAGTAAATAATCCTTCCTACCCTTGTAACTGTTGTGAGTTGGTTTAGATTAGTTATTTTATGTGAAATTACTGCTTGATTGACAAACTAACATGCTTACATCTTCTTTTTTTAGGACATGTGTCCTTCACTTACAAAATATAATTACATGATCATGTTGGAAACTCCAGGAAAAAATGTCAGCCCAAGAGTTAAGATTGACTGTTAAACAAAACCCAGACTTTCAATATTATAACCTCTGAGCAAAAATTAGCATGCCAGTTCCCTAGGCAATCAAAGCACACACAAAGCACAAAGGATCAGGATTTCATCCTGACAGATGTGTTATTGAGAAAATGGCCACTTTTGGCTTTGTGATTATTTGCTCAGATGTTTAATCTTCACATGATAGCAGAGCTTGCAGAAACTAGTTGCAGAGCTGTTTCATACGTGCCTGGAGCTGAGAGCATCACGAGGCTTGTGCTCAGTGAGCTCAGAAGTGAAACAGCGGCCAGTTGAATGCATTGCCCTGACAGTGAGACAGCACCCAGATATAAAGGGGTCAGGTTCAAGGCATTGACCTCCTTATGCCAAATGGGCCAGACTTAATCACAGAGACCGAGGGCATATTTACATTGCCCAGGGCAGCACGACACAGAAGCTTTGCAGTAACTAACTCGGGCCCTGAGCCACGCTCATCCAGCTGTATTGCTTCTGATCTGGGTGCTAGGTGAACTACAGCTAGATCAATGAGGTGCTGCAGGATGGAAGAGCTCCCTGGAAAACCTGGGCTTCAGACTAAGCAGCAGCTTGCTGAGCAGAGCTTCTTCTCTTGAGGCTGCTGCCTCCCTTTGCAAACCGGGTGTTGAAGGGAATTTTTAAAAAAGCTTATCACACTTCCAAGATATCACCCCTGGCTGTTCATGCTGTAATAGCATTTATCAAGTGCCCCACTCTGAGAACCTGAAAATGATGAAAGGACAGGTTTTGGCACTGGTGTGCACCTGCTGGGTTGGTCAGGTCAAGCCTATGCCAGTACAAGGAGCAGGACTTCTTGTAATAGATGTGCCTACATTCGAATTGGACGTGCCTCTATACTTTTTCCTAATAGCTAGCAAGTTTGTTTTTTTGATAAACCATTTAGACTCACCAGCTCAGATCAGTTCAAGGCTGGGAATTAATTTTCATCTTTCCTAGGTATAGCTGATACAGGTCCTCCCTTCTCAGCTGCCTCCCAGTACGATATGGTTCCAGGTTAGGATGATTGGAACGGTTCCTTTATTTAACATTTCTTCTATTTATTCACACATTGTGACATTGGTGACATAAACACCAGGATGGATTTGTCAGTGGAATGAGGTGGCTGTAGCACCACCACTCAATACAGACACAGTGTGCCCTGCAATGATCCCTGCGCTGGACAGCCTCGGCACCCGCGGAGGAAGCCTTGAATGCTGTGCAGTAATAGCTTGAGCAAAGAAATCAGAAAAAATGCTAACATCAAAATGAAATCCTACCATTTGCACAATAGGCTTGTCTAACTATTAGCATATAAAAGTAATTTTGTCTTAACTCACCTAATTTCCCTCTCTGGAATGTCTAAAACAAATTTACCAAGTGAATGTGCGAGAATGTAAAGATATAGACTGGTGAATCCGCATGGTCCTACACATCAAAGTAAAATACCATTTACATAAATATGAGATTAAATGGGTCAGTCACATACATAATAACTTCTCTAGTATAGAATTTTAGCTATACAATATGTGTTGTACAGTATGTAAATTAGTTGCTGTTCCCATAGTTCATATTTAATTCACATCGGGTTAGCTCTGTTTATTAAAGAATAATATTCATAAGCATCAATTAAATGGAAGGAAATGTGTGCTTAATCTGCAACTTTTTAATTATGTATTTTGAGTTGGCCTCTAGAAACTGTATACTTAAAAAATGCTGTGGAATAACACATGCATCTCAGAGAGATATGCAATACTTCCACAAATTCTAACAGAATGCTTTCAGATTAGGAGACAAGCAGCACAAATCACAGCAATGAGCTATGCTTGTAAATGTGTAAAGCAATGTACATAATAAATACATAGACCATTTATATATATAACTTATTGTCAGGTGATTAAATATCAGTGCAAATATTTCTCAAAGTAACTCCTAAATATTTTAGATTTATTTATGTTTGGGTATGTGCCCATGTAGATAGCTCAGTGTAAAATGTTGGGCTGGATTCTTTATCACACATCGGTCCACTCACATTTATTTTGCTGCTGTTATTTCTGATTTACTCCAAATTACTGAGAGGGGATGATTCAGGCCCTTCATATCTTGGAATAGTAGTACATCTCAAAGACACTTCACATTTCAGAAATACCAGAGTGAATAGCTTCCAGAAATAGATATAGTAACTACCATAGTTTGGTACATTTTCAGCTGTGTTTGTTTCATAACATTCCTAGAAAATTTCTTAGTAACAGATTTTTGCTTGTAGTCTGCGTATGAAACTTGGACTCAGAACTATTGCAATCAGGTAGCTTGGGTTTCTTTTGTTATATTAAATTCATTCACATTTCCAAAATCCAGAAAACCTGTTCCTGCAAATTGCCCAGATGCCTCAGAGACAGGGGTTACCTTTCCTGGTGATTATGGTGCGCTAATGCAAAGGATAGAAAGGGCAAGAATATCTGGATGGAAGAGATTAAAATATAACCCTGAGAAGGGCACATACAGTGAATTTTAAGAAAGACAACTTTCAGGACAAACGGCAGGGAAAAAATGGTTTATATTTATGCAGAAAATTATGTTTATTACAAATCCAACTGCTGATTGCAGGAAATTACATAATGGAAACTCACCTGCTTGATGGAGAATAGCCGTCCTTGCGCATGAGGGCATATGCCAACAAACTGGGAGTCCAGCCAAGATGACAGATCAGAAAAATGAGGTACCAGATTTGCAGCACTCATAAGGCATGATGGCAGAATACCAGAATGGCAAAAAATTCCAAGTTTGGTCTGCATAATTGATTTCATGGGATGTAATTTTTTTTCCCCAGTTAGTGGAGATCACATATTTAAAAGAACAATCTACCCACTGACAGATATTTTTTTTAATGACAATGCAAGCTGGAATACTTTGAGCAAGTGCATTGTCTATTTTTTATCCAATAGTATTCCTACAAAATTATTTTTAATTCAATAATCTGCTAATCTTCCAAATTCTTAAAAAAAAAATAAAATAGAATTAATCACATTTTAAGAAGGAATGAAAACACGTTTTGCAGTCTGACCCAAAACTTTATATGGAACTTGGATACCTTAGCATGAAAATTTCTCTATAAAACCACAAAGGGAAAAATTCCTCTTCTTTGTCTGCAGTCTTTTCTTCTCAACCATACCAATAGAGCTGGCACATTTAGGAATTTCTTTAGCTCAATGAGAACTCTAATTAATAATGGCTGTAAATATAGCAATTACAACACGAACAAATATAGTACAAGTATGTTTAATGCTTAGTGTAATTGTTATTCTGTTTTGGTAATCATTTATCTTTCCCCAAATTTAAAGCTTTGCACAGTTAATGAATGGCTTTCATCTAACTTCTGTAATTTTCCATTCTATGTGTTGTTAATTAATTTCAGTGAACACTGGATGAGAGAATATTACTATCTGCATCTCAAAAAAACCCCCAAAAAAACCTACTACAGTACCCTGGGGAAAGTTGCTGTGTATGGAAACTAAATATTGCAATCTCACTGTTTTTTGTTTGGGTGAAATACCAAATGATACGAAATAATGTGAATCTGGAAAAATTCTTGAGAATATTAATTATTTTCAAGATTAATAAATGAATATACTTCTTAGATGACACATTTTAATGAGAAAAAGTTAATTTTAATTTTTTAGGGATAATATAATACCAGAAAGTTCCTAAAAATATTTGCTAGTCATTTTATTTTTAGTAAAAATGTGTTGAGAATTACTTTGTCTATTTTGTTTGTTTCCCTATATATATATACACACTTTTTTTCCTGTATATATAAACACATGCATATGCATATGTTTTTGTGTATGCATATACACACATACAGGAAAACCAGAAAAATGTGTATATGTGTGCATATATACACAGACACAAATATGCACTTGTGTGAGCAGGCTTTTTGTATATATTTTCAGGGTGAGACTTATTGATTCCACGTGGAAACTCCCTTCTGCTCTCCACTGTTAAGTGAAATGACTTGTCTGCTGGACTTGGGCAGCCCATCTGTCTCAGCTGTCTCATTCTTGTGCAGAAAAGAAAGGCAGAAAACTCAATTTTTTGCAGTTGGCAAGCAATTAATGTCACATACTGTTTACATACTAACACACAGAAATAAGTATGTAGCAGAAAGGATGGTCTGCCTACAATCAAAGGTTAAAAGCAGTATGAATCAAAACCAAACCAAAAAGCCTGTAAACCACTTGCTGTGTTTTCACTACTTTCATAAAACAGTAGGGGAAAAAAAATTAACCCATTTTATTTTTTCCATCTGGTGGCTCTAGAGGTTTATTTTAAGGGAAATATGAGATTTATAGTTCTAAAGGTACAGCCTTTAGCATTTAAACTTTTTTTTCAGTTCTGTTTCTCTCCAGATATGTATATGTTCATAGTGGTTCTCCCTGGCCCTGGAAGCGCTCCCTGGAAGTCTGAGGAAGAACAAGGAAATCCCTACATTTCAATCAGTACCGAGGTGGTAAGTCAGAGGAGTTCTTGCCTGTAAAATCTAGAGGAGTTTTTCCTTCATATTTTCACCTTCTCCTTGGAGATACATTTAAATAAATCTTTATTATAGTAGCAGTGTTCTGGTCATGACCTGCCATTGTCCAGGTTGCATGACAGCTTTCCTTAGTTACTCTTTAGTCTCAGAAACCTTCACCATTCAGACTGAAATTCCTCTGTTTGTTCTCTACCTGGGGCTGAATTTTAATGGCAAGCTTGGGCAAAGCCAGTTGTGCCGTTTGTCAGTGAGGGGAGAATGAATAAACACACAGCTCTTTTCATTGCAAAATTATTGCATCTCACCTTTCTTATTTTCTATTTTGTTTTTTGTCTTTTGTTTGAACTGAAACACAACGTTTTCAAAGTGATTCTCTTTTGCCAGCTGCTAATGTGCAGACACTGAATTGTGTTCCTGAGGATTACTGCACTCTTTTCTGCACTTCACGGTCTTTTTATAGTGTAAACTTAAATATGTTTAGCTATGAGGAAAAGAACTGGGAGGGGATGGTCTTGTCAGAAAAGCAATGAAGCACAACTTAGGGTATTTGGATATAGTTTCTAAATGGCTGTGCATGCCTTGAATGGTCAAGCTGCTTAGGGACAGATCTTTAAAAAGCACCTGAAGGCTTTCCAAGTGCAACTCACTTGCTTTTTTGGAAAACAAAAGTCACGTTTTTTTTCTCTCGGCATACTTCCAAGGTATTTTTGGTGCCTCCCAAGGAAGATGGGCATGTAATAGATTTTCATAAATTCCATTGAAATTATTTTGTAAAAATTGAGATGATAACGCTCTCTTTCTTTCCTCTGTCTTGTTCCTTTGTGAGAGAAGCTGTCTTTTATTGTATTTGCTAAGTACAATGAAGCTGGGAGCTGAATAGCGATCTGCTGAATAGTGATGATGATACTATGGAAAAATTTATACTTCCTGTGCTATCCATCTTACAGTCTGAAGGAACTGGGTCACAAATGGTAAGTTGCTCAAGGGCACCAAATGTCACAAGAGGAATAGATGGCTAAGTATTTCCACAGACCACTGAAACTCAGCGATTAAATAAATATAAGTGGCTGCATTCTTTATAGAGTTGATTTAAAGCATGGGTTTAAAGCTCCAATTAGGAAAACATTTGAAAACATACTTAAGTCACATTTAAAATGAAATAATAATTAAAGGGTGCTTTTTCCATAAAATGCTTAATCTCCAAAAGTAAAACTTTCAGTAATTTATGGGTATCTGCAAACAGATTCATATATGTGAAATGTTGTGCAGTTTTAATGTCAGTAGTCATTGCCAGATTAACTTCTGCATGTATACTCACGTGCAAAGATACTTAAAAATGCAGATTGCTGAGAAAATACAGTGTTACAGATGCAAAATATAACCGAGATGAGATTGTCCTAAGTTATTTGCATTCTTTATATTGCAGAATATCAGGATAGAAAGTTACATTCCTAGTACTAAAAAATAAAATAGATGATTAACTATTAATTTATGTTTTGTTCATTCCAGGAATGTAAAGTGAATTCTGATTAGTCCTGATTTTGCCTAGTTATTAATGGAAATGATGATGTTGGGTCCACAGATGTCAGATCTTGCTGTTCTGTATCCTTGTCTTTTGAAATCTGTTTCCATTTTTGCATATTCATTATTACAAACTTTATTAAGGGATTTCCAAAGACATTTTCAAGCGTGTATGTGGGCAAGAGTATCTAAGCATTAACTGAGTATCATCTGGCTTTGAATTATTTCAGTGGTTGAAATACCTCTGGCACCTTTGGGTAATTTGTCGGTGAACTGACATTCAGAGAATAGTTGGGACAGGGGAGTATTTTTAGATGCCAGGGAAAATTCACAATGAGGTATCAAAAATTTCCTTCATCTGTCTTGCAAAGTGTACTCCAAACAGGTAATAATGTTATGATGATTAAAAGAACTATAGATATATATATATGAAGGCAACATTATTTTCTCATCCAGTGTAAGCAACCAGGTGTGATGTTTCTCATGCTGTTATTTTCAATTTTGCTTAAGGATTTATGTTTAAGAAAACAGTGAGTGAGTTTGTCGAATTCTCTTACTTAAAACATTTGACATGCTGCTTTGCCTTCTGGTTCAAGCAATGCAGGGGAAAAAAAGGACAGCATCTGTAGAAAGTGTTACTGCCACAGTATTATATGCAGCGGGTACCGTAGGAAGGCACTCTGGGAAGCACGGCTAGTCCTGCATTCCTTGAGGCGTCCGATGAATATGTAAAGGGACTGGAAGGCATCTTTTATTCTGCAGGAGACAGATCTAGAGAGAGGGGACTGGGGTCCTGCTCCTGGTCCTGGCACTGTGAAGCTTGGGTTCTTCATAGGGATTTATGAAGACTGTCACGAGAGACCAGGCTGTTTGAACTATCTTTTTCTAACAGCTTTTGCAGGCATATATTGCGCTGGTATCTAGACTGACTTTTTTAGTCCACTGGTCTTTTAATAAATCACATCTGGTTCAGGGGGATCACTGTTAAGACCTATTTAATCACAGGTTACAGAAATCAGATTTTTGGTAGGTTTGCTATGGGGGCAGGAACCCCACAAGTGGATTTAGTTGAGAGGACTTGGATGGCTGTAATGGGAAAAATTATAATTTTTGAAGTGACTTTTTTGGGCGTCACTTGTGTTTCCCAACCTCAGTGAATTCCTGTCATGTCTCTCTGACTACTGCCTCTCCCCAAAAAAGCTGCTGGCTTACAGATAAATTTTCAAGCTCTCTTCTGTCCTCCGAATGACTCCTGTCCAGCCCCATCTTTCCTCCTAAACAGAATCATTGGAGACTATATAAAAGCAGGTTTTAGGATGTGCAAGGATCCTTCTTTCTGTCATTTATCTCTATGTATACCCTGAATTATAATAAGAAAGCAGATAAGATTTCAACAAATGTTTTAAAGTATGTATTTCTTTTGCATTATATTCTTTTGTATTATATTTACATGTGCTGAAATTATATACAACCTTTATAATAGTCCCAAATGTAGTGTACAAAGTAGAATTAGTATAAACCAGAAACTTTTCAAAATTATTTCCATCATTGGATATAACCAGACCTATTATTTTTCTCCTACAAATGGCTCCCAAGTTGGCCAAAAATACAAAGAAAACATAATTGGTGACTGCTTTCAGTTTTGGTTGTTTCTGAGGAAGTTTTGCACCTTTAATTCATTCTTTATAGTAATAGGGTATTTCCTCACTGTGCCATTATAAGTTATGATACAGATCCAGCTGAGTCCACGGAACTGAGTGTAAATTTAGTATTAAAGTTTCTTGGGAATGTAGAACTTAATGAATAGGAAATTTATAAACGATTGTATTCTACTGAAGCAATATGCTTGTAAGCTCTTTGTTCTGAATACCGTCCCTAGTGCACAGCCTCAAAAAATCCTTTGGGGGGGATGAGTAATGCACCAGAGTGAACAGAAGCTGGATTTGGAGAGAAGTCAGAATGTTTCTGATCACTTTGGAAAGAGACAATGTCATTATACTAAGTGAACACCAAAGTACTCTATGGGGTGGAAATCACAAGATAAAGCTGAGGGGGTTATTTTTAATCCTTCATCCACACGCTTTAGACCCTTTAGGAAGACCGTGCTAGTTTTACAGAATGTTGCATTTAAAATAAATATATTAATAGAAGATATTAAAAATCACTGTGGCTTTAGGTAATGTTTTTAATGTTCAGCTCTGTTTGACACATCTGTCTGGAGCCAGGGGAAAATTGCAAATTAAAAAGATTCACGAGATATGCACACCCCAGTGTCTGGGAGAGACTAGTCATTTGGGTAGGCCTTTTTTTTGCATGCTCTGACCCAAATAGCTTATTTTTCCCCTTTGATTTAGAACGCAGGAGAAGTTATTTGCTATTTGCAGATCAGGTTATTTGGGTCAAAGCACTGGAGTAGGCCTAAAGTATCTGAATGGACGGGGTTGAGGTTTTTTTTTCTTTTTTCTTTTTGCATCAGCTCCGTTCTAGTTCACTGCTGCTCCACATTACAGCATCAGCGACCGGCGCCAGCTCCCTGATCCCAGCACAGCAAAACTCCATCTGGGTCGCAGTGCAGGTGGGATGACTATGCCTGCAGGTACGTGGTGCCCGTGTGTGGAGGGCCCTTCTCTTTTCAAACAGAATTAAACACTAGTTGGCAAAGAGTACGAGCTGCACGTGATCTTTGATAAGGCTCTCGATGCAGCGTTTCTTAAGTGAAAACATAATTCAAAAATTATCTTGGATGAGAACTCTGCCATTAGGCAATGACAAGTAAAGGGTAATGATCAAAAAGTACTGTAGCTAGCAGAGAGCTGCAGGAGTCATCGCTTAGTCCAGTCGTCCTTAACATCTGTGGAAGAGCAGGAGCAGCATATTGCTATTTTGGAGCGGATAGTTAGCTGGGAAATGTTGAAAGTATCCATACAGATAAAGGGGAAGGACTGAAGTGGGTCTAGGAAGAGAAAAGATAAAAACTGCTGCTTAGAAAATTATCTGAAATAGGGATAATGTGGAGAAAAGTGATAATAATACAGACTTCAGAAGAGCAAAACAGAACAGATTAATAGATGGGCGTCTGTATTTCAGTGTAATAGACAAAAATCACTTTGGGTTTATATATGCAGAATTAATGAACCAGGAAAGAAAGAAAGAAAAGTGAGAGAGAATACAATATGCATACATACACCCTCCAAATTTCCTTTGCCTGGTAAGTCTGATAACTTTTCTTGTAACTCAGTAGGGAGTTACAGAGACGACATCTATCAGGGGAAGACCTCTGCTTTGGAACTGGTCGTCTAAGAAGGTGTGTGAACTTTAAGTCTGACAAAACATTATGGTTTATGCCCCAACAAGGAGTGTCCCATAGTTCTCTGGCTCTGAATGCTTTCCCTTCCTTTACAGTCTTTATTATTTTCCTGCATTTAGCATCCAAATAGGATCCTTCACTATTCATTGGGGGAACTGAATCCAGGAATGTTTGGCAAATGCTGTTTATCTGTGATTTAAATATATGAAGAATAGATGTGAAGTGCTAGCTTCACATTTCTGCTAGCTTTTGGGTTTCTAGATTTAAGATGAAGTCAGTACACTTGTTTATCCACTTCTTAATAAGATTACTTGTAATCACAAACCAATTGTGCATGAATTTTTACTGATCTCCAGAGCAGCTGCATCCTGCAGGATATACAGGCTGGTTTAGCTTTGCTTTTGAAAGGGGGAAAAAGGAAGGGGAAAAAACAATCTTTGTACTAAGTTATAGCTCTTCCATCAAAGTAAACTGAGGCCTTTTTTCATCTCCTCTTACGTACTCCAGTTCCTTACTAGTCCAATTTGTCCCAATGTGAATGTTCCTCTCTTTTATTCACTGTGTTGGGATAACAGCAGCAAAGTGAGCAACCACCTTTTGCCCAACAGAACTCAAAATGCTCTTTTGTAGTCCCATCACCCTTTTTAAAATCTAACACCTGAAATAGGGCCAAGGTTTCCTGTTAGCTTGCCTGCAGAGTACCATGTTTAATAAGGCAAACATTGCTTCCAGTTGCAGTGTTTTGGCATCAGGCGTGGAACAACGCATGGGTAGGAGATGGACACAAAATCGATACCCTCAGAAAATGCCTCCGAAGGCCCGTCAGGTGCACTTAAACTACGGAGGGAAATTGCTGAACGGCGTGCGGACTTCTGCTTAACAGTCAAAAATGTCATGGATTTAGAGAAGGACAATTTTTTTCTGAGAAGGTAAGGAAAAGTTTTACTTGCGTGAAAGCCTAATAACGGGGATAATTGCCATTCCCCTTTCAGAATATTTAGATGTTTAGAAATTGTTACACTATTAAGTTTTATAATTAAGCAAACTATGTGCGTTTCAACTACAATTTTGCCATGTAATATTGTTCATTTTGTTCAGTTATGAAAATCTGGATTACTAAGATAAAAGAGAAATATTGCTGAAATGAATGAAAAAAAAAATTCTATTGCCATCAATATTTTTAAAAATAGTTGAAGAAAAAGCCCCACAAAATTAAGTGGTTTTCTCACAGATCCTTGCATTTTTGCATGAACATCCTAAATGAATCCTTATTATATATGAGTTTGTTGTGTGATTCAGTAAATGATAAAATTACCTTCAATGGTATTTTTTTACAGGCAGCTGCTTCACATGCATTTCCGTTAGAAAGAACAAAGTGTTCAGGATTAAGATGAGAGTGCTCTTTAGTAGCCTCAATAGCTGGCTCATTCAACTCTTCAAACTGTCAATATGCCAGATATTTCTATGTAGTGTTCCCATTAAACAGTTTAATCAAGAAAAACTACTGTAATAGCACCAAATTGGGCATATAATTAAAACAGCAAAATTTCATATTTTCTCTTTCATGTAAATGTACTAATTCTCTAATAAATTTCATAAAGTTGACTCATAATTCTGCTTTGGCATTCTGACAGAAGAACAGAATTCTTTGCAAGTGTTTGCTTAATTTCCATTTTTCAAACCTAATTTCAATTTTTATTGCTTCATTTCGAATATACTGATTAAAGTAATATTAAGTCTTGCGAAGCTTTGCCAAAGAAAACGAAAGAATGAAATTATGTATATTTAATTAGCTACAGTTCTTATTTAGGAACAACTTATTCTTTCTCTTTTAAGATTGATTTTTTTTATCAAGTAAACTTTAAATCACTTATAACTCATTAGAGAACCCTGTGAGAAATACGGGGCGCAAGGGGGTCAAAACAACACTTTCATATTTAAAACCTGTTCATTTAAACAAGTTGATATGTATAATTTAAAGAAAATTCAGAAAGATATTTTATAAAATAGAAGCCCTCTATCCTCCTCAAATCTCTGCAAAATCTATATTTTGATCTTATACCACTCCAGTGTTGGCTTCAACATTGCTACTTCCAGATAACAGGTTTCTGGAGAAACAAAGAATAAAATATGGCAACATATGGAAAAAAGTTTATAAGAAAAAAATAAATTAGTAGAATTAAACATCTAAAATTAATGAGCATTCATTTAACTTTAAAATACATTTTTAGGTATGGTTTCTATGTAAACAAGCAGGTATTATGGTTGTTTATTGGGGAGAGGGGCGTGTTTTCATGTTTTCTGGCTTGAAGTAGCCTTCAAAATGCTTAAGTGGGTAAGTAGTATTCCTCCTTATTTAAAACTGGTTTTGTTGCCATGGTCAAATGTTTTGTTGAATTGGGATTATGTTCAGCACCTTCACAAAGAAGTCTTCAATGATAAGGCTACATTAAATGATGTCATGTGTCACCTTGCAGCATTAACAGTGAACAATAAATCAGTTAATCAAACGTAAGTGTGGCAAAACTAATTTTCAGTTGAAAACTAAAATTAATTTCTATCAGAAAGAAAAAAAATTAGAATTTACAATTTAGCATCATACATATACAGGACTAAAGGCATGAACATAGTATGCCCTTGTTTATAGAAGCTAAGATTGAAAAGTACAATCTTAAAATCTCTAAAAGTTGAAATTGTAAGGTCCCTTCTACAATAGCTTTCCCTTAATTCTCTAGAGAAGAATACGAAACTTAAACTGCCCTCTTTTCCCCAGATCTGGGAAACTTGTTCCAGTGGAGCACTCCAGAAAAGTCAGTATATTTCCACTTACAAGCAACCTTCATAAAAGAAAAAAATTCAGGGGTAAAAGCAAAACACATTTAAAAAACCACTTGGCAAAACTGAATAATCTACCAAAGCTGAGAATGAGAATACTTTGAAACCACTTCTGCTATAATTGTACTGCTATAATTGTACTTCATCTACTGATGAAGTAGTAATTCCCTTCTTGTCCTGGGCAAACTCTTATAGTTTTTTGCCCAAGCCTCCCAAAAAATCTAGTTGTCAGAGAGTCAGTCACTTAAACTCCAGCCACACAACCACCGAATTATGTTTTCTGTCATACAGATAAATCCTCCAGATCACAAGTAATAGATAAAGGCAGCTCAGAAGAATCAAACCACTAGAAAGATCAACCTCTTATTCTTGAAGTTATGCGTGATTTCTTCTTGCCACAGCTTCTTTTACATTTTTCAGCATTTTAGCTAGAATTGAACCCTTAAGTAAGGGGTTCTCTTTTCTTTCCCTCTCTTCATTCCTTTTTTCTCTCTCTCCTCTTCCTCCTTTATGGCTCCTTCTTTTCACTGTGGGAGGCTGCATTCAAGATGACACACGGCATGTCAATCAACTTGGACATCACGTTCAACTATTCCAATATGAAAAGTACCATCATATTCATCCTAATATCAGACTTTAACAACTTTACATTGTAAATATATCCACAAAACTGGTCTGTAATACACAAGCAGGTTCAGCACGGCCCACGCCTGCAGTTTCTTGGTGCCAAAAGATAGCAGCAGGAAGTTATTTCTTTAGTAGGACCCCATACACCCGGGGAGCTCTGGGTTACTCTTACGACTTCCCCCGGCTGTCAAAAAAAATATTCCTATCTCTTAAGATTTGGCCACAGACTTTTACTTACAACAATGAAAGTCCTGTATGGTATGTCTAGTGTTGTACAGCTTTCCTGGTCATCCATGATTTGTTAAGCTCTTTTAGTTTCAAAATATAATAGTAACCACAGGAGCAAGGAAGAATAGCTTCTGGGTACAAATCGCTACAACACTTTAAAATTCTGTGGTTTTCCCAGTCAATTAGATTTTGAAGTACCACTGAGAGAATAGTCTGTTTTCTGTATTCTACTGTTGGAAATGTTTCTCATGGTATATGCCAGATAAAGTATATATTGCCTTATAATAAAATTTGGGTTTATTTAGCACATGTTTAATGAGTGCCTCAACCGACTAATTAGAACAAGTAACCCAGAGGTCCATTATAAACTGCTAAAAGGACAGATATGCTGTCCCTAGGAAAAGAAATATGACTGCCTTTATTTATTATTAATCATTACTATAGTTAACCAATTAACAAATCACTTTATCCTTTCAGGCTTATCAGGATAGGCATATTTCTATGTTAATTATTATCACTAAGTTATTAATGGTATAGAATAAAAGAATTAAACATTTTATGTTACTTTGCTCTAAGCAAACAATAGCCCTTAAGGTTTGGAACCTCCAACCCCCTAAATAAATTATTTAAATAGTAAAGTAATTCATTTCCTAAATGCTATAACCATCTTTACGCTGCATGCCCATTTTTCTAGGTAAATGGGTAAGTATACTGCGTTTAGGCAGAAGATTCTCAGTCTTCGCAGTAAGGACTGTGGCTTTTAGAGTACATGGAGCAGACTGGCTTTGATGCAGAGCCAGCGGTGGCACTGCTCTCTGGTTATTCCATCTGCCTGCCAGAGTCCCACTGTCAACTCTGAGTTTTGTGTGAAGAGATTCAACGAAACATTTCACGCGTATCTCTAAAATAACTCCTGTACTGGCTAGGGGAGTAAGATGTGTCCTATTTTGTTCGCTTTGCGTAGAGTAGTTCACTCTCTTGAGAGCAAATATTTTAGTTCTTGTTTCTCTGATTATCGTGTCAAGGTTTTCAGTGGAGCAAGAACTGGACTTGTGGCTCTTTGTCTTAAGGGGCGGGGGGGTACCCATTGCCCTTGGCTAAGGAATTGCTCTCAAGTTTAGTCTTTTTTTGGTGCACTGAATATTTAATTAGTTATTGCAAAGTGGAACAGCTTTCAGGCTGAAATGGGAGGGGGAAAATATTTTCCTCCCTCATGAATATCTTATGGGATATTCTCCTGGAAGGTAAGAATTCAGATCTTCTCAAGCAGAGAAGAGAGTGAACCCGGGTCTCTTACACTCAAGCTCAGGGCATAGGCTTGGAATTAAATTAACTAGAAAGCCGCCTAGTTCTAAATGGGTCAGCCTGTGTATGCGTAAAAATAGTCCAGGTAAGTTAAGTCACCTTGATTTTCCTGCAATAGGCAGGCGCCCTGTGAATCCTAACTAGGGCGAGGATCCATATTTGAGGCACAGTTTTCCACCATCACAATCTCTAATTGTTCCCTTAAGCATATGCACCAAGTTTTTGTGAATCCTACTGTGATCCCACTGTTAGAGATTTAATTCTTCTCCTGCAACGTGTAAGAAACCTCCAAGCCAAAGCAAGGACGGAGACTTGACTAGGTAGCTAGGCACCAGGAAGCAGTTGTTTTCCCTAAATTTTAAGCATGTGTGAACCCTTACTGGAGCAAACACATAGAGATATCATGGTCCTCAGGTAAACCAAAGGCAGTGCCCTAGATGCCTGGCTTTCTCAATAGTATCCTAGCCTGACAGACATTGTCAAAAGGGAAGTTTAGGGGGTGAGTGAATTATCTTAAAATGTATGCTTGACTGGCTGTAAGCCCTATGAGAACCCCAAGGTTATACTTGGTATCAGGTTTAGCTTCAATACTAGCTTCTTTTAATGTCACTTTAAAAGATGTTATCTATGTCTGAAATGCTTACCCATCCAAGATGCATGGAAAATAGAAATCACAAAGTGTTTCTCAATAACTTCCCACCTAGCTATTACCTTCTGCTGCTGAAAATCATCAGACCTTGATAGATAGCTTGGGTGTTCCATCACTTCTCTTTGTTAAATATTTGAACGCCTGGCAGGTTTCCTCTTTTCATGTTCATGTACCAAGTGAAAGATAAAATAGAAATAATGACAATTTTTTTGTTACGTGATAATTGTGTCAGTTTTAGGTTAATTCTCCCATTGTGACTATGTTCCTCCTAAACATACTTTTATCTTTCAGTCAGCAAGTACATTTTGGGATCCCATTTACAATAAGGTCTCCAAACAGAAGATTTATCTGAGAAAACGTTCTAGCAGCTCCGAATTATGGCAGTTGTTAATGAGGTAAATAAACAAATATTTCTGTAAATTGATGCTGGATGCTTTCTTTATGATATCTGAGAATTCCCTGACTCTCACTAAAACCACTTTTCCTTGTGAATACCCTGTATAATTTGCAGTTTTTGTTGTTTTCCAACCTAAATTTAAGCAATGATACAAAGCTTTTGTTGTCAAAGTTATTTGCATTTTACAGGGCATCTATACTATATTTTTGCTACAAAGACATAATAGAAAATATGTGAGGGAGAAAGGAAAATGGAGGGGGATGAGGTTGATTTCTGTTTGGCACTTTCACTTCTTATATTTAATTGATAAAACCTGCCAAATTTGATTTTAGAGTCTGCACATACAGCATATATCAGAAGTGCTAGTACATTTTCAGAAAGGAAAATCAAGACAATAATTCAATGTGAGAAGCTCATTCTTAACTGATAGATTAGTTGAGGTTTCTCGGCTCACTGTACGTTGTAAGAGCAACATAGAAGATGCTGTTACTAACCATGGGAAAGGGTTCATCTTAAGAGAAGAATTTGTTAGTTGAGGAATGTTACCTTCATAATATACTTTCTACCCAAAAGGTCAGAAATACCTGAAGCCATGTATTAATTCTGTACTCTTCGGACAAGGGCCACAAAAGGAGCACTTTAGAATAAAAACCAAATTGGAATAGAGTTTGAGAAGCTCTAGTGTCCTGCCAAAAGGTAGAATCAGCTGTACCTGTCTCTGTGTGGACAGATGTTAGTCTAATCTGTTCTTTAAAAACGCTTACGATCAACAGGAATTCCACAGCCTCCTTGAGTAATTCACCTGAGACCTTAGTTGTTTGACCTGTAGAAAAGTTTTGTCTGTCTTAATATCTAACACAGTATAGATAGCTATTAGCACCAGTTTTATACATCTAAAAGTTTAAATCTTAAAAAAAGTCCTTAACATTTTCATTAAACTGACTTCATTATTCTTTTCTTTTTGTTAGAGAAAGAAAAGTTCAAATAGATTAACTGATACAGCTGAGGTCACCACTGAAAGTCTATAAAGAAAAAGCTGGGTTGAGTGATCCATTTCAAGCTTGTTTCAAGGTAGTTTAAGGCAAAAGCCTTTTTCAAGCTCCCCTCACTTTTTCAGTTGTATAAAATTCTACAGTACAAAGATAAGCTATCTTTCTACACTCCTCATGTAATCAATCTGTGTTGTTAATAGCTCGCCAGTGAGATATGTCTGCGTCATCAACCCTTTTGATGGACAGCTTTTTATCAGTAAGTTGCAGAAGCTATATAGTAACAAATTCCAAACTTTCTTTTTTATAGAACAAAAATGTATTTATTCAGCCAGAGCTGTGCACCAAAAAAATTAGAGGTATGTACCGTTTCTTAGAACCCACTTAAACTGATGCATTTGCCAAAATTTCAATGTTGTTATTATTTCTATTTATTCAAATTAATTATTTTTTTTACCTCCCAGTGAGTTCTCTCTCTCTCCTCTCTCCCTCCTCCTCTCTCTTCTTTTTACAAAAGACAATTCTGAGCAAATCAACAGCTAATGGCATTGCCTATAGAGCTTGGAGTAGTTCTGTGAGAGCACCTTGCTTTGGCAGTGAAGCTTATTCTTCAACTGGATACACAATCGCTGCTTTATCAAGCCAAAACTTCCAATTATCCCAAAATTTTCCACTATGAGGACTGAACAGAATCTTGTCCAGGGCAGATTAAGTTATGAGATCACAATTCTCTAAGCTATCTGGTGGATGAAGTGGTATCTTTAGCCATAATGGTCGTTATCCATCTATAGAAAATATTAAAGTATGTTTTTGGAAAATTTACAAATGTTGCTGGCAAGTGAGAAAGAGAGGGGGGAAAAAAGCTAGTGATCTTTTCACTGATTATGTGTAATTTTTATCTGAACGACAGTTGGGAAGAGAAAGAAGCTGGGCAAACCCCAATCCTTGCTGTGAGACTGCGGAGGGGAGAAGCAAACGTCTAGCAGGTAAGAAATCTGTTCAGATTTCCTGAAGCTCATGACCAAAGGGCAGATGTAGGGACTAACAGCTCTTTTCTGAACTGGCTCTAACCTTTAAAAATAGTTCAGTCTGTGTATGCATAAATCATAGTTCTGGTTTATCCGTGAGTTTTATTTTTAGCTTCCTTACCCATGCTTTTGCTGATTTTCATCAAGTGGCTTGCAGGATATATATCACCCTCCTACCTGTTGTGTCCCTGCCTGAGGCTTTTTCACCTCTCCCCTACCTCCAGATGCTTCAAAGGGTGCATCAGAGTGTGACGGCGAGGAGGTCTCTGGCAGCGCCGTGGGGACAGCACTTCAGAAGTCTTGTTCCTTTCACTGCTGCGGCGGCTGGCTGGGAGCAGAGTAGCTGGGTGGGTGGAGGAGGGAAATGGAGCAGCAAAGTGAAATTAGCAAACGCTGAAGCTCCGGAGCCCACATTAGTGTCACTCTGCTGCTCCTAGCAGCTAGAAGCCGAGCAGCAGAGGTCAGAGTGGGACCTGGTGAGTCTCTGTGCGTGCCCAGTGTGACGGCCAGCATCCGTCTGCACTGCACACCTCCACCTCCAAAGAGGGGAGCAAGCTCGGGTGCTGCTCTTGCTCCGTGTTTCATACCCAAATATTGTCTCCCCACCCCGAGATACCTGAAGAGTGTTGATAAGGGATGGACAACACACTAATTTTTGATTAATTTTTGTTATTTAGCCTTGGAAATTAAGAAATCTTTTTGTATAATTACCCCCAGGAATGCTAAAAACTTTCTGGAGTATAGACTATCTTTGGCTCTAGGTATTACATAGTAATTAGTTACTTGCTAATACTTAGAAGATATTGCAGTTAAAATAAGGTTATTTACTAGAAGTGCAATAAAAGTTCGTCAGAGATATATTGAGTAATTTAGTGAACAGTTTGGTAGACTTCTTTGTTTCACCGTGGGCTTAATTATTTTATCTGACAGTTTAAGTAAACACTTGATCATACCCACTTACACATTGCTCATCTTGAAGGTGATAAATATGGTATTACACCTCAATAAATATCAGAGAAACTGTATACAAAATTTCAGATTTGCAGAATCTGAATTCTGTGACCTCTAAGCGTTCTGCTACATTAAAGATGATTTCAAAATTCTTAGCACAGATTGTATCTTTTATAAGAAAGATCAAAATCTACTTCCAAGCAACAAATTTGCAATGCAAGTATACCAGATCCCTGCAGCATTGACTTTTAAGGACTAAGTGTTGATTTGCCATAAGACTTCTTTTTCATTGAAGTTTGAAGAGGTGGGGAGATGTTCTCAGTGCTGGTTATCAGATGTGTGTTTGATAGATGATTGCTAGTTACCAGATGTGTATGGAAAAAGCTATAAGCTTTTCTGTAACATTTTTAGGTGCTTCAAGTATTTCAATTAAACTCTACTGCAATGCAAATACAAGGTGAGCTTTGCAGTATCACTTAAGACTATGGTCACAGCAGGGTTGTAGAAATTTCAAAGGAGATCATAAAGAGCTAGAAAAACAATAATTCTTTACTGTTCATTATTTAATTTACTTATAAAACGGGGATAAATAATAAAGAAATTATAAGAAAGGTATTGAAATTGAGTTGAGATGTAAGATGAGAAGCAGGAGTAATTACTACTAAATTATTTCCTCTAGTCAGAAAACACACGATTTTTTAATGACTGGCAGCAGCTCAGTTCCTTCAAGGCAAAAGAAGGAATGAGGAAATACTTTTACTTTTGCTCATAGTGATTATACATGCCGAAGGAAAAGAGAAAGTATATTATGCAGAGGGTGACTGAGTACTGAAATTTAGTCTTTATTTGCTCTGATTTGCTTTCTCCGCAAGACAAAATAAGAAAAACAGTTTTATCTTTAATATCGAGAATTATACAACCAAAGCTTTCCAGCTTTCTGTGGAATTCAGCCTCTTTAGTGGCAATATCATGATAAAATAAATCTCTGGCTTTTCCTGAAATTATGTTATTGCTTTTTATGTACTCTGTTATATGCTATATCAGAAACATCTCATGCTGAATGTTACTCTTAATAGCCATTTCCAAAAGGCTTTTTTTTTGTATGTCATGTTTAATAATAAAAGTTTTGATTGAGTTTGCTGCAGTTTATTTTCAGAATGACTTTCAAATGCACTGCTTGTCTGCACGCTGAAGTGAAAATGTAAGCAATACTAGTGACAAGCATATTTTGCTTTTTTGCAGATTTCAGACACTTTCTAAGGTCGTGTGGGTATTGCTGGCCAAGCATCAGTAGTTTATTCGTTGCCTGATTACAAGTGGAATTGTAAATGGAATGAAATAAGATGGATATGGAGGATTACCAACTGCTGTTGGCATACAACGGCATGCTTAAAGATGTCTTCATTCATTAACAGGCTATTTTAGCCTGCCAAGGTTGAAAATGAAATGCAAGTCACAGCTTGTACATTTATCACTGTAAGGAAAGCATCCTGCCAGTACTGGTTAGGCAAAGTGTACTTGTAGCCATTAGTAGTCCAGTCTGATTATCGGGCTCAATCTGTTTCTAATGGCAACCTTTGCAGTGACAGCATTGTTTCCATCTGTGCTCACATGAGAGATTCGAAATCTTAGCGTTTAAAGTTCTGAAATAACCTTACAGACACAATTATTTCCTTTCTTAGGGATTGTTCCAGCTGGTGTTCGGCAACCCGGTGTACCTGCAACAAGCAAGCTGGCCCCTACCTTCTGCTTAGCAAGCCAACTAATAGTTAGCCAGCATTGCCTCCAATTACAACAGGTACTGTGGCTTGATATCTGAGGTTTGTTCTCTTAAACTACCTGCAGCTCTCCCGCCCAGCACTCCAGTGAATGACAGCACTGCTGCTCCTTCTCACAGAGAGATGGTAAGTGCTTGTTAACAAACCTAAAGTGAAAATTGCTTGCAATTGTTATATGTCAGGAGGAAAGTGAGATACGGGGGTAGGTGGAGGGAGGGAGGGAGGGCAATAGGGAAAAGTAGGAAGATGCAGGGGCAGTGGTGGGAATGTGCTGGCTGGCCTTGGAAAAAATATGGGACAATGAATGGGTAAAGAAGCTGTTGCATATAACCTGATGTTTTTATTGAGTTTTCACTTTTACTGCTACATTATACCTTGTACAACAAATTTTGATCACATACGTGTCATGCCATACATTATTTCAGCTCTGCTAAATCAAACTGTTTATAAACTTTTTTTCTTTGTAGTACAAGTAAATATTTCTCCTTTAGTGAATAATTGTTTTGAGTCCCAAAAAGCTGCATTATGAAGTGCGTGTATCTATGTATTTTCTTCTGTTTTAAATATACCTGTCAGATGTAGTAGAACTTTTGTTTTCCGAAGGGCCTTTTTGTAGTTACCTTGGAAGTCAGGAATGATAGGCAAACCATCAATCAATCAATCAATCAATCATTTAAGTATAGGCATAATAATGCAAAAAGATAAGAGGAAGGTGCCAGCTCTTTTTCATTTCTTACCAAAATAAAATATGCCTAACTTTGGAACCAATGTATTATTTAAAAGTTATGGTTTTCTCCTTCATCTTGAATAGGCCATGGTAAATTTAAAAGTAGAATTCTTCCTCATTGAAGTTTTATTGCACTGTAGAAGAAACAGCTATGCCAGTTTAA
Source organism: Calidris pugnax (assembly GCF_001431845.1). Taxonomy (NCBI): domain Eukaryota; kingdom Metazoa; phylum Chordata; class Aves; order Charadriiformes; family Scolopacidae; genus Calidris; species Calidris pugnax. The sequence goes on from NW_015090920.1 coordinate 8,809,675, forward strand.
GATGTTACTGACTCCTGGCTGCCCAGTACCTCTACTGTAATTTATTGATCTTCCAACACAACTGGAGAAACAAATTCATATATTCTTAAGAGAAAACCTGGCAGTAAGAGCATGTGTTGTGCTAAGCTCACCTGGCTGGCTTGGCTGGGATGGATGGGCATTATGGTGACCTCCAGGAAAAGCAAAAAGTCAGACTGGTCCTAAACTGGCATTTCTGCCCCGAGCATCCAACAGCAGCTCGAGCACAGGGAACCTTAGTTGGTACCTTTGTCCCAGAATGGGGACTGACGTGGCAACCCTTTTCTGTTCTTGAGTGGGAAAAGTGAATCATGAGGATGATGGCAAGTGTCTGAGTATCTGTATAAATGGATGGTGACCATTTAAATATTTGTCAGTATGAAAGAGTAAGTGAGGGTGCCTATGTGCAAGTTAAAGTGAAAGTGTATGTTGAAAGGTTAAAAAGCAAATCTTAATGTAGGATAAAGAGTGCTTTCCACAAAGCCGTAGGAGAAATGTAGCTAACTGAAAGAAAAAGCAAACAAGGAGATGGAAGGGAAGGCACAGCACTGAGGACACAAAGTCAAGAGAACAAAAACAAAAGAAAGAAAATCAAGTACTGTTGGAAGGAAATAAAAATGTTTTCATAGCTCTGACCGTAACCAGATGATATGTTAAATAAAATAACTCTAAGAAATAGAAAGGTCTGGATAAACACACTATATGTTCCTAAACATCTTTCTTTCTTAATCTTTGAGTAATATCAGACAAATTGTGCCATTTGAAAAAAAAACCAAACAAACAACAACGCACCAAAAAACCAAACTGAATGACAGGGACTGTATCAAACAACTTAACCTCAACCTGTTTCAAAGTCTGACTGTATAACTTTATCCAAGTTTCATGAATAACTAATAAACTGAAGCAGAGGCTAAAAGCTTTTGATGTGGAGACTCCAAATATCTGAGAATTGGGTTCATTAAAAGAAAAACCAATGAGGCAAAGCTTAAAGTATCTGATTTATCCAACTTCTTCCAAGATTTGTCAGTTACTACTGTGCACATTGCATTTCTGTGATAGTAATTTAGCGCAAGTCCCTTCTCCGTAACCAAAATTCAGCTTCCTTGACTGGAATTGAGATAAAAATGGGCAGAAGAAAGCAATCCTATCTTCCAGGGTTTAAAGAATAGTAGGAGAAATTCACATAAAATAAGGGCTCATTCTCTGGAGGTGAGGGTGAGATATTAAATTATTAATATCTTTCAATATATTAAAGGCCAATGGGATGTTTTGAACAAATAAACATAATTTAATTCTTAATGAATTATCAAAAAACCCCTCCCAAATGACTAGAAGCAAAAATTGAGTTACTACAATTTAATTTTAGCTTAATTCTGTCGCAAGCAATCTTAATATCTGAAAAATGAATTGAAACCGTGTTAACTGTCTGGTTAGTGAGCAGTGTAATAATTAAGCTGCAATAAACAGGAAACTAGGTCAAAGAGCTCAGGTATATTACAACAGACCAAGGTTTAAAATATCCAAAATTAATGTTATATGGGAAATAACTGAACAGTCATTATTTCATTCTTATGCAAATCTACCAAGACTGAGGCAGAAGCAATGTCTGGAGAAGTTAAAAGGGAATGCGGAGAACTCTGCATCCTGAGATGTGTATAGAACAGCTGGTTGGACATAATGCATTTCTCAAGGTAAAACAAACGCTGAAATAAGGACACTTCAGTTATTCTTTTTCTGTCCCAAAGTCAGTTCCACATGCTGTAGTTTTGATGAAAGTACACTGGAGAGAAGGAACATGGAGGCGAGTTTCTGATTTGATTATAGTTAGGCACAGTTTAAAACAAAGATGTGAAATCCTCAAAGGTTGCAAGAAAAAAAGCACAGACACGACAAGAACCATAAAGAAGTGGGGGGGAGCGAGGGGGCTGCTCCCCAAGGCTGAGGGTCAGTTTGTTGCTGGGAGGGTGGCTGCCAGCCCAGGGGGAGCATATCAAAATATCCTGGTATCACACTCCTGCCACCCCGCTGTGGTGTGTTTTAGCAGAACACACCCATTTTAAGGGCAGTCATGCTTTTGAGTCTGCACATGCAGTAAAAGCGATCATCCAAAGCCATCCAAAGACTTATGGGTAAAGTTTCTGTCGTGAGGATGAATTAATCTCACCGAAGCTTAGCTGCCTGCGCTGCAGACATCACAGCTGAGCTTGTCATCCTCAAATTAATTTATATTCAATTAAGACTTTTTTAGGGTGCAGAGCATCTGACTGATTTTAGATATCTATTTTAAGCTGTGCTGAATATTACCTTAAATATGCTGCTTTTTTTTTTCTTTTTTTTTTCTCATGTACTCATATGGGAAGTTTAACAGAGTAGCTGAAAGGCCATAACACTCATGGCAGGTCTCTCTGGTCACATGAATATTTTTCTCTGTGCCTCCGTTATGTGCTGATATGAACATTTTTAAAGAAGATAAAATTGAATTTTCTTCAGAAATATTTTTGGGGTGTATGTGGTGAAAGTGCTACTGAAGACACTGTCATAAAGACTGGAAGAGTGTTGTCAATGGTGTGTCTATGTCCAAAGTGTCTATGGACCTGAGACACTTGTAGTAGGAGTTCATTCTCTCAACAACACTCTGCATCACAGTCACATCTGAAAGTACGTACAAACATCTATGACTCAGTTAAACACTACTCGGAAGTCAGTCAGTAGAAAAATTATTTCATATTCATATGGGGCTTTTTTGTTTTATTTTCCCTCCTCCTGCAACAACAGTTGGTTAACATTTTCCTCCTCGTCAAAATAACCCAGAGAAAAAAAAAACCACAGTGTTCTGAATTAGCATAATAGCAGCTTTGGCACATTTATTGATAGATGCAGAAATCAAACAATTAAAAAGCTAATAAGAAAAAAAAAAAACCAAACCCATGCTCATGTCTCTTTGGTATACTTGTACCAACATCACAAACGTGCTCAAAAATGAATGTAAAGAGGGTTAAAGTAGAAACATAAACTCAGCTATATTCAAATTAATTTGAAAGCATGAAATAATCGCTGTTGAAAATTACGCTATTAAAAAAATTCAATTAAGATTTGTGACTCACTTCAGTTTTGATTTTATCCCTTCTGCTCTAGAAAATTACGAACTGCGTATCAAGTGCCCGGTGGGGTTTGGGAGGCAATGACGAACATACATTTCAAAACATTTTTTTTTTATTAAGACAGTACTGACTATGAAAAACGGGATTAAAATCCCTCACTGAATTTCTTACATATTGCACCACTATTGCAGCTGACCTGGTTTTCTTCCATGTAGAATGTTTTGATGTTTGTGATTTGTTTTACAATGTTTTAAGAAGGAAATGTTATTGATTACTTTTCAGGAACTCCATTTTGTGGGTTTTTCCATTTAAGATACATTTTGAGTAAAATATTTATTTCGAAAACAGCAGCAGCAGCATGTTTCTAACTTGCCCATTTTTACTGTGTTTTCTAGTGTCGGCCAGAGTAGAAAATCCAGAACTCTTGAACCTCTCTATCTGACATCTACACAAACTGTTCAGCAGTGGGAGACAGGCAGCCATACCTATTCCCAGCAGTTACAGCACCAAAAAAGCAGTTGCTTTTTTGGCACCTTCTCTCACGATCAGCTGAGCTTAAGAAAAACTAAAGAAAAAATCATAAAAAAGTTGGTTGGAAGGAGCCTCAACCTGATGCTTGGACCAGGACTGACAGCAGGAGTAACTCAAGGCAGCCTATTGTATGCAAATAGCCATTAACCATGGATCCTCAAAGCCAGACTTATTTTCATTGCGGATTTTCAACCCTGCTACAGGTAAGGCTCTTGCAAATTAAATGTATAAAGACAAACCTGGTATAGATAATACAAGAATGTGACTTGTAGCTGGTGCCACTTATTACTGGTATTGCTGCTGTGTTCCCAGTCCTAAACACCAGGATACAGACCTGAACCAGAGGAAGAGGAAGGCAGCATATTGTAATTCATTAGCAATCCCTTAATTTTGCCAGTGGGATTCTCAGTACTCTCACAATTTTTCAAAAATAGTATGTTCTCTCACTTTCTCTACCAAAACCAAAATACGTTATGAGGTCAAATTTTCTAAATTTTATAAACAGATGCTATTGCTTGTATGCGATTTTACCTCTCACCAAGTACTTCTGGGAAAACAAAATAGGGAAGTGATTTTATTTTTCCATAATGAATGTTAACTTTGTTTTGAGCATATTTTTTTATCCCACAGATGTGAATTTCAGATCATACAGTTTGTTCTGTGTATACACATGAATTTACATTTACATTGGAATATAACGGATCATAGTTAAGTAATTTTTTGCAGGAAGGTGAAAATAATCATGTGGAAAAATGATGAGCTATTTAAAAACTATTCATATACTCTGAGGAAAAATACCTAGAAACAAGCAAACGTATTTATATATTCATACATATTTATATATATTTATATAATCTTTTCATTAATTCTCCTAATTTAATTGAAGATTATTATCGATAATATAAGCAAATCCAAAACAAATGATATTTGATCTTAAATATTAGTTTATAGCTTTGTGTTCAAAAGATTACTTCTATGACTTTCGTTTTCTGATTCACTGTTAAGACTCAGTTCTAAATGAGTCCCTTTCTTCCAAGAACCCGTGTGAGCTCAAATATTGTTATCCAGAGATACTGTCTTTACAATTAATAATGTATGGAATTAATCCTTGAATATAAGAAGAAATGGTAGATTCTGAATTTGACTATTTTTTCCTCTAAAAATCAGGTAGAAATGCAATCTGGTTTTCTTCCCACCATCAAAGAGGCGGTTAGCTGAGTACTGATCTTATTTCCATGAGCATTGTGCCAGTGTCAATGACGATACTCTTCTGTTACTGTGGAACTAGTGAGAAGAAAATTAGGCCAATTTCTGCACACAGACAGCAATGAAGGAACCATTTGGGAATACCACATCTAAATTTAATAAATCTATGCCACATATGGCTCTGCAATTGAGACTGATCTCATATAAGTTCTATGTCTAAATGACATCAGCATCTGACCTACTAATTCTAGATTTGGGGAAAAAAAAAAAAGACTTTGGACTTGTGAGAGCAAACCCTGAAACAATAAGAGTGTGAAACAGTTTTGTGGTTGTGGTATTTCCAAAACACCTCCTCTGCCACTAATAGTAGGAAAATAATTTTTATATATGGAGCTTCTATATTTATAGATTAAGATCCCTGTATGTAGAAGGGGGAGAAAGGAAGCAAAAGCAAGAACAGCATAAAATAAACCAGAATTTTACTACCTAATGCAGCCTTAGGTTCTTAACAAAACCTCTGACAGGTGTGAGAAATGACAACGCAGTACTAGTCAGGTGCTAGATGACCTTTTTTATATATAATGACTTTTAGGGCTCATGTCACCTTGGAGTTAACCTCTCCATTAGATGATCTAACCCAGACAAGTTATTTAGCTTCCATTATAGCCAACAGAGGAAGACATGTGCTTGGAGAAGGCAGTTTCATCTTAACCACATTAGGGCACAGAAAAATGTGGTCACAGCAGTAGTGAAGCAGAGGAGGAGGGTACAATCCTAACAGGAAAGTGAGACGACCAGCCACAGGAAGAATGCACAGAAAATGGTTGCATTATGATAATGGTGTGATATTGATTTTACAGCATCCTGCAAAGGGATCTCAGGAAGATTTGGAGCAGAAGGTTGTCATATGTGTTCCTGCTCCAACATCAATTTTATCATTAGTTTTGAAAGGCAACTTCACACAAAGTAGTAAACATCATCTTCGTATAATTCTGAGCATAATGGAAATACAAAACGTGCTGCAAAATTAATGTAGATGTAATGAAATCACTGAAGACACTCTCTTGTGGTATATCAGGACAACTTCAGAGGTGCCAGTTGGCTTATATAGACAAGGCTAGGCACAATTTAGCCTGACTACTTCAGTTTATCAGTATTAATGTACAAAAAGCACTGTTTGTTGTGGGGATTAGTTGTTGTCTCATTTCACCTCGCGTTCTGAATAATAAATGGTTATGCATGTTGCCTTCAATTTAATTTGTCATATAAATTCTATATAATTCAGTTATTAAGATAAGATAATATGTGACAATATTTATGTAACAGTATCCTCCCAATCACTCAACTGCTTCTAAGTGCTAAGGGCCAATTAGATGATTTTTGCCTCTGAGATCTGGTAATCATTTGTTGACAGATATTAAAAGATTCATCTAAACGCATTCAACTGTCTTCTCCCACGAAAGAAATATTACTTCCCTTTTCTTGTTTTCTTTTTTTTAAATGAATGTAGTGGTTAATTAAAGCTCAAGAAGTTTACGGCACCCAACATTTGAATTGCACTACACTTCAGAACTATGAGCACTTAATTTATAGTGCACTTTTTAAATTAATTGCAAGCCCTACCGTTGAGGTGGTATTATTCTCCATGAGGAGAAGATTTTGCTATCCAGCTGCTTTGTGCTGCAGCCAGCACCTCTGCACTCTGGCCTACCATGAGGCACATTCATCAGAGGGAAGATCTTGCAAGTCACTTACTATGGCAAATGTCTTTTATTGACAACGTCTAGTGCTATGTAGCGTAGCATCTCCATAAAGCTGATTGTTTGCTCCTTTTCTCTGTGGCCAGCAGCACAGCATTCCTAAAGCAGGAGCAGAGGTTGTAGCTGAAGATAAAGTGTGGTGGCCTGCGTCATCCCGTCCAGTTCCAGTGCCACTAATAACTCACGTGAGTAACAGAAACACTTGGGCTCCTCTGACGAAATGTGACGAAGGAACAGAAGTGACGTGGAGAACAACGTTCATCTCTGTGATGTCCCGTCTGTGGTCCATCTGCCTCTGAATGCCACACAGCATCCTCAGCACCACTCAGGAATTTCCTGAGCTGTTGCAAAGACTTTCCTCCCAAGTCTGGTTTGCTAGACTGCAAAATTTAACTGAAGCTGGTGAGTTCCTTTTTAATTTATATAAAAGGATAAAGGGAGTCACTGCAAGTTTATGAATTGCATCTTTCGCAATCCAAGGCAGAGATTTGACCTTGAAGCTTTATACCCAGTTAGGTTTGAGACTGAGTTGGAAATATATGGGCAAAAAGTGTGCATGAATTTGCTACAGTAGTTGAAGTCTGTATTTACTACAAGCTCGTAGGCTAATTAAGTTATCATAGTTCCTTTTGCTTACTGTAATTTATAGCTTTCCTGCTAACCCAGTGAAGAGCCATCTTGTCAGCCTATCTGGGTATCCCAGAGAGCCTACAACTCTTTTTACTTTCTGACAGAGAACAGACCGGCAACATCATGAAATTCCCAACAAAATGAACCGGTCCAGCCAGTGCCAGCTGCCGACGGGCTGAGTTTGGGGCTGCGTTAACTTCCGATAACAGAAGACGTGGTCTGACAGTGAGCCAGCCACAGAACCTACCCGACGTCGTGCCAGACCTCCCACCAGCTTCTCAGCTCTGCCTTCAACATATGCTGGCTTCCCACTGGCAAGGGTGAGTGAGGTAACTCCTCCATTTGGAGGGAGAAAACTATGAGCCACCGAACTTCTGCAGCTCCTTGGATGTGTCCTCTGACAGAGTGTATCTATCAACCAGTGTCTCATGGTTAATCACACCTAGAAAACATAATGTGGCATTTAATAAGCCAGGGTAAAGAACCTTCCTTTTCAAAATGATGCATTTTTGAGAGTCTTCTTTTCGTGCGATCAGAAGGTATTCAAATATATTGCCAATATAGCAACATGAAAGAGAATTATGTGTAAACGATGCCATTCTGATTGTGTCAGGCTTGGGGTTTTTTTCAAACTAGTACTACTTCAAGAACCAAGCAACAATATATTAACAATAGGTTAAAAGATCCAAGAAATAATACAGGACTTTTATATTGTTGAGATCCATTTTTTACCAGCTTAATATACATACATATACATTCATGTAAGTATGAATGAAAGGTATTTATGCATAGGTATGACTACTGTCCCAGTTTAAATCAAGTTTCTGTTTGCTATATGTTGTTTTTATCTTCCTCCCAGAAGTGACTTAGGAAAGAAAAGGCAATGTACAACATTCTTATCTTGTGTGATTTTCCTACGTTTAGTTTTAATATTATATATTCACTTTTCAAATTAGGTACATTTATTACGTTCAGGTATTTTTCACTTCTTGCTATACATACCAGAATCTGTCCTTCACTGTCATCACCTGGCTTACGGCTTTATATTGATGTAAAGCTAACTCCAGGGAAACTTTTCCTAATTTTTTTTTAAAAAAAGGAAAGGAAAAATCAGGTTCTTTCTTGCAAATAGAAACATGTCATATTTTGTTTTCAATTTGCATCGGCACCCAGAGAGAAACTGGAGGTGAATTTAAGCCATCGCCAGCTTTTTGCATGTGTGTTCACTGGCGCATTTAACTTTCTCTGTGTAGCCACAGCTATTTGAGATGCCTCCCACATTCGCCGTAGAAGGCATACTGTTAACTAACTTCTTGTTTAAATGAAGGGCTATGCTGACAATTAAATGTAGGATCGTGCATGCTTCAGTGCCGTACCTTATTATAATCAACGTGAGTAGAAGCAGAGTGCTGAAATTATGGGTTTTAGTCTGCATCTGCATGGCATTATTATGCTTATCAAGGTGAAAATGTCGACGCTGAAGAATGTAATTGTGTACCTTAAGCTGCAGCGATAGTTAAACCGAGCTCCTGCCTCCACTATTAATGCGGCAGAGTGCTACTCTTAAGAGGCACTATAACTCTTTATGTAGGCAGAGCTTTCAATTCATGAATTTATTTCCTTCCTTCCTTTCTTTTTTTTTAAAGACTTTCAGAGATAAAGTTTTCTGTTTGGGTATTAATTCAATATAGATTTTCTGATGCATTTTTTTTTCCTTTTTAACAAAGTCAGGGACCAGAAAGACTAGTGTGCGTTTGTATATAGCTCCACTGCCCTCCAGGAGGTCAAGTGTGAAATGAGTTGAGAGACACATTGACAGTCCATGCGTGAGCTGAAACAACTCAGGCTAGTTATCAGTAATTTGGATCTGTGGCTGTAGTCTGAGTTCTTATTATATAAAATCAAATCGAATAATAAAATAATTCAGTGAATTATCTATGTTTAGTAGATTATCATTTTCATCTGAACATTGTCTCACACAAATTATGCATGTTTTATTTGTTGATTTTAATGTTTAGTCATCTTGAACATTTTGATTTGCGATTCATTTATATTGCAAAACAAATGCAATTTTCTTAATACAATATATTACTTTGTTGGCTTCCATATACGTGCACTGCTTGTAAGTCAGACACTTGTAAGTTATCTGTATGGACAGGTTCTCTTTACACAAAGAGAGGGAACGTTTTCCCCTCCAGAGTCACAGTGAGTCTCCTGAGCTACTTAGACTGTGCTGAACTGTAGCACTGGGTCAAGACACACGCCAAAATCCATCCCCATGCCTGCGTAGTAGTTAGTATTTCTCAAATGATAATATGGCATATTCTGTAAGTCCTTCTTTCTTTCTTTCCTCCCCTGCCTCCCCAATTTCCCTATACAATAGATTTTGGCACGAAGACAGAGTAGGTATGCTAAGTCAATATAATAAACAATTTCTTTTGAAATTGTTTCAATCTGTTTCAATTTCTTGAAAAAGAAATGAAATTGCACAGGCTTCAGTATTACAGGAATCATTATTTTAAACTGATTTACTTAGGTCTAAAATGCTATTTTGCTCCTCTCAATCTGATTTTTGCCATGAAGAGAAATACAAAAGCCCCTCAAGTGTCTGAGGATTACATACATGATGAAATTTTGCTTTTCTACTCCTTTGTGTAAAGGAAGAAATTAGCTAGAAAATATTTGTCTTGAAGATGCTTCAGTATTTATGAATTATTTAGTTATTTCCTTACAGATAAAATTAATCTTAGCTACAAAGAGGGAACATTTCACTTGTTTTCTTTAAACATTTGGTAAGCTAATTGGAAGAGCAGACCACTTGTACTTTTGAGGAGCTTTAATGAACTACCTGTGGTCATGGAGGACTACATCTACACTTTAAGCATCAGCAGAGCTCAGGAAAATTAACACTTCTAGATTTACTCCTATATAATTAGCATAAATGAAGGTGTTACTTACACCACTCAAAATAATTAAGAAAAATTCTTTTGCCTTTGATCACTGAACCTTGGCATGCTTTCTAGTTGCCAAGAGCCAAATTTCTGCTCATCTATACATAAGTAGAGCATGGGGAAAGACTTAATGCACTACCTGATTCTGTCTTATGGCCATCTCTGTACTTCTAGGTCACTGTGACTACTGAAGGACTCCTTGTCTCCGTAGGAGAAAGCAGCTGAAGTCCATCGACGGTTAAAGGCAACTCACCAAGTCTTTCATAGTAGACTACTGGAGTCTGGACTTACATCTATTAGAGGTGATGGCATGTTCCTTCTGTAAGGAGAAGACAACATATAAAGAAGAGGTAAGCAAGAGGGTCAGAATTTTATTAAATGCTATACCTTTAAAAGTCATAAGAATATATGCTATTTAGCAGAAAAGGTATATTATGGGATTGGGATGCTTGGAATAGTAATGGATCAGCCTGAGAATCACAGTTTTCTTAATAATAAATATAAAAGTTGCAGATATAGAGTTTGTTTCTAATCTTGCTTGCATTGATATAAATCTAGAATAGCTCCATGAAACTGATGAAGTAAAACTAATACGAATCAGTATTTTAAAATGAGATAGTCAGCCACTTTTTACATATTACTGTCAGAGCTGCATATCTCCACTGATTTTATTAGAGTTATATATCAAGATCAGACTTTTAAATCATTCCATAATCAAACCTCCTGTTGCAATGACAGGTAACTCCTGTCTATTACATACATTGAAATATATGTGAGAGGCCATTATCAATTCTGCAGCTGTAAAGTAGAGCCTGTGTTTCTGGCTTTTTCTCCCTGAGTGCCCATGTAGAGTTCTCTCTGCAGGCCAGTGTTCCTGTACAGGCAAATCTTGTCACTGATCTCCAGGAACAATAAGCCCTTGAAGACAGACTGGTTCCGGTTGGAAGGGACCTCTGGACACCACCTGGTCCACCCCTCTCCCCACTGAAGCGTGGTCACCATGTCCAAGAGGGCTTTTGGACATGTCCAAGGTCAGAGACTCCACCACCTCTCCCTGCTGGTGCGGCGCAGAGGGAAGCAGCTCGATGTCATGCAGCTGGAGTGAAGGTTTGTGCTACACATGCCTGTGAATCGAGTGGGAAGGAGGGGAGAGAGGGGAATAGGATGTGACATGACATTGCTTTGAAGCTCCTATCAAGTGCAAATAAGGCTCATACGAAGAAAGTCCCTGCTAGGGAGCTGTCTGTTTTTATTTGTGGTGTTTAGCTTGCAACCAAAAAATCTGTTTTCGTTCAATTCTTAGAGCGTTCAGAAAAGCATCAAAATGACAATTTGCTTCTGGTTCAAGAAAAATTATGGTCTGTATGATTATCAAGTCAGCTTCATGTTCAGTTTGATTACAGAAAGCCATGATTTTAAAATATTGAGCTTATCTCAGCCAACGGATCAGACCTCGTAATTTTTTATCTAAACCCAATATTTTCCTAGTGCACGTAACCCCTCTCTGCCCTTCTTGTTTCTTTTTCGATAATAAACTGCTGACAAGCCATGTTTGATTGTCTTGTGAAGGCGAGAGGATCAAATACATACAGAGTATTAACAAAAAGAAAGAATGTCCTTAGGGAAAAAAAGTGTTGCAGAACATGAATTCAGTTGTACTGCTGAAAGGAGTTGTCAGTCAATGTGAAAAACCAGTTCAGAGGCCTCCTGCTACGGGGAGGGAGCGGGACCCTGGGCAGCGATACGGGCTCTTTTGGGAGGGCTTTGCTCACCCTTGTCAGGCAGGAGCTGGGCCGAGGGGGGCGCGAGGGAAAGGGGGGGTGCAGCTTCCAGCCACTGACATTGTGGCTTTGCTGCCTGGCTTTCTCACAAGCAGAGGGTAAACATTCCTTCTCCAGCACGTTGCATTGTCCAGAACCAAAGCCCTTTTTCTTTCCCAACAGCGCTGTCTGCCTGTTTCTTGCTTGTTTAATATTTTTCCTTGCTTTTTTTTTTTTTTTTTTTTTTTTTTTAAAAAAAAAAAAAAAAAAAAAAAAAAAAAAAAAAAAAAAAAAAAAAAAAGTTCTAGGAAAAATATTAAACCCTTGTTCTTTTACTTGTAAATTCTGCTATTCTCTTAAAATTACTGCTAAATTCTCCAGGTGTTTAGTTCCCTGGCTATTATTTGGGAGGAAGCTGCTTTACACATTCTTTTTTTTTTTTTTTTTTTTTTTGACTCTAGCCTTTTCTTCCTCCAGTTGGTGCTACTCTATGGAGAACAAAACAAACCAGGATGAGGCGTTAGACCTCTGGAATTACGGCCACTTGAGTGATGTTTGGGAAAGCAGGTAAGGGACTTTTAGCTTACAAGAAGTTCCCATAGACTTTTAATGCCTGTATGACTACACTACACACAGGACCTGAGCTGTGGCCAGCGTTGTACTGGGGGGGCTGGCAGCCCACCCAGTGGGCGTAGTGAGCATAGAGAAGGAAGGCTGACTTGCATCTTAACAGCATTTGACATGCTGAAACATGTTACATGAAAGCCCAGTTTGAAGTTTAAGAACTGACCGAGTAGCAATAATTTTGCCATGGAATTTTGCTTAAAAATCACTTTGTATGGATTCTATGAACATGTTTGCATTTACTGTTCGACACAACTACATAGAGAAAAACATTTAAAATCATTTTCTGTCTATAGCTGATCCTTGCCTGGTATTTGTCATTTTGGTATCTCTTCTTCTCTTGTCCATGCCAGTTAACATTACATTACAAAAATAGTACTTTGCTGCTAGCCTCAGAGCAGGTCCTCTTCTATTCACATACTCCAGCCAGAGCTCAGATGTAGCACTGGACAGGAAAAAAAACAAAGGAAACATAGAATCAAAGAAATAGAAAGACATAGAATGAAAGTAAAAGTTTTCTTGAAAGAAAGAACAAGAAAAAGGGGGCAGTAGCTTTGAATTCACAAAGGGTCAGAAAAGCTCAGGTTCCTTTAGCAGAGTATGTAAGTAGTCTGTTTATTCTCATAAAGCCATTGCTTTGTACGTATATCAAATAAAATATTCAGAAAGCTTAGGAAGAAAATTCTGTAGCCCAGAGACAAATGTTTGTCTTGAACAAGGAGGAAAAGAAACCTTTAGAAGTTAATGTTGGTGCCTCTCCGTCTGCACCACTACCTCTTGAGTTAAGAACTTTCTCAGATTTATCATGAGTTAATATACATAGATACTAAAAACCACACACACACTCTGAACCTTCATGTTTCCAAGCTTAATAATGCAGCAATTTATTTCAATATGAATGAAAAGGCGACTCATGCTTGACTTGAGCTTACTTTGAAACAAAAATTCTCCAGCTGTGTGAGAGGACTGTGACTTCCCAGCTGCTGTCTTGACCCAGCTGACAGGTAAATCAGGTAGAGCTTTGTTCCTCCAAGGTTATCCGTTCCGGGGGTAGGTCTGCTGTTTGGTATGCAGGCTTGCAACACCACCCTTTGAAGACGTGGAGTTGTCTTGCTTTCGCTAGATCTTAAGCTTCCTTTAAACTATGATGAAGTTTAGGTAAAAGAATTCTAATCACCAAAGAAATCCTTTAAAGCATTGATGTTTTCAGCCGTTAGATCACCTTGCAAAAGCAGCAATGGAGAATGAAAACTCTTGTCCAGTTGTGTATAAAACTTTGCCTATGCATACAGGCTTCGACGTGACAATAAAAGGAATCAAATATTGGACTTGTACCTGTTCCTGTGTCAGTCACTGTAAAAAGCCGCTAGTGCTAATTTACTTCAGCTTACAACCTAATCCATTACGGATAGAGCAAAGCAAAGTCAGAAAACAAAACATTTTATTATGCATAAGTTTCTTATTAGAATAGAATAATCCAGCCAGAAATACTCAGACTTAGTAAATATTTGCAAGTTTGGATAATACGCTTGCCATCATAATTGGCAGAATTGATCTTGCTGAGTATTCACTTCACAGATCAAAATTATCCCTTCTCCCAGGCAAGTCATATATAGACAGATCCCCCCTTTCCTTTTCAAATTTTTCCTGACGAGTAGCTGATAGAAAATACAATTTCACTGCAGGTTAATTTAAAATTTATTAGAAAAGAAGGTGAGGTTTTAGCTGAAAAAACCCCACACTACTTTTCAATCCTCTTTTCTGGAACTATGCTTATTTGTCACATTGCCTCAATAAATATGATAATAGCATTATATTGTTAGCATCTTAATAAGTTGTTTGGTTTTTTTTGCAACCATCTAATGTGGAAATCCCAAAATTTGTTTAGCATATTTGGTATCTGATCCAAGAGGAATTTTAAAATCATTTCACAAGACATGAATCCAACAGTTTTTATAATTTCACAGCTCATTCAAGTTTGCTTTATCTTATGCTGCCATTTGCACCTCTGCAGAGCATTCAAACCTGAAGCGTAATGCCGGTGCTGTAGGCGTTCTGTGGGCACTGCCATTCACATAGACACAGAAGACAGACATTTTAGTATGGCCAAACATCTAATTAACTATGGTGCTTGTTCATCAAAACACCTGTCAGGTAATGGCAGAGAACTATGGATGATGATAAAACAGAGGTTGCGGGTTTATTGCATTTACCATTTATTTTTATAAATTTTACCGTTTATTGCATTGCTGTTCCAGATGTGCTCCAGCCACTCGGGTTTGTTGCTTCAGTTGAATAAACCAAGGTTATGCTCTATGGAAAAGTAAAGTAAAAACTTTAGGAGTCAACAATGAATTTGATTTAAACTATAGCACCGCTGACAGTTTAACATTTCTGAATTCTATTTATTTGGAAAATTATTCTGCCTTAATTTGGCTGATGTCCCCCAGAGAGCTGGTACCAGAGCAGAAGGACTTGCATGCAGAGTGCAGAGAAAAGCATTCTAGTGAGCTTCCTTTGGTGATGATACTGTAAAGCATGAGCACAGTTCTAGTCAAAGGTACAATGATTCCATTTCCAAAGCCAGGAAACTGTAGAGTACATAATCTATTTTACTGCTGGAGTGCAAAGTCGCTTAGTAACCGCAAAAGTCAAATAAGGTCATCTATTCCAGATGATGTACAATGAAGGAAGTACTTCACTGAATCCCCTATGAAGACAAGCCCTTATTCAATTCAAGTGAAAGCTTTCCAAATATTTTTAAAATACTGGTATGATGAAATAATACTTTTCATTTTTTCGGAGGAACTTCTAAACAAGGTATTGATGTAGCTCGCTATCAAAAACAATGTTTCTATTCCATACCGAACTTCAAAGGGGGTGCAAGGAACAGCCTTCTTACCTTTCAGTACTAGCTTCAACTAACCCATTTAGCCGTACAGTGAAATAAAGGAGGAACACTTCCTAAGTCAATTACAGCAGTTGATAGATGTTTTAGGAAATACTGTCTCTCAGCTGAGGCGCTGTGACTGTTTGCTGAGGGTGCTTTACTCCTCCGTAGCCACGCAGCAAGAGGATGCGCACAAAGTTGCACGACAAGAATCCTGCTCCAGTTGCTCGGTTTTGTCCCTTTCTGAATGCAGCTGGCTATACTAAGCATGTGTTAAGATACTTGATAGCTGGATACAAACTATCCCATTGTGATACTGCATTTTTATGGCTTCCTAACGTGCGTCTTCAGATAGATACTTGATATCTGGATGCAAACTATCCCATTGTGATACTGCATTTTTATGGCTTCCTAACATGTCATCATTCCTGATTCTGAGGTTTTATGCTCATCCTAAACTGACATAATGGTGGGCATCTACTTAGAGTCTTGCTGTCTCCTCTCTCCTGTCCTCAGGTACCTGTGCCAGCATCATGTTTCTTCATGTTAAACTCAATCAAGAACATACTGTGATTGAAAATATTTTCCCCCCCGCCACGTGCAAATCAGGCCTGTGGTCCATCACCCTACATAACACCACTAGTGCAGCTGTGGGTAAAGAGAAGGATGAAGTGTCAGTAGTGGAAACAGCAGCTGGGAATGCTCTGCATTTCAGTCATCATCACACCACAGCCCAGACACCAGAGGTAAAGCCACAGTCTCTGCTAGCTCTAAAATGATCTGCTTTTCACTGGCAAGGAACTAAAATGTTTACAGTGAAAAAAAAAAGCTTAGAATTTCCTTTCAAAGCATAATTAACTAAGCAATTCACAACAACTGTTTTGTTTTTTCTGTACTCACCATTCAGTAATTACCACTTTGAAAAAAAATAATGGTTCTTTAATGTGAGCTCCTGACAGCAAAGGCGCAGGGGAACTGACATCCAAAGTTGTCATCTGGTCTGGCTCACTGATTTCTCCAGCACAACATACAGCGTGGACTTAGGCGATCACGAGGGTGAGCTGCAAAGAAGCCGACACGTAAAGGAGAACAAGCATAACCTGGAAAACTACAGCAAAGAGCTTATAACACTGCACCATGAGAGAGATTTACCAGAGAAGGACTACTTTGCAGGTGGAAATGATTTATGTGCCAAAACGGAGAAAATAACACTGAGGGAAGAAGGAAAAACAAAACAAAAGGAGGAAGATGTGATAATATGAAAGACAGCCCACAGAATAAAGGAAGGGAAGGAAGTGAAATGGCAAACTGAGAAGCAGGTAAAAAAAGCGATGGGTTGCGACTCTGTGGTATCATGGAATGAAATGAATAAAAAGAAAAATGAATTTTAGAAGCCTGAAATTAACGCAAATCAATAAATTTGCTTTTTATTTGAGATGCAAATGTTGCTTAAGTCTAGTTTTGTTGTAGAAGTCGCTATGCAAAATCCAATTTCCTTTAGAATTTTGTTGACTTATTTGTTTAAATTATTTTGGGTTTCTGTAATAGTATTTAAATATTATTTAAATATTTATCATGTGTATCTAAAAGCAGCCAGAAGAGATAATAACTAAGAACTCCTTAAATTTTCTGACATTTTACATTGCACGTAATGCAGAGGCTTTGTAGAATGCAGATAAATTTCCTTGACCCATTGCTGAAATTTGAATAAACATATAATTATGGGCTTTAAAATGTGTTTTTTATTTATAGTGAGACATTAGGACCTGATGTGGTAGGTTTAAAGTAGCATATTAGAAAATCTTTCAGCTTGCAGACAATTAGAGCTATTGTGGGGTCACTGTGGGTTAACAATTTATTCCCGAAATGAATGGGAGTTTTGTCATTGATTTAACAGGATCGGTAAAGTACATTTTGCTTTTTCATTTTTTTTAATAGTTCTTCTGAACTGTGCATTGTATTCACAGAAATCTCAATCTTATTGGAAATCTAGCTGTGGAACAGGAAAGCTAAGACACAGGTACACTTACCCTGGGAGCTGGTATTTCTGTACCCAGAAGTACTGCCTTCACGTGGATGACAGCCATCTGGGTGATGACTGACGTTTCTCCATGGCTTTTTGCCTTGTATAAACACATGGGGAAATTCTGTAAAAGAAAGTAAATCAGAAAACACTGAATTCCTTCAGGTGCAGGTATGAGTAGAAAACACATTCTGCATTTCCACTTCCAATCAAGGAATCAAATGCATCTGAGTGACTTCAAAAAGCCAATGCACAATGGCAGCTGGTTCCAAGCTATCCAGGAGGGTAAGCGCATGCACACAACATTCATTAAATAACGTTGAGCCATATATTAATTAGTAGAGATCTGCTATTTTATGAATCATAAAAAAAAAAGATTGGTTAGTTTGGGAAAACTAAGCATTAGTTCATTATAATTTATAACTATATATTGGGCACAAGTATTACAATTTTGCTGGGTCTTGCTTTTCTAACATCTTGCAACCCCCTGAAATTGCAAAGAGAAAAAATAGGTAACAATACATTTGCATTAAAACTGTGAAATTATAATCCAATTTGAATTTTAAAAGCTATCTTGTTAATGATTCTGAGACATTCTTAATCTGTAATAGCATAACATAATATAAAATTAATATACAAAATATGTAATTTCTGCAAGTTATAATATAAATGCTGCGTTTATAGAATTGATTCAAAATGGTAGGTCATGATGAGAGGTGCTCTGCAGACACAAGGTAAAGGATATTTCCTCACCACAGACCATGAGAGGTGACCAGTGGACAGTACTGTAGAAGAGGTAGACAGCACTAATGCTTACTCAGAAAGGGTTATGGCACACTTAAAAGTTCACGGAGGGAACTGATCTGGAAAAACTAACATGTTACACTTCCTCACTTACTTCATTGTCACTTGAGAGATAAGCCCTCAGGCCAAGCAGATAAATATATCTTCACTTCAGCCAAATTTCCTACTGAAGGCACAGTGTCAGAAAAGTATGCGTTAAACACGAACAAATGGTTTGCTGAACAGGAATGGACTAGAACAAGAGACTTCAGAGTGGTTAAGTGTTTTGCTGGAATAGGAGCTTTAATAGAAAAGACAGATAAAAATCTGATAGATTCATGAGTCTAAGCACACCGACAGCCTCAGGGTGTGTTTTACCTGACCCATGTACAAGATGGATGGGGCTGCCCCTACAGTCTCTTCCAAAGAGAAGCGCTTCCCTGCATGGACTCTCATTGGCAGCCAGGCTGGTATCCAGAGTTGAAGGATGCTGGATCTTGGCACGTGTCTTTTTGATGTTTTACCATGCACACATAGAATGGATTGCAGCCTGCCTGCCTCACCAAGCCTGTGTCCCTGCATCATCCCGTGCCCGCGGTTAAAACCAGTACCATTGCCAATACGGCGGTTGTTGTTTGGGTAGCCTGAGCCCACCGTCCCAACCATGGTCCCTTTTGTCTTATAAGGAATTTCTGCTTTGGTCTCGACCACAATATTTACCAGTGTTGTAAAATTAACACAGGTATATACAGCTTCAGTGTCAGAGCTGGCTAATATTGGTGGTACCAGTGTTGTAAAATTAACATAGGTATATACAGCTTCAGTGTCAGAGCTGGCACCTGATAGAGATTCAGCACAAGCACAGGCTAAATGAGATATTCAAAACTGATAGCAGTTTCATTCTTCTGAAACAAAAAGTGTTTCATTGGCAGCCAGGCTGGTATCCAGAGTTGAAGGATGCTGGATCTTGGCACGTGTCTTTTTGATGTTTTACCATGCACACATAGAATGGATTGCAGCCTGCCTGCCTCACCAAGCCTGTGTCCCTGCATCATCCCGTGCCCGCGGTTAAAACCAGTACCATTGCCAATACGGCGGTTGTTGTTTGGGTAGCCTGAGCCCACCGTCCCAACCATGGTCCCTTTTGTCTTATAAGGAATTTCTGCTTTGGTCTCGACCATAATATTGGTGGTACCAGTGTTGTAAAATTAACATAGGTATATACAGCTTCAGTGTCAGAGCTGGCACCTGATAGAGATTCAGCACAAGCACAGGCTAAATGAGATATTCAAAACTGATAGCAGTTTCATTCTTCTGAAACAAAAAGTGAAAGCCCAGTTGAAATAAGTATTTCCTTAAAAGTGATGGAAAGGGAGGTGATTTTAGGGTCTATCTGCATGTATATATAGTCAGGGTGGCATAGATGCCAACAAAGAGCTCCCAGCTGCTGCTGATGCTCAGGGCCCAAACTGTGTGGGTATCCCTATCCCAGTTCTCCTTTTCCTTCTCAAGTGTGTTCCTTAGGGGTCAAAGACCATTTGTAACATTAAACGCTTTGCTTAAAGCAATCCTTAAAATTTGCTGGTGAATAGTTACCACAGTGTAAAAGCAATTTATCTGCTCCTCATCTCCACTGAAGCACACAACACCTGAAAAAGTTCTCCAGCTTTATGCACCAGCGTGGGGGCCTAGGCCAGGACTTCCCCAAAAGTGCCAAAAGGCACTGATCTGCAGCTCACAGAGAACCTTTCACAGCCACCCCAAAAAAAAGGTGGTCTGATTTTGCAAAGCGCTCAACATTTAGATACAAAGACGAACCCTACCAGTGTAAAACTGACTTCAGACATCCATAATGGAAGAGCTATTTTTTTCAGCTCATATTAGTAAACAGAAAATGTCAATTGAGCAGTGTCAGTGTTTTTCAAACTGATTTGCAATTTTCTACAATATCAATATTTGCCGTGTTAAATAATAAAGCTACCTTTTAAGATCAAGCCAGACATTTACTGCTGTTAGAAAAAATAATAATACAAAATGGTTACTTTGAAAGGTTACTTAAGCTATTCTGCAGCTTTCTCAGTTTTGTTTAGCTTAAATTTTGAGCCCCTTACTCTGACTGATTAGTGCTTTTTCCAAGAGAATGACAAATTAATCATTTTGATTTGAAAAACACATTTTTGCTTTTCAAAATTAATATTATATTTACTTATTTTTTCCTTTTTATTCAAGAGGCTAGGAGATAAACATCACCCTTTCTTCTGGACACTGTAAAAATGTCTGTACAATAATTTACTCCGTCACCAACAGTAACCTGACCTCTTTTTTGAAGAGCATGAGAAAATGTGTTAATGAAGAACATCTCAGAAGCCCCATATATCTATTTCAATACCTTTGTTTGAACTGGAGACAAGTTCGAGGACGACTGTGTGTGTACCCGTGGAGGTGAGCATAGGCTGCTGTGAAAAGCTCAGTCTCCTTAACGATACTCTGTAAAATAAAAGGTAAGAAAGAACTGAAATAGAAGTTGGCTTCAGAAATCTCCTGTGGTACCTTATCCTTGAACTGAAATTCCACAGAAATTTAGCAATAGGTAGTCATCAGAAATACAACATAGATGCATGACTGGACAATAATCTAACAAAAGGGAGCTACTGCACTAGCATTTCATAATAATTGAAGAGTAATTGTAAAAATTCTTATGCAAGTGCTATTGGATACTAGAATTCCCACTGCACAGTTTATTTAAAAATGAGGAATCCTGTGGAAAAAAGGCCAATTTTTGTCCCAGATTTTGGAAGATGATGGTAGATATTTATATGGCAGAATTAATCACAGATGTTTTGCTCAGAACACGAAATAAAATAAACAGTTGACTTTGGATTATTTCCCATGCTACTTAGTTTTGCTTTATACTTGAGAGATGAAACTTTTCCAATAAAAATGTTGTTGCTCACTTGTCTATTGGGATGCTTTTAATGTTGTTATTATCTGTTTTAGAATAGGAAATTTAACCTTTTTTTTCAGTATCTATAGAAGATCTTTAAAAGTCAGTACAGTATCTGCTTGTCTGTGCATGCAAACAGGAATAACTATCTGGGGAACATAATCATGGCAAAAGGTCATGTTTGCCTTTTATTTGGAATACTTCTAGACTATCAAGTGGTTTAGAAGTCACTCAATCAATACCAAAAGTCAAGGAAAATAGTTCGGTTTATCAACATTAATATATTTTGAGTTTTCTAGGATGGAACATTGTTTCCCTCGGCATTTAATTGAGGTTTCATAAAATGGCTGTTTTCATGTATCTGGCAATGGTATTTTAAGTTGCCCTCTACTGCAACAACAGCTGGACGTATCTGGCAATGGTATTTTAAGTAAGTTGCCCTCTACTGCAACAACAGCTGGAGACACAAATGACTGAAAAACCTACAAAACCCAGCCGAGGACCCTTCCCCTCCTCTTTCCCCTTCTACCTTCAGAAGGTGAATCAGCTCAAAAGCTGAGAGTGTAAACACCCCATATACATGTAAAAATAGTAAGAGGGTGCTGAGGGATATATATTAAATCCATACATACCATGGATCAGTTTTGATTTCCTGCTGCATGCTCCATTGACACAAGAGGAACTTTTGGGTGCACAGTGAAAGGCGAGAATGAGTCCTCCAGTGCATCCCTGTTTGCACAACAACACAAATGGTTTCATATCAAAACAGAGACAGTTAAAAGAAAGAAGCACATCTGAGGTTTTGGGATAGATGTTTTTAGAGTATTTCACTGTATAGTCTGTCTGAATTACATTAATTTAAAGGCATTAATTTAAACAATTTAAAAAATTTGTTACTGTCTGCAACTGTCTGTCTAGTGAAAAAAAAAGGGTTGTTTTCAAGTAAGTAATATGGGATAGATGTTTTTAGAGTATTTCACTGTATAGTCTGTCTGAATTATATTAATTTAAAGTCATTCATTTAAACAATTTTAAAAAGTTGTTGCTGTCTGCAACTGTCTGTCTAGTAAAAAAAAGGGTTGTTTTCAAGTAAGTAATTATGCTAGAAACTTCCCCCATAAAACAGAACCCCAAAACTACCTGCATCTTTGAAGTAAAAAAAAACCACATTTTTTGAGGACTGACAAAGGAACATACATACAAAATGGAAAATTTGACAATAATAATCAACAGTATTAAAATAGCATTGCTTTTGGTGAATTCCACATATCCCTCTTCACTCTGACAATTGAACATTGTCAATTAAATAATGAAGGAGAAGAGTAATATGTCTTGACACTGTAGAAGCAGCGAGAGTCCAGAGGGACCAGCCTTAATGCGGGCTACCGGGGTAGGTGAACCCTGCAGGATTAGCTGAGTGAATTATGAGTGCAGGCTGCAAGATTAGAGTTAATATGGGGAATATTAAAATAGCATTGCTTATGGTGAATTCCACATATCTCTCTTCACTCTGACTATTGAACATTGTCAATTAAATAATGAAGGAGAAGAGTAATATGTCTTGACACTGTAGAAGCAGCGAGAGTCCAGAGGGACCAGCCTTAATGCGGGCTACCGGGGTAGGTGAACCCTGCAGGATTAGCTGAGTGAATTATGAGTGCAGGCTGCAAGATTAGAGTTAATATGGGGAAATGGGCTAAAAGAGCGTGGAGAACTGGGTCCACGTCTTGGGTGCTGCACTTTAGTTGAGACCAGATTTCTGGGAATGTGGTATTGGACATTGAATTTTGCTGCACCCTAAAACTCAACCACTTTAATCACTCAAGGAACCCTAATCGTTATTGAAACCCAGTTCTTCCACTATGCCTTGCCGGTCCTTTTATTTCAAAAAAAGAATTCAAGAATCTCTGTAATGCTATGCTAAGAAGTAGATGTATTTAAATGAAAAATAACTTGGTTAGAAAAAATGTAAATGCTCAGCCTGGGTGAGCATTTTCTTAAATAGTCATTATCTCAAAATTAGTGTGAAGGCTGAAAAACTAAAATAGCTTATTAATGGACTGAGACTCCTGAAAGTTTTTCATAATGGGAGTCAGGTGTGTAGAATCTTTTGAAAAACCTCACTAAGTACCTATCTGCATCTTTAGGCACTTAAATGCCTTTAAAAACTTGTTCCCTATTGTATTATTGTCAATTAATTTCAATTAGGGTGCTAGTATTGGAAAATATTCTAATGTCTTCACAGATATAAGAACAGCAGTCATACAATAAGACTGTTTCAAAGGCACTTAAAGATACACGGGAGTTTAACTTTTAGTGGGTAAAATTTAACTTTTAGTGAGAGAACCTATGTATTGCAGGTTGCAAAGTTTCCATTTCACTTCTCTGCAGCTCTTTAAGTGAGGGGAGTCCAGGTTCACAGAAGGGAAAGTTAAGAAGATTGTTGTGAGGTTTTTTTGAAAGTATGAGGGGGTGTGGAGCAAAGGACAGAGCTGAAGCAGGAGCCTGGTCGTGTTCTCCAGACGTGCCTTAGGTGGGGACGAGCACTGAGGGGATGGGAAGCAAAACATGGTTCCTTCCCCTTATCATGGCACAGCTTATCTATGGGCCAGGATGGGACAGGATATTGTTACCTGAGGTCAGCGCAGGTTTGGGAGTTCAACGGATCCTGGTACCTGAGCAACAGCTCCTTTCCAACAAGGCTGTGAAGGTTACTGGGAGGAACAGGCTCCTCTTCTGTACTTTATGAGGAAAATTCACTGTCTCTCCATTTTCTTCTTTTCCTATTTTTCCGTCTTTCCTGAAAAAAAAATCATAATCACAATTCTTAACTCCTATCAAACGTTTCATACTTAAGCATTTCATACTTGTAAACAAAACGACTGAAAGCTGTCAGTTGGAAATGTCATGTCTGCTGTCAATGGTTCATGAATAATTGACACTGAGATTACCTAGGGAAAGCTGCAATTATCCTGACTCATTAACATATGAACTAAGCTTGGTTTTGTTCTGCGGTTTGTAGGATTTTCATTTAACTCCTTGATGTAGGATGTAAAAAAATCCCGGCAGGATGTTGCTATAAAAAGAATAAATCTGAATGAATAAACAAAACCTCAGAACTATGAATATGTATCAGAATTTCAAGTAGCGTTTCATTTAATCTTGAATATACTTTTTTCTACGGTATTATTTTCAGGGAATATTGCTGTGATAAATTTGTTTGCTAGCCTAAGGCTTGGAGGATAGCTCTTCTTTGGAACATACATGCACATGAAACAGGTGTCAATGGGAAGATCTTCTTGCCCATCTTTCTATTTTCATGTGCAATGCAGTTGTAGATATCTACTCAGAAAGCAGAAATAGTTGGTGATCACTCAGAGCACAAATAGAAAAAAAAAATCAAGCAAGCAAAGTCTCCTGGCTGACCACAGCATCAACAGAGGGAAAAACAGTTTTTGGAGGAATTCCCTTTTAAAAGAAACGCAACAAACAAACCCAAATTTAATTTGATTTTAAGACTAAAGTTTAGCAAATCAACATTTACTGTTGAAACAAGCAAGCAAAGCAAGCAGTCAGAAATTCCACAAGCCACGAAAAACATGTAAAGAAACAAGCCCACAATATTTACAAAGATAATATAAATTCCTAACTGACGCTTCAGAGGAAATACGTGTTAAAAGCTTTCTCTCAATCTGTACAATATGGCAGGTTCAACATTTTTTAGCTGCTGTGCAAAGTTGTAGGGCAGCCTCGAGGTTTAGGTCACAGACCGAGTTAAAAGTTCTTGAAAAAAGCCCTTTGAATTGAAAGCTGAAACCATGAAGCTGTTTCCCACAAGTAATTACCATTTTGGATGCCCCTCGCTGCTGGTCCCACTGTCTTCAGAAGCACACCATGAATTGGAGGCCATCATATCAATCTATAGAGCTGAATTATAACTTCTCTGCTATAATGAGCTCTCTTTGACAGCTGCACACAGTCAAAGTCATTGTTCAGAAAGGATAACCAAGCTATTGCCTCTCAAGTGTAATACACTTCATTAAAATGCAAGTCATTTCTTGAGACACACATTCACTGAACTCCAACCCCTCATAAATCTTGTAACATTTCATTTCTTGTTCACAGCTCTGAAATCTTTAAATTGGGGCCTTTGGTAACTTTCCTCATAACCTCAAAACACATATAAAATTCCCTCTTCAGTCTTACCTTTTTTCTTCTTTTTTGTAAAAAATTGCAAACAGTTTTGAAGATCTGGCCCAGAAAGCCAACCGTATCCTGGGCTGCATCACAAGAACCGTGGCCAGCAGGTGGAGGGAGATGATTCTGCCCCTCTATTCTGCTCTTGTGAGACCCCACCTGGGGTGCTGCGTCCAGCTCTCAGGCCCCCAACATAAGAAGGACATGGACCTGTTGGAGCAAGACAAGGGCAACGAAGATGATCAGAGGGCTGAAGTACCTCTCCTGTGAAGACAGGCTGAGAGAGTTGGAGTTGTTCAGCCTGGAGAAGAGAAGGCTTCAGGAAGACCTTTTCAGTACTTAAAAGGTACCTACAAGAAATATGGGGAGGGATGTTTTACAAGGGTATGTAGTGATAGGACAAGGGGTAATGGTTTTAAACTGAAAGAGGGGAGATTTAGATTAGATATTAGGAAAAAATTACTTACTGTGAGGGTGGTGAGACACTGGAACAGGTTGCCCGGAGAACATGTGGATGGAGGTGTTCAAAGCCACATTAGATGGGGCTTTGCGCAGCCTGATCCTGTGGGAGGTGTCCCTGCCCATGGCAGGGGGGTTGGAACTAGATGAGCTTTAAGGTCCCTTCCAAGTCTAACCATTCTATGATTCTATGACTTGATCCTTGTGAAAAGCACACCTGTGAAAAGCAAAAGCAATTATTTAGGCACCTGGACTTCTCACACTGTTGAAGACTTACTGGCATCTGCCCAATTTTTCCATCCTTTAATTTCGTATCTTTGTTCCTGCCCTCATATAGTCTTCAGTCCTTCTTAGTTGTTTAAATATAACACTATCCATCCCATTGCAAACACAGAAAATAAACAAAAAACCCCTATGTGTGTTAATTAAAGAGAAGAATAGAGGAATTGTGAAGAAACAGAGGTCAGTTCCTGAAGTTTCTTCTCTGTTTTTTATAGGCGTAGTAGTTTGAAACTTACTGCATAGTTAGTGCCAAAGAAATACCAAAGACAATGGCAGATTCCTATTTCTCTAACATTTCTTATTAATCTTCTCCTCCAACAATTTTATATTTTTATGCAAACGCTCTTTTGTCTTTGAGTGTTGATGTGGGTTATTTTACTTCTTGTTCTGCACAGTTAGCTCCTCTAGTATCACACACAATGGCCTATTCACTGTTTCTTCACAATACGGTGTGAACCTGCTAACAGAGGACTGATGCTCAGCTTTCCTGCTTAGAGTGGGTTCAGCATTAAGCAACATAATGCATATTCCTATAATGTTACAGTAGTATATACTGTGTTGCATTCAGCACCCACAATTCTCAAGGAGAAGGGCAAGTGACAATCACTTTATACAGCTGAATAAAATTATGCATCATTCTTCCCCATAATCGATTGTATATGAATATAAGCAAAAATAATACAATAATAACACCTACAAAACCAGTCTCTCTATTCATGTTTCAGCACAGCTGCTGTTTTAAGCGACCTGAGGGTGGCTTTCCAGTCTCTGGCATTTGAATGCCTCTCTCTGTGGAGACTCGGAACGAGAGGAGGACTCTAACCCAAGACTGAAGTGGAGCACAAGCCTTGCACACAGACACATCACTTATTCACGAGCACTTACATATGTAATGCTGTAAGTCGGCAGAGGGAGGGTCACCACACCAGCCCTAAGGAAGTAGCTCTTCATTGCTCTTATTTCCTAAGATTCAGACACTGAAGCCTACTCTTTAAGCATGTCATTCACATATGGACTAGTTGTCCTCTTTAACTAGGAAAAACTTTTCCATAGTAACATTTCTTATTTTAAGAGATTGGGTTTTTTAATGTTGATTCACACAAACAGCAGTCACTGGCTATTATTTAAAATAAGACCATATTAAAGACAAAGGATAGAAAATAGAATGTAAAGTTTGTGCTTTGAGGCAGTAATTTGACAGTCTAGTAGAAAAGACTAATCAGTACATAAGAGATTCAAGGTTGCCAGCAATTAATTCTAACAGCAAACTGAGCATATTAAGGGGTCTCGGTCAAATCCTAAGAGTCTTGCAAAAATTTAACTTAATCTTTGTCTTCCACTGAGAGCTTGCCAGGGTCTAGACCATCATCGTATGGGGGAATATAAAATCCCCTTGCACTATTTTCTATAACTTATGAAGCGTATGCTAGACACCTATGGAAAAAAAAGAAGGGAGAAAAAAAAAAAAGAAAAAAACCTATCCTTCACATTTTTGTTCCTTCACGGAAGGAGCACCTATTCTGCTTGTCAACCCATTTCTTTCAGCTGGTTTAGGCCCCCCCCTTTTTTTTCGTCATTCTCTTAGGTATTGGTAAACTCAAGATGTCAAACATCACTTTAACTTTGTCATGCTAGCACATTTGCAGCTATGTTCCTGTCACTTTTTAATTCCAGCTTTCAATCAGAAACACTTAAGGTTACTTTTCAGCAGCATAATTTTATAGGCTGAGTAAAGAGCCCAATCCTACACCAAATTGATAACACACAGCATTTCTCAGAGAATTATCATTTTCACCTGGATTCAGTGGCAACTGTAGAAGCCCAAGCAACTTGTGTTCAAAAGGATTATCTTATGAAGGCAAATTAATTTCAGGGATGGCTCATAATATTTTAGTTTTAACTTGTGACTAGAGCTTGTGACTCCATCAGCCCCCTTTGTACCGTGCACTGAAAAGGGAAGAGCCACAGAGACTCTTACTGGCCACAGGACAGCTAGAAATGATTATAGACTTTAGCTCAAAAGAATGCAATCATGTCTCCATCTTAACATCCTTAATATTTTGTGATCTAACAGTGGAAAGAAGGGAAGCCATGGTCTCCAGAGAAGCCATCGACGCTGCTGCCCATCTGTTGCTCCTTTCCCTGCCTGTTCTCCAAATCCATCATTGCTTGTTTCCTCGCAGGCGGGCTGCCGAGCTGCCTGCTCAGGAGTATTTACGGCCAGCAGACATTGCTACTCGAATCACTTGACCTTCCTCTACAAGAACGTCATCCCTTGCTCATCAAAACCCAAAGAGACCTTTAACATAATATACTGTCTCTCACTGAAGTAAACAAAAAGGGGCTTTGTGGATAACCAAGACAGTGTACGTTGTATTCCAAGTAATATTGCAAATCCTTATTTAGAACACACATAGAATAAACATTTAGATGAGAAATTAATACACAAAGTGTTAAGAAACAAAGAGGCATGCCAAAATTTGGAGAATTTACAGGATCTTCCAATGAGTGGAAAAGAGCAGCAGACCATTCCTAGTTATTGCACTTATATATTAAATGTGCCTATTTGGTTAGGGGTGTTTTTTGGGGGGGTGTTGTTTGGTTTTGGTTTTTTTTTTGTTTTCATGAAATACCTTTCAGGAGACAAAGAAGAGAATGGAATTTTTTCTATTGTCTTTCTGCATAACGTGACAATTGATTGCAAATTTTGGTGTGGCTGTACTGTCAGAAGCAGGTAGGTCAAAGTGAGAGAACATCTGAGACTGCCCTTTTTACTAGACCTTGATTTATTCAATCTTACCTTCTAAACCCTTTCTTTTAGCCATTTCTTTCTTTTCAGCTATTCTGTAGGTTCTGTTCAGTTAACCTGTACCATTCCAGTTCTCCAATGAGGACACAGTAAAAGCACAGGCGCTGGGCAGGACCTAGAACACCCTGGGCTGGGAGGGACCTTGGGAGGTCTCCAGTCCCACCTGCTGCTCAAAGCACCGTGTCGAGACTGGATAACACGGGGCTGTGCCCACTCAGGTCCTGAAAATCCCCCAGCACCCTAGGACGAAGCTGATGGAGCCCCTTGAGTTTGACAGCACCCAACCTAAATTTTCAGTAACTTATTTCTTTGTAATTACAGGCTTGAGACCTTTCTTCTGATAATCAATAGTAACTGTGCTAACTAGATCCTTTTCTGGATGGAACTGAAAATTAAATAGTCAGCTTTCATTGGCATTGCTTGCTGATAATTTTCTCAAGTACTGGATCAACATTTTCTTTTACTTTCTTCTAATAACAACATACGATGCTTGCTGTTAATCCTGGTATCTCTTGAGAATTGTATTTCATGTATGCCTTTGTTTTTCTCATTTAAATTTAAGTTGTAAAGTTTGTATTTTCTATGTGTCCATTCATCTAAATGTAAGCTAAAATCAAAATGTATTTACTTTTTCCATATTTTCTGCACTTTCCAGATCTGTAGTTATACTTGCATCTACAGAACTGTAGGTGAAAGGATTTATCAGGTAAGCATATAGAGAAAAATCTACGAGGAACGTTGTTGGATATATAGAAAAAAAAATAAAAATCAGTTTTCTCTTTCTTGCTCTTGACCTGACTACAAAATGCAATACACATTAATGTGTTACAATCTAATTTATTTTCCTTTTAACTTATAATCAGGTTCCAGGGTTAGTTTTTCATAGGACATATTTGAAAAATGGAATAATTCACAACTCCAATTTCCCTTTATCTTGTTATATTGATAGTGGAGAGATGGGGCTGCTGAAGCATTACAAAGTCATTTTATGTTATTTTGTTGATGTTATTGTTGTTCTATTATTAAATGATTTCTCCTTCTTTTAGATTTTCTTAAACATGATGATTCATATTGTTAATATATTAAAGGATAGCTTTATAGAAATCTGCGACCAGAGCCGTAAGACTGAATTATGTGTGAACAGATGAAGACACAGCTTAAGTACACAGAAGAGATTCAACCCCAGCATATGGATAAAGAAAATTAGAAAAAAATAGTCTTAAGGATATTAGAGATCTCAGATCTTCTTCTCCTAAGCTATGGTTAGACTAGATCAAACTAAAGTTGCAAAATTAAAAAAAAACCCACAAACTTGTTATACGTAGGTAGAAACATCTAAACCATGAATGATATTGTGTTTGGCAATATTGGTAACAGACAACAAGAGCAAAATGTAATAGAGGCAACTTTAGTCTGTCAGTTGCAAAAGAAACATTTGTCCAGATATTTTTCATTTCTCTCCTTATTGCCAGTTAAAGGACCTTTTCATTTTTGTAACCAGCAAGCAAGCCACTTCTCATCAGACTGAAATGCGTTTGAAGATTGTGTTTTTAGCCATACAAGGGCATCAAAGATGGAGAGCTTTATTAGTGTTATTACTAAAGCAGGAAGGACTTGGACAGAGAGAGTGAAGTGGGCAGAACCAGCAATTGTGGGAAATAGAAGCGTTCTTACCTGGCAGTGAAATGCAAACAGGGCAGGAGCTCCGAGAGAGGGGAAGATCAGAAGTCCCACCGGAGTCAGCCGTCAGACTCAGCCTTGCAGTTCTTCTTCCTTTACTAAGTATTGAAAATATAAATCAAGAGGTTGGAAGAAGAAATTGATAAGCATCAGTGTTCTGTGCAAAGATTTTTTGAAGTATATGTGCACATCCTGAGCTCTTTACCAAACTGTATTGCAATAATAAGTAAAAATTAGCTATTTGAGGGTAAATAATTATCTTTTCCTTGAAACTTTTTAAATAAATTAACCTTTTCCAGCATTTCTGTATGCAGGGCAGTATGTAATACATTTTGAACTGCATAGTGGTTGGTCAGACAAGAGATATAGCATTATTTCAGTTCCTTTGTGACAAACCTGTTTTCTTAAGGACCCTCTTGCTGTACGTAAGTATGTGCAATTGCAACAAAAAAGAACCACAAAAATACGAAGAACTGCTATTTTATAACTTTCAGCAGAGGACTTGTGCTTATAAGCACTTCATTGTTTCTGAAAACCTGGAGTTGATAAAAAGCCAATTTTCTTTCTGAAATCAAAAGGGTAAATAAATGATGTGTACAGAAAACCATGTGAAACAGTCTGATACTGCAAATGTCTAATCACATGATTTCAGCAGGAGGTTAGGAATGTAAATAGGAGTTAAGAACCCCTGCTGAACCCGAGCATGGCTAACTTTATATACTTGAGTAACATTTAAATCAATGGGAATTCAATATAATATTAAGTAATCTCATGTTTAAAGGAATAAAGCTGAGATTATTCTTCTCGATTATGTGCAGTTTCTTACACATTATTTTATATCCTTTTATTTTCATATCATTTAAATTCATAGTTCAATTTTCCTTCTGGTTTGCTGAACTGAATAAATGTTTGGTTTATTGATATTTTGTGAATAATGAGGTCCACTAGAACATTCTCGCCACTCATAAAATATCAGTGAGCTCCGTGTTTATACAGCACAATAGAAGTAATGTGAATTTTGATTTGTTAAATGAAAGAAATTTGATCTTATTGATATTTGTAAGTGATGAGATCACTCAGTAATATCAGTCATCTGCAACAAGTAAAAATATTCCATTCAACGCATCAGATTCCTATTTATATAGTAGTATAAATACATCTTATTTTACTATTTCATTTAGAATGGTGTGGTCATAATATCTATAAATTCTTCCCATATCTAAATACAGATTTTGATTAAAATGTTTTTACTGAATACAAAATTACTACCTTATTCGACAATTTTATATGCATATGTCACATACATTACTTACAGTTATATATATATAGAGATACATAAACAGTCCATCCAGTTATGAGAAGACAAAAAGACCTGCTGCTGTTTCATTCTGGTCAGCCTAAATAAGGGTGCCCAAGGTGTCCCCCATTCTGTGTCCAGTTTTGTTTTGGGCCTCTCACTACAGGAAAGACATTGAGGTGTGATATTTTTGATAATTAATCTCTGGTAACTAAGAAATATCCCAAGTATGCTATGTATATAAAAAGCAAAAGCATCATCAGACCAACTGTAATTTGAGAAGACTGGGTAGAAATAAAGAGCTCTAGCTTTAAGAAAGTAGGGCTGATTTTAGGGTTTGAAGAGTCCTACAGAGAGAGTCACTGATATCAAAAGAGCACCTCTTCAAACCACCATTAAAATGAAAAAATACTCTGATCTGTTCATCATTGGTATGTGTTGTTTTTCGTGTGTGTGTGCTTACCCCCAGCACCGCTTTCCTGCTTCCTCTACAGAACTTGTGACAAGCCAGGGTGTTTTGCAAACACTGTGTCTCTGGGCAAATGAAACAAAAAAGACAATTAGATGGCACAGTTGTAGCATGACAGATTAAATTATCTTTTAACTTACAGCTTTCAATTTTACACTTGAAAAAAAATGCAAATGTATATTCTCATATCAAAAGATGCAATGGGTAGTCAGATTATGATTACCAATTATATTCCAGACGTGAGGTTTCTTGCAGCAGCAAATGTTTCTGTAATAGTCTACAGAACTTTTACAAGATTTACTTTGGGCAAAGTCAAAAGTTACCCCTTTTTGCCAAAATCATCCTTTTAGTCAACCAAAAAAAGAACTGTGTTTTCTCAGTCACTTTGAAGCTTTTAAAATCCTATACTGAAACTTATGGTACAGAAACCTCTCAAGTAGTAATACTGGAAGTGACATACTGCTTTCCGAGGAAGAATATATATACATATAATGAAAGTTTTAGACTACCTTTACCTTTATAATGTCATAGATAAATGAGAAATGACATTTTAGGCTATTCCAAAACGTTCATGATTTAGTGCACCAGAAGGCTACCACGGATTACAGAGGTTGCCCTAGGTATCAAGTGTACTATCTGTAACATCTATGGCGTGACAACAGTAAATATATCTGCATTTGCACTTAAACATAAAGCATGGAATAACTTCTCTAACTGTTAATTAAGAAAGTTATCTTTATGACCTACTACCCTTTGCTATATCTGACAGTAAGGAATTAAAAGAAGGCTGTTACCTGTTCTCAAACTATCAAGGCTACATCAGAGACTTCTTTTTACAGCCTTTAGACAGTAACAGGAGGTTCATACGTTTTTGCTATTGATTTTAAACACCACATATAATCAGTTGAGGAGGTGCTACCCATGGGAGATCTATAGTGTTAGAAGTCTCAGAGTGGCTGCAGCAATGATCTGGTTTTTATTTATTGGAATAGTACTGATTCTTTATGTGTCTGAAGCAGTGCCACCACTTCAGCTGCCTGCACCCAAAAAGTTCGGAGATGCATTAGGAACATTTGTACTTACAGTTGATACCAGCATCGCATCATCTATCTGCAACCCCAAATATCATAATCATTTAGGGCCAAAAAGGTACTGTCATCCACATTGATTTTATTTTGACCTTTTCAAAGCAATTTGGGACAGACTAAGAAAAAAGCCATTAATTCGTATTCATAAGTATTTCCAAGTATTAACAAAACTGCTTAACTGTATTAAGGAGGTTCAAATATATTTTAAAAGTTCTTAGCTATCAGAACTAAATAAGTTCATTTCACAAAGTCAGCCCAGAAGCTCATTACACATTCCTGCCTGCAAATTTGCCTGCAAACATTAAAACCAGTAAAATGCCATTGCACAAACAGTAACACAGAAGGTAAGCAAGAAGAATCTCAAAAGCTAATTCATATAGCAGGAACATTTTTGCCAAAGTGTTTGTTAGCTTAGTTTTCAATATTACCACTTTTAATAGTGAGTCATAAAATCAAATGCAGCAAAAAGCACATATGAGAGAAAATTTATTATCATTTCAGACCAATCTAATACATAAACTTAGCCAATAAAATAACATTTCTCAAAAATCATTGAATTTCATAACTTTGAGGCAGATTACCTGAGCGTTTTTCTTCCCCTGGTCCTATTTTTTTATTAGAATTATTGTTAATCTTAGAGATATTTATTTTGCATTTTTTGATTCAGGATATTGTATTTCTGAAGCAAGGAAGAGCTACATGATACTGAATCTTGCCAACTTCCGATTAACAATAAAAATGTTAAGAGTATTGGACTGTAATATAATGATAAGATTTAACTGTGAAACAGGTTTGATTATAAAAGACCTGGTCTGAAAAAATGTATTCCTGATGTAAAATGTTATATATTATGTCTGAGAAGGAATAATAAACCAACTTATGCATATACTAAAAGTTAAATATTCAATTATATTTTAGAAGTCATTCTTATCAGTGAAACACACTTGCTCTACCAAAATAAAAGTTGCATAATTGGAAATGAAAAAGTTATAGCCGTGTCCTTCAACTTTTTCCAAGGTGCCTGTTGATTTTTCTCTGGAAGAATACTTAAGATTATCTTATTTGGGCGGGGGGGGGAAGGAACCAACCTCCATTTTGCTTATTCATTTTGCATATAGAAAAAATGCAGCACACAGCTTTTCTATGCACACACTCATAAAATACTTTTTGGGTTGATTATTCAGTCAGATTTGAGCATGTGAACTTTACGCTTCTGGTAAAAAGCGCTTTCAGGTATCATGGTTGGTATATTCAGGCTTTTATAGAGACATTGCTACCTCCTAATTCAGTTTCCAATACAAACACAACATATTAGCTTCTGCAGAATGATCAAATACAGTGGCTGTTTGAATTAGATAAAATCAAAACATTAAATTTGCTGAACGGTACAAATATTTGACTGACAATTCATTTGCTCGTCACTGATTAAGAATAGGTTTTGTAAAAGCCATCTCAAACCTCGAACAAACTCTAGGACTTAATCCCACTAATCCTCCAAAGCTGAAAAACCTAAAAAAATACCAAGTTATTCTTGCAGCATATCCTGTTGGTTATGCAGAGCAGTAGATTCAGGCTCTAGAAAAAACATGGTAGGTTAATGGGTCAAGCTGAATGCTGAAATGCATTTCTTTGGGTCCCAGAATCTAACTTAATGGCTCATGCATCTGAATTTAGAACCGTGGATCTAAACAATCTCTTTCCACCCTCAGGATTTAAACAGCATTAAGATGTACAAGAACTTGTAAAGGGAGATGATGGTTCTTCAAGGGATTTGAAACAGCCAAGGATCTCTGTGGCTCAGAGAAGTCACTGGTAACTCCCGTGCTGATACCCCCTCCCTCATGTGACCGTTTGCTTACCTGGTATCATGATAACAAATCCTTCCCACCAGTACTTTTTAATTCTCCTGTTACATTAAGGCCATCTCCTAGTTTCCAGCTCGAGGCAGATGTTCTCATTCATTAGGCACCTAAGAACGTTGCAGAAAGACACAGTTTTAGTTCAGCATCACCGGGTTTTCTTATCTAGTTGAAAATGCACACGCTTCTGCAAAAAGCTTATTGAAGGAAATTAAAAGTTAGGAGCTGGGAGCCAAAAGATCAGTGTGAAGCAATGAGGGAGGGGGAATAAAAAGCACAAAAATAAAGCAAGATTAAATTAGCCACAACTAGTCAAAAAATGATCTGAGCAAGGTAACAATTTATGCTAAGTATGCTGTGCCCTACTTTTTGTTTTTCCCTGGAAGGAGGAGCTGAGTGATGGACACAGCCCCGCTCTTCCTTGGACCATGAGAACATGCCACTTGTTGCTGTGGACTAATAGACAACACTTCCATTAAAAATAAGAAGATTACATTTTCTCCACCTCATCATATGAATGTTAGAAGATACCATGACAAAAGCCACAAGGTTAACAGAAGATACATAATTTTATGGACTGCTACTTCCATAATTTTCAGGGTTTCCAAAAAATATTTTTGTTTCTAAGTATGGTATTGGAGGTTCATTTAGATAATGTGCATACCCTCGTATTTAAAATTAAAATACACAAAGATTTTCTAGATCACCAGGAAAAATTATTATCTTACATGCTGGTATGCTGTTGATCCGTTATAAATGTTTAAGCAGCCCTCAGCATTTATTTTCCATTTTATTTTCTGCACCTAATGAGGAAGTCCTTAGTGGATTTCCCCACAAAATGCAGTTCAGAATCCTGCACTCTACCTGTTGTTTCAAATTTTCTCTTCTCGACACTATTTTACATGCAATAATCTCGATATCGCTACATCTGTCTTTCTCCATGGACGATTTGCACCGTTCTAGTTCAACAATAGTTAGCTTCTATGCAATGTTATATTCATTCCATTACTTTTAATTATTAAGAAAGGAAGCAGAAAGAAAATAAGGTTTAATGTTATTTTTGAGGAGGCAAAACAGGACACGTACAACACTATTTCTGGATGCTGATTGGCCTCGATCATGCCATCTCCTGCAATATTCTCCATTTTGCCCACATAGATAAAGGAACACCGACAGCTACTATTTGTTTAAAAAAAAAAGATAAGATCACTAAAGGCTCATCAGACTGTGATTTTGGAAGAAAGCTCTTCATAAACACTTACCTGCATAAATTCATGGTTAACTGAAAATAAGCTAGTACAGCATCTTTACAGGTTATTGTTACACGGCTTGCTAAAGTCTAAACCAATTCCAAATGTCAACATAAATGCTAAGAATACCTGCAGGCTATGAAAAACCCACTGAGTCTGGGCTCATTTCATTTCATTTCATTTCATCAGACTTCACTCAAAGCAACTAAAAATATAAATTTAACTTTCACATGTAAAAAGTATCTTTATATTATCAACTGCCAGCTGAATTTTGTATTACTTTTCAATAAATTCCTTCCTTTTAAAAATGCTGTGATCTATCCCATTTATTTGCAAAAGTGTTATTGCATTTTAGCAGAACAAGTCAACTATACATCATTTTTCCAGCCAAAATGTTGTAATATGCATTTGCTGTACCATAATTAAGTATCTCCTTTCCTCCTTACTGAGCCTCAATACTTTTGCTGCATCCATTTTGCAATTGTGTTAATGGGTTTCTTAACAGCATCTCCTGGTAACGGTTTTGCTGCAGATCCTTGAAGAAGAGCCTTGTAAAACATAAAAGTTTTGATGCATATGAATGCTAATAGAGTTATTTCCACCATGTGTATATGGTGGAAATAAGACTCAATCATCTGGCCAGTGCATTTCAAATTTGGCAATCTTTCTGCTCAATTGAGATTAGCAGATTGTTGAACATTCATGGGTCAGGACTTTTTATTAGAAGACCCTGGTCTTACGTTCTCGCTTAAAACAATTCATCATTGCCCTTTCCATCTGAAGAACTTTTACGTTTTGAGAGTTAATTTACTGTATAAAGTTTGATTTGATAGGCCCTGGACCTTCTGCTCACAAGTTAGTTAGCATTACATTTTTCCTACTGTTTCTTTTTAAGCTTCAAAATCATGGTTGATTTCCCTGTAATGAATAATTAATAAAGTAAACTGTTCTGTGGATGAATTAGAAAGGAAACAGAATAGCAAAATAGCCTTTTTCCTTTGTAGTTGAGGTAGAAAAGTGTGACTGTGAAAGAAGAATATGAATATATGTATAAAAGTTCAATTCTTTCAAAAACCAGCAGTGGCTATCTGGAGACACCCAGCCAAATTTAGCCACAGGGCAAACTCATGTTCCATTCAATACCGTACAAGTTGCGCACATTGAAGGCAGAGTGATGTATTCTACAGTGCTCGTAAACAAACAAAATGTCAGGTTTTGGTACAGATAAACATTCCAAAACTGAATTAGAAGGATTTACCTAAGGAAATCCCCAAACCAAATACCTGACCTGTTGACACGCATTATTCCTTTCACTAACTTTAAAAATCCTTCTTAGCTCTTCTGAGTTTTTACATAAATCAAATCGTTCTATTAAGGGATCACCACAAAATTTAGAAAGCAAACCAATGATTTAAAGCTAAAAAAAAAAAACCCATTTGCACTGCATCTGAGGAGCTAAACATAAAGCTTCTATACTGAATTATTTTACACTGGCTGCTGCCAACAGAAAACATTGTAGCTGTAGCTACGCCTCAACACATTCCACAGCAGATCAGTTGAGATCTCTACTTGGTCTCAAAATCCCCAGAAGAAAAATGTATTTTCATATTCAAAAATAGTATACGATTTTTTGGTTTGTATACAAATACTTGAGTTGAATTAAAAGTAACAACGGCAAATTTTACATCAGAAGATGAAGACACGTTTCTCGATACATGAGAATCGAGAACTCCAGAACTCCACAAATTCTTATAAAAGCAAATATGCAGCATACATCATGTTTCCCAGATTTAGTGAATTCCCTCTTTCTCTTCAAAATTCCCCAAGAAATTCCTTTACCCTGTTTGCTGGACTACGAATCAGAACTTCTCAGGGGAATAGAAAAATGCATGCCTTGTGATTCTGAGCTAATAACAGCTCCTGAATGAGTCTCTGCCATAATTTAAGAAGCCTAAGGGTGTAATTACACAAATGAATTATTGAAAGGTAGATTTGCTGTATTTTGGCCATTCTGTTAAAAGCCTACAAATACATATGCTCTTTCTTTGAGGTAGTTTGAGTTATTTTATCTTATATTCACAAAGATATGTGCATATTTACATTACACATTGTCAGAACCTGGATTTTCTTGGCTTTATGCCTGATTTGGAAAAAGTAAATGTAACTTATTATGCAACAAATAACGATGCCCTATTTGTGATAATATTAATATGTTCTTTCTTTTATTAGAAAGGAAAAAGAAAAAAGTCCAGACTATTCATTTCAAAATAGGTAGGAGAAACTTCTCATTCAGAAAACCCAATCCCTTTAAAACGCCCACTCTTCACTAACATCACACCATCAAAAATTAAAAGCTAATATTTAAAAGTTTCTTTTTATTATTTGCCTCTGAGTTCTGAGCCTTGCAGGGCTTTTCATGATCATCTTTCATAATCAAGAAAGACAAGAGATTTTCACTATATGAATTCTGAAATAAGTATGTACTCAAATAGCTCCAATTTAATTGCATCTGTAGTGATACTTCTGATCAAAAGTCACATGCCATACAGGGCAAAACCTGTAAATGTTTCAGTGCATGCAAGGAACATCCTCAAGAAGGAATCTCAGTGACCTGAGAGCACCTTTTTCACTGAACATGATCCTATTAATCCAGTGTTCCTTCAGTTTTTTCCACATTATGAAATATCTATGTTCTAAATTGAATTTTTTAGTATTATAATTATTATTATTATTATTATTGCTAAGGCATAGTTGCTGTGATAGATAGCAACAGGAAAGTATATTTGGAAAAATCAATAGTAAGAGCAAAGGTGTGAAACAACTCATCCTTTGTCACTGCAGTTTGGTCACTGAGATGAACCAAAACCTTAAACAACAATATACCAAAAGCTGATCAGAAAATGAAAGGCAAGTCATTTAAAGGAATAACTTCTCTACAAAGGTAAGAGTTTTCTGGGGGATAAACAAAAACCAAGAAC
This sequence comes from Calidris pugnax, assembly GCF_001431845.1. Lineage (NCBI taxonomy): Eukaryota > Metazoa > Chordata > Aves > Charadriiformes > Scolopacidae > Calidris > Calidris pugnax. The sequence goes on from NW_015090920.1 coordinate 8,849,264, forward strand.
AATTCTCTTTCACCTTTGGATAAAAAATAAAATGTTATGGTCTTCAATGAACAGAGTGCTACATCACGTAAGCTGCAATTACAATTACGAGTACTTCCACACCCCTCTATGTACCAAAGTTCATTGTTACATTATAACTGATGATCTCACAATTTCCCTTGGAAGATTATGGTAGTTTCATGATGATGACGGACAATGAGAATTCAGGCCTCAGAAAGGAGCCTCACAGCCTAGAGAGGGTAATGAGAACATTCCTACAGAATTATTTCATTGCCTTCAACCTGACTGTTTGTCTGTCCTCACGTCCACTTCCCAAATATTTCTGAAGTTACCAGCAATAAAGCCCCTCATACTCTCTGGAATACTTCAGGTCAGTGAGACAAATGTATCTGTATTGTAAACAGATAATGACACACTAACAATGGTTTTTTTTCCATCTTTAAATGTAATAAAATTTAAAAAGCGATATCCCTCTCCCCATTCCCACTTCCAGATCACCTGTAATGCAACCTTGTATCAAAATAACAAAAAAAAATAGTCTTCCAATATCAGTATTACAGTAAGGTAAGCATTTACTTTTTTCAATTCACAGTTAATCTACTTAATTTCAGTCTCCTAAAAAACAAATTAAAAAATGTAAAATGGGAATTGTTTTGCTAAGTTTTCAGCAATTTGAATCTTTTTACTTAAAATTATTCCCTACAAAAAGACATATGCCATCCATTTAAATCTATTATACGGAGGAGGTGGTATATTATCATTACTGTTGGAATGTAAACTTTTCTTGGCTTTGTGAATGTTGAGGTGAAATGCATCACCTTTCATAACATTGGGGTTTACTAAAGACCACAAACACACACAAACCCCAAAAGCCTGTAAGTACAGTATATGCAGCCAGCACTTCTGTATTAAATGTGCTGAGGACACCTAAGTGTGGAACGAAGTGGCTAAGTTATGATTTTGAGACCTCACTCTGCCTATTACTCTTATCCCCAGGAATGCTTGGCTGGCCTGAGCCTGAAACCAGCAGCTCCTCAACAGCCAACGCAAGGAACGTTGTTTAATTGATCCAAAGTAGTTTTTGATTTCGTTGGCACCCAGCAAAAGTGAAAGCTGATGCCACGCTGGCCTGAAACCAGTGTGCTGTGCAGAGGTAAGCCAATGACTTCCCCCCACCCCCAACCCCCAAATTTGTTATATGAACTGTCATTGAATAACTTGCCAAGAGTACGAGCAAATCACTCCCGTACACACCCAGGGACTGTCACTGCCCTGGCTCTGGCTGGTCAGACAAACCAAGTTTAACTCTTAGTGGCATTCTCCAGTCTCATGGCCTCTCCTTGCTCTCAGCTTCGATGGCTGAATTGGTTTCTGCCCCTAAACGCTGCTAAATCCCCCAGCGATCACGAATCAGAGCTCTTAGCCATGGCAGTTCATAGATCAATATATTAACACAGACTAAAATCAATGGCAGTTTGCATTAATACGCTAGATTTCGAATTGCAGCACCTTAGGACCAGACCCACTGCTCTTCAGCCAGTTTTGGGACTTGTAAGCGCCACTCCATGGATGTGATGGACAGCTGGAGGTGATAACCTCTTAAATTGTCCTAGCTTGGATCAGTAAAGCTTGTCAAACAGAACTCATTAAAAACTCTTTTTCTCCTAACGCAAAAGAAGTACCTAGACCTTCCCTACTTCCCAGTCTGGCTTTCTACCCTTCTGCTGCTAGAAAAATCTTTTATTCATATTTTGTGTCTGCAAACTTTTCCTTTCCACCATCTCTGTTTTCTCCATATTTTGCTCAGTTAAACTCAGCTAATATTTTTTTCCCTTGTCCACTGTTCAAGCCTTGTCATTTTGTTTAGCTAAACACCTTATCAGTACCTTTTCCCTCCTGTATCAAATTCAGTCTCCTCGTGACTTTACATGATCTGAACAACATCTAAAAATACACAGTGAAAAGCCTAGAAGTTTTCAGCTCAATGACTTTAAATACAGGATAGTTATTATAGTATTATCAGTCATGAGTTCATTTTTGTTTCAGAAGCATATCCTGTAACTTCAACAAGTAGACTCAAGTTGATAAAAAAAGAACTAAAGTATCTACTTTGCACAAGCACCTGATAAATTCTTCCCTTACACAAATACTGCAAAATATCATTTATTTTATACATAGAATATCACCTAACTTGATCAACTAACTTAATACAAGGCAACAGGACCCAGATATAGCTGACTCAGCTGTCATATGGCTACACAACAGAATGAGCTAATTACAGTAGCCTTTCCTTTGTTTACTGTAAACCAGGAGGGCAGCTTTTTTCTTTGTTTGCTTGTTCCTATTGAAATACAGTTGTGGAGAACAGAAAGCATGCAAGGTAGGAATCAGAGCTGAGTATGCCCGAGATCGTTCATGCATTCAGGTTTAACCGGGTTGGGGCTACAAAAGAATTTTCTCCCAGGCTGTGCTGCTGGAATTTAAAAATATTTTTGCTTTCTCTCATAGCTTGAAGAGTTAGTTGCTCACTTCACAGGTTCTCCTGACAGTTTTGTCTGACAAATTCCTTCTTGCTGCTCCATCGACCTAGGACAGCAGCGATCCCCTTCATCTTTTTCATTGCCACTCCACAGCTTTTGTAGGTTTTTTGCACTAAAACCTGAAGTTTGCTGTAGAGTTTCTGTGTGGGTACCGTAGTGGGAGTAAGCAGGGGTAAGTAGCAAACTGCCAGCTCCTGCAGGCTTCAACTTGAAGCATAGGGAAGTACGGACACAATCCATCTTCCCGTTCAGAATGGCCTTTGGCCTCTGTGCTGTGAAAAGAGTTCCCAACAGCAAACTGCATAAACTGCCTGTTTAGGTACTTTGACACAGGTATTCACACCTTTTTCCAAATGATATTTTGGCAAAAACTGACTACAGTGCTGTGTAACTCACCAAAGACGGTCTCCACGTACAATTCATTCTGGAGAAAGTCAGTTGCAGAAATGTAAAAACAACTGTGTGAACACAACACAGCTTGGTTAACAGGGGAAAAAATCCAGATGTTTTACTCCTTTCTTACCTATAAATCATTTTCCATTTGAGAAATTAAATTCCAGCCGTGTTCTTGTGCCTACCATCTGACAATTTTTACAGCTCCTCGTTGTATTTCAGTAAGTCACTCTCATAGTCTCTCCTGCCTGCTGGGCATTATCCCTTGTTTTTTATATCTGGTTTGCTTTCCACTGCAACAACCTACAACAGTTTGGTAGTGCTGTGAATATCTTACCTGAAGGGAAGGGAACTCCTGCCTGCCTGCCTGTTGCGCTGCTTCTAAAACACAGACACAGCTCGGACATGGAAACAAACAACAACAACAACAAAAGTTTACAAAATTTCTAAGATAAGGCACAGAAAAGAAGATAGTGACTACGGCACTGCCTGAGCTGGGGCAAAATACAAGTGCTGTAGGGCTGCAATCGGGATAAAGGCATTTGAACCAGGAGTGTAAGAAGGACGACTGTATTTTTAAGACAGAAAACACGTCTGACCAGATTGCAGCTCCCAAACCCCAAAGAGCTGGACAGGATGCCAGAATACAACTTAATTTCATGTCAACACGGACAACAGTCATAAAAATATCAATACTAGGACTAATGATTCTTTTTGAAGAATGGACCCAGCATCAGAAACTCTTTCATTTGCCTGTTCAGGCAGTACATAAATCACCCAGACTCCTTTAACCCTCTTCCATCTCCACTGGCTGCTACAAAGCAGGAAGTTTCCCAGTGCCAGGAGGGCAGAGAATGCCAAGTAATTGCTCCCTCGTTCTGGCGGTGTGAGTCAAACCACACACGTGCAGCCACAGTTCTGCCTGTTTTCCTATGAGGTGGGTATGAACTTGACTCTACTCTGACTTCAGTTGCCACGTGCTGCTTGTTAGTCTCTTACCAATTGCTCAAAATTGTAACCAGTGCTTTGAATAAAGATGCCTTCTTCCTCCTACCATTTGCCTGTTTAAAATGAAGCCCCCTGTGCCCCCTCAGCCTCTGCCACCACCACCACCCGCACGCTTTGCATGACCAATGTGCCACAGCGACTGACTGTTCAAAGGGGAAAGTCAGGTCACTTTTCCAGCCCTCAGTATTGCCTTCATTATCTGCCTTGCCACATCCCCTGCTCCTCACAAACAGCAGGCACACACACAAAAAAGACAGAAAACATTATACAGAATGGGGGTTTTTAACACTTCCTACTACAACAAAAAAAGACAAGGAAAACTACGATAAGGTAGGGAGCTAAGGAAAAAAGTCAGCAAACATTTATGGCGTGTACAATGACGTTAAAATGTCTTCAATTTTAAAAAGATTAAATTGAAATTCTTTTGTAAAACAAATCCTAGAAATTTTGTTTGTTTGTTTTGTGAGATTTTTTTTTGTTGGTTGTTTTTTTGTTTAGGACCAATACATATATTTCAAAAGCCTTTTTAATGTAAGCATAACTTCTAAAGTTTATTTTTCCCTTTTCCCAGTAAAGCTTTTATCAACATCATTTCTCATTTAGACCAAGCCATACAATAGTAATTTCCAAAGCATAAACAGGCAGCAAGCTGCAAATGCAGGAAACCATCACCCTTTTTTTCCCTTGAAAGCCTGAAACGTTCTGTGCCACACAACACGACACACCAATGTCTCAACACATTACTGCAAGGGGCTACTTACTTACTATGAGGGGGGATTTCAGAGACAGAAAGTGTATTAGCCATAATATTTCATGAAAGGAATAGTATTTTGTTTTTTCCTGAGTAGGCAGGTGTGGTTTTCTAGACAAGTAAGGAAAAAAAGGGTATTATTTTAGTGACCATCATGAATATATACTCATACAAGACTCTCCTTGGCTCTCTCTTATAGGTTATGGGATTTGCTCCCATGGATTAGTGCAAGGCTGCCTGAAGAACATTAGATGTAATCATCAACCTGACCTCATCAGAATCTGTATTCCCTTTCTCCCTCAACCTGTGCCCTTCTAATGTCACTAATTAGATATCTGGCCTCATGCAGCCACCTTAATGATAAATGTAATGCAGTGCAGCAGCACAACAGCATAAAGACCACATCTATGAGCTCTGTGGGCAAATGGGATTTTCTGCCCTCAGGGAAGACACTCTGAAAACAGCAATACAAAACCTGTGTCACAGAAACAAAGAAAAACATACTCCAAAAAACACAACAACAAACTCCATGCCTTCACACCAAAAAAAAAAAGAAACAAATGGGGAAAAAAACCCTCTTAATTACTACCACTGACACCAAACAACACAATAGGACTACAGCAGGTGAGTTTTTGTAATACCCTCCCCAAAATATGCCTGCTCTCCAGTGCACAATGCTAACTCTGAGGAAAGGGGAAAGCCAGGCTTCTGCAAATGCACCTGCCAGAGAGAAGGCAGCCTTTACCAGGATGTCTCCAGCATGAAAAAGGAAAGCAGGTAAGTTCACAACAGCCCTAGAGGAGCATTTTACAATGCGTGGACCAAACACTGAAGAAAAAGGGAGAGATTTTGATACAAGGAAAGGTGGGCACACACAAACACGGAGGCAGACACAGAGGACGGGAAGAAAGTCCTGTCATTGCCCAGAGAAAGGAACAGATTTGGTGCAGGAAATGGTGTGAATGGGGCTTAGAGCAGCTGAGAAAGAGACAGGGAATAATACACTGCAACAACTTGCAGACATTACTTACCTATGCCAAAAATGCTGTTAGCTTTATATGTCTGGTTAGCAGTCTGTATGGTCCACCCAGGTTCTAGGTCATACTTAAGGCCCATCCCGGGGGTTGCAGCTGGTAGTGAGACTTTCTAGGTACAGCAATATCCTCTTCTCTTTAGATAACTCTTCAATCCCAAAGGTCAGCATGGCAATTATGATGCTGCAACCTAGATGGATCCAGTAAGAGAAGCTATCACTTTCAATGGCCTCATAATGCATGATTCCATGTCACTCTCATTCTTACATCTCATTGAGTATTTTATTTTATTTTATTTCATTTTATTTATCTTATTTTCTTTTTTTACTTTCCCACTGATTCCACTTTATAAGCCCAAAGTCCTAACAGCTGCTATGGAAGCACTGTATTTTCAAGTCAGCCACATAGATCAATGTAATAAACATGGAGCCTCAGATTTTATTATTCAGACATCAAAGTGCATTTGGTCTTGAGCACAGGATACCAATGAATTAATTCCAGGGTAGTAAAAGCTAAATGCACACACACTGAAAGATGTGTGCACAAACAGAAAACTGACATGAACAGATCCTGTTTAAGATCAGTGCATCTTCCTACAACTTCAAACGTTCTCATGGGCCATCAGGTCTTAGTCTAAGGTTAAAATATTTGAGGATAAACAAAATTTTCTTTAAAAACATCTTGTGCTCTCTCTTGTCAGCAGAGGCACGCTATGCTCCATTCCTCGTAAACTTGTATCTGTTTTAGAATCTCCGTGATATAAATAGTGTTTCAGTGGTCAGAAGAAACTGGTTTTTTTTTTAATTAAATACTGAGGTTCAGTCAATTTTTTATTTCTAAAGGTACTTCTACTGAGAAAAATGACAGTGTTCACAAGTTGAACAGATATGTAACTCTTCAAACCTTTAGCACATGTACGTAATTTTAATTCTCTCATTACACCTACTGATTTCAACAGGAATGTTCCTAATGCATTAACTTCAGCATGAGCGGCCGTTGCAGCACGAGGCCCCTGAACAATAGTCTATACTAGTGATGCTGTGCATTGCAATAATCAAATTTTCAAACGTAAATGCCTCACAGAAAAAGCAATATTCTCTCCATTAAGTCACAGCAAAAAAAAGTAAGTCTGACTAATTTTAGCCCTATTTTTAAAGCACTCTTTTAAGTATCTCCCTCAGGCAATGAAAGAATTTGCAAAGACTTCTGGTGAAACATTAAAAAAAAATCTCACTTCTAATGTTTTGAAATCTTGCTCATTTAATTTTTTTCAACTTCACAGCATTTTTAACACACAGAAGGAAGCAGATCAAATTAAAATACTTGCTGCTTTCTCCCTACCTTGATAAATGCTAAATATAATACACCAAATAGGGCATGATAATGGCTTCAAGGTAAAAACAGGAGAATATTGCCAGTTGTGCAGCTGCCTCAAAATACACAGAGTGCTGTGTGAGCTAAAGAATGACATTTGCTACTATTTTACCATAAATGTTATAGTTGCAATTCAGTACTATACTGACACAAGGCACTGCATGGTTTTATGTTTCTAACACGGAATTATAACTTTTCCAAGTAATTGCAGTAGAGTCTCTTAGGTTCACAGATAAGGCATTTACATGTATTTTAAAAAGAGTTATTTCACCCATTAAGGCAAACTGATGAACGAAATCATCACGCTAATTTCAGCATTGGAAAAGTTTAAATAAAGGCTATTAATCCTTTACATCAAGTCTTGAGTCATCTATAAATGTCTATTCATATTTTAAGGGCACACATTTTATAGGTAGAGATAAGATCTTAATTTGGAACTTTATGGAACATAATTATTCTCAGTCTTGGGTCACTCTTAGTTTCCTGCTCATGAATCTCTGTGAAACTGAAATGTGATTTGAGGATTGGGAAATAACAACAGAGAGACTGCAGTATCTAATTTCCTTCCTTTTGAGTTGTTTAAACAAGAAAAACAAATTTTCAAAATATTTTCATGTAAGATGAAGGGCTCTTTTTGGTTGAGAATATATTTTTTCTACAATACCAGATAAAAATTCAAGAAATAATGCTATTCCTGTGAAAAGTAGCTCAAGTAATCCTTTTGGAATTCTATTGTAAGAGCCGGTATTCAGAAAAACAAACAGGTTAAAAAAAATCTAAGCACCTTCTGGAAAGTACACTGTAGTGCATGCAGCTATCAAATTGCAATGGCTTCAGAGTTGCTTTAATATTTTATATCTTTAAAGTTGACAGATGCATTGTTATTTCTCATGAAGACTAATTTTTTCTATCCTCTTGATTTTTATGAACATAAAAACAAATATTAATCATACAGCAATAACATAATGACTTTTTCTTTCGGAGCCCTAACTGTTGCTAAAGTATCTCTAATCCTTTTACAGAATCCAAATATAAACAAGTTTTAACTCACACATCAGAGTTTTCCTCAGAAGCTGAAGACAATATAAAGGCATTAAGATGATGTAGGAAGTACGATGTCAAAAAAGGATTTCTACAGGCAATTCAAGGAAACCAGAACTTGATTATAAGATAGAGCAATCTGAAAGGGTATACACGTTTTTTAAGTATGTGTAGGTTCATTCTATTAGACAGTATATGAAACAAAAGTTTGTGGTTACATAGAGTGTCTAAATTCAAAGTTTCCTTTATCTTGAATATAATTTTCATAACAGAGGGATGAAATATTGCCAATTATATACAGGAAGTTATCTTGAATCTCCAAACCTCTGCATAAGATATATTAGCCCTCTCAAAATGTCTTTTTTGCTTGTTTGTTTCTTTCTTTCTGTTAGGCAGAAATGGAAGAAATCCAACAAATACAATGGTACAGAAACCCCAGAAATTGCTTCTTCCTGCTATTAAGCAAGAAGTTTTATTTGATCATGGAAATTGGCTTCTCTTTCTTCTCGTTTTACCTCATTTTTTATGATGCTTATCCATCTACATCTCCTTGCTTTTATTCTTTTGAAAAACATAATGCATTTGCAATGACCAAAAATTTTCCACCCAAGTTAAAAGATATGTATGCTTTTTCTCCTCTCGTTTTCCCACTTATAATGTGGACAACTGAAAGCAGTTTAGCTAAGGCAAATCTTTTATTCAATCAAAAACTCACAGCCTCTGGTATTCTTTCATTATCAGGATTCATCAGCTCTAATCATCTTTAGTTCTCAAACCCAGAGGGTACAGGATAACAAGAGTTAAGTGAGTTGCTTAAGGAAAAATCCTTCTAGGAGTAAGTCTAGTTGTCAATATTGAAAAGATAATCTAATAATCTATTATCCCACAGAGATTCATATTTTAATTTAACTTGGCTAATTAGACCTACAACTCTAAGGATCTGCAAATACCCTTTAATGCTATTGATGGCAGAAATGTGACTGAAAGGAAAGCTGTGACATTAGTTTGTTGGAGATTTAGATCATCTCTTTGTCTTCTAAATATTTAATGCCAAAAAGCAAGTCCTTTGGGGAAGCGTCATCTTCTAGCTCTCCCAAAAGAAGGTCAAAGTAAGTCTCTCATTAGGTCTTTTATAAAAGAGTCTGATACATCCGTAAAGATAAAGCTTAATGTACAGATTTGTTCAGGGACCAGGAAGCTGACATAAGAAATTCATTGATGGAATATTAAAAACAATTAAAAGCTGGAATTATTTTGATAGTGGCATTTCAAATTAAATACACATTCCAGGCAAAAAGGAATGACAGTTTTCACTCACCAGCTTTCGATAACGGGAGTTTTGAACGTACTTAGCCGTCTTTCTTTCAAACCTGTTAAATAAAAAACATGGTCTATTAATTTCTCTCTTTTCAGCAATAGAATAGAAAAGAATAGAATAGAATAAAATACAATCTTTCAGTTGGAAGGAACCCACAAGGATCATTTAGTCCAACTGCCTGACCAATTCAGGGCTGACCAAAAGTTAGAGCATATTATTAAGGGCATTCTCCAAATGTCTCTTAAACACTGGCAGCCTTGGGCCATCAACCACCTCTCTAGGCAGCCCGTTCCAGTGTTTGACAACCCTCTGGGTAAAGAAATGCTTCTTAATGTCCAGTCTAAACCTCCCCTGGCACAGCTTTGAACCATTCCCACGCATCCTATCACTGGACACCAGGGAGATCAATAACTCCCTCTCCACTTCTCCTCCTCAGGAAGCTGTAGAGAGCAATGAGGTCGCTCCTCAGCCTCCTTCTCTCCAAACTAGACAAACCCAAAGTCCTTAGCTGCTCCTCACAGGACGTTCTTTCCAGCCACCAGATGCTCACTACCGCAATGGCTGAATGCAGTACTCTCTGCAACCTCTAACACCACTGTTATTTTACCCACATTTGCTCCCTTGGATGCAAACTTGCCCAAAGCAAGCCTGGTGAATCAGAGACACAGTTTCAGAATAACTGTCAGCTTTCTTATGTTGTTTTAAATTTTAATAACCACCTAGGACTAGTTACCAGAATGGATCCATGCAAAGCGTGAGGTTTGCAGTATTTGTGTGGGCGATAATTAAAGGAACAGGGAAATGACAAAATTTCACAACTGACCTTCTGCTAATCCTTTTCAGAAGAAACAGAAAACAGTCTTCTATAAACAACAGAGAGGATTATGCCAAGTGCGAATACTAGAATTACTCAGCAATAGATGAAATCAAGACGTCAATCCCGTTTTCAAGTCAGAATCTCAAGCTGTGCTGAAAAAAGTAATGGTGGTCAATATTTCCCATAAAACACAATTGCAGTATTATTTGTTACGTAAAGTTCTAAACTTTAGGAATATACATATATTCACATACATAGGCTAACTTATTACTAAATGGGTCCTTTGCGTAAATACATGACATACTGAAATATTAATCTTTCTATTTCCAAGAGAATGGTATGATTATTGATCTTCTAATTCATTACCACATATGAGTTACATATATTTAACTACATGCAGATACAAAATAGCCTTGGTTATTTCTTCTTCTATATGACTTTTTTGAAACTGTCGTTTGCTTTCAGTAACCAGGAGCAGGATACATACTGAACTTGAAAAGCAAGCTCATCAGATGCATATTCTATTCAGTACCTATGTACAGTAGTGCACGTGGGCCTTGTTTACAGAAATGTTGTCTGTGTCCCAAGTTAGGCAAGTTAGGCATGAAATACAGAAAGTTTTGATGTTTTCTGGATGACATACTGAAATATTAATCTTTCTAAGTGACAGAGAATGGTATGATTATTGATCTTCTAATTCATTACCACATATGAGTTACATATATTTAACTACATGCAGATACAAAATAGCCTTGGTTATTTCTTCTTCTATATGACTTTTTTGAAACTGTCGTTTGCTTTCAGTAACCAGGAGCAGGATACATACTGAACTTGAAAAGCAAGCTCATCAGATGCATATTCTATTCAGTACCTATGTACAGTAGTGCACGTGGGCCTTGTTTACAGAAATGTTGTCTGTGTCCCAAGTTAGGCAAGTTAGGCATGAAATACAGAAAGTTTTGATGTTTTCTGACTACACTTGCCCAGTGAAAGCCAGAGACTGAAAATCTGCCTATACCCTCATCTTTCACAACTAATGTATGTATTATCCAATTCTGAAATCACTTAAAAACATACTAAAGGAAGACTCTCAGGACCACAATATTTTTTAAGGTTATATGGAAGGTCTTTTTAAGTCTCAAAGCTAAACCTGTGCTTAGGCAGCCATCTGAGTAGCTATACATTACATAGTTAAGAGTTAAACAAGTGGTTACATGCTATGATGAACTAGTGTTCAGGAACATTTGGTTCAAAATCAATAAAAATGATTTCTCAGATTAGTTGACAGATGAGACGTGTCATGGAAATAATGATCAGAGTGTCCATTGCAGGTTGCAAGAAAGGCCTGGTGTATCATATTGACTAGCCTGCCTATAAATAAATGTAACTTTCTTCTTCGAGGCCATCGGTATTACCCCCAGCCCTTTACTGACAGTCATCTTTAGGTAGGTAGCAGTGCTAAGGAAAATTAAGATTAAATACAGGAGGTAGATGTGCAAGCCAGGCAGGCTGATAAATCCAAATAGGCTGCTGATGTATCATGGAGACTGCCAGACTGAAAGTCCTGTTCAAAATCTGTGGGTTTTATAACCTTGGACATGATTCTGTATTCTTAACACTACAGTGATTTCAGCACAAGCTGACTCAAACAAAGCCCTTTTGAATGTATTTCTGGCCAATGTTTCCAGTTCAAAGACTGACTTGTTCTCTTCCAGGTCAGTAGGACCTGCAATGCTTACCTCCTCTTGAAATTCTTCCCTTCCTGGAGGTAGATACAACTTCATGCCTCATGCAAAACAAAGCTGATGAGTCGTCCTGCTGACTTCCTGCTGTAACATATAGAAATCCTACATCTGAGAATGTCATACTCAATTTGAAACTTTTTAAAGTCTGCAGGTTGGATGGAAGGAAATACATTTTTCAGATGCAGCAAAGGAAAACAGAAGTGAATAATGGCAAAAATAAAATGGAGTATGATGAGTAGGAACAAATGGTCTCAAGTAATCATTAATATGCTGCCTGGTAACTGTAAGTAAATGAGTTGTCTAATGCCTAGTGATTGAAGCAGAAAAATATTGGTCAAAAAGCAATGCAAAGTTTTAGGTGTAATGAAAATGTGAAGAAATCATCAGTTTTCAATTAAGAATTCTCTTATTATGATTCATTATGACTGCATTTCGGGTCTTTTGGAATTGCTTTTGAATTCCTAATTTTACTAGGTTTACCTTTAGCATGGAGTTACACTAAAAGTCTATTTGCTCTCTCTATTTCTCAGTGTAGGTGTGAGTGACTGCACTTTGACTTGCATGCATAACTTATTTATTATAACCCTGATTAAATTTTTAATGCTATGGATAGGTTATGGAAATTGTTATGAATTGCTGACAGCAGTGGGTGTTAACAGCCACTTGTCATTTAGGACAGATATAAAGAACCATTAAGCTCCTTTATGCAATTAGGCAGCTGAAGCAATAACTATTGGACAACTCTGACACAAGATACTGTCCCTCTTTCCATCCCCCAACACTGTAATTTTGGGAGCTAGCTATGCCCAAGGATGTGGACAAGTTCAACTACAGTTTGGGGAGAAGTAGCAAATTATTTTAGAGGACAAAGCAGAAACATGAAACATAGCAAGCAAGCACAAAACTGTCTCAACAGGTATAGCTACATGCCTCCAAAAAAGCGTTAAAGGGAAGTTCTCACTTCTTGGCTGAGTGATGGTCACAGGAGGCAATAAACAAGGAATATTCTCTTTTCTGAATATTCTGTAAGTCAGCAATATAGGATCTCAGAAGTTTCTTACATAGAAACTGCAAGAATTTCACCAGTGATACCTGATCCTAAATTTTTTTTTGCTGTTAACACCAATACACAGAGACCAAACTTTGGAAAACACTTCAAGTAATAAAAATAATTGAGTTATACTATTTCTTTATTTCATTAGCCATTGTCCTCTCTTGGGGAGAGTCACTCTATTTTTTTCCACTGACAAAACTGTTGAAAAATTGGTTCTGTAAAATGCTACATACAGTTAAAAAATTAGGCATGGTGTTGTTACTTACCATGTGTCTGAAAGGAATAACGTCTCACAGACATGGAGTGAACCAGATGGTACGGCAAAGGAAATTGGGAGTCATTAAATTGCAGAGAGGGAAAAAGATGTTGTGGAAGAAAATTAAAGAGCTAAAAGGCACATATGCCACGTAGAGTAAAAAAAAAGAACTGGGGAAAATACTTTTGTATCTCCCTGTGAACTATTAAAGGCAGAAAGAGTGAAAAACGTTTTCAGATTTCTTCTTTATTTTGTTTGGGGATTTTTTTGCTTTGTTTTCTGAAGGACAGTTTTGCTAAGAGTTTTATGAGAGTCAGTATCAGTTTGGATAAAAGTGTCTTAAAAACTCTTCCTGTGAGCCATTTTCTTGTTTCATTATTTTATTCTCAAAGAAGGAGTTGCTTATTTTATCCTCCTTTGAAGAGGAAAAAGACTATCAGCTAAAAGATTTAAAAAATGAAAGTCTTTGAACTAAAATTAACTATGGGATTTCAAGCTATTATTATTAAGTTGCAATCTTCTGTACCATCAAAGAAATGATTCAGTATAAACTCAGTATCACTTACTAGTTCTTAAGATTAGCTGTAAATGTAAAGCTGACATAAATGTGTATACGTTACCAGCCCCTATAAAGCTGTGTTGATACACGCTTGCCCTGCTCTCGCCACCAATTGTTAAAGTCTAGAAGTTATTTACTAAGCTGGGTGGGTTACAGTACGGTGGAATAGCAACCTCTACTCCAATACTTTTGCTCTAGGACACTCAGACATGTGACACTCGCAAAAATCAAGATGACTGCACATCCAGGGAACAAGGCAATCGCCAAAATCAGTCAGTACGTCAGGCCCTGGATGGCAAATGGCCTCTGCACACGGCAGCTCCACCTCCTCCACTCTTCTGGGGAGGGCTACAGCTCATCATAACTTAATTTACCTATTGCCCTTTTCTTCTTCTAGCTCCTACCAGATTATCTAGTAACTTAGAGCTGAGCAGACGTGACCAAGGCCTCAGTTATCCGAGAGGTGCTTTTGGGTGTAGGCCTCACCCTACACAATCTCACTGTACAAAGAAGAGCAAGGAAGCTGGAGAGGGGTCTAGAGAACAAGTCTTATGAGGAGCAGCTAAGGCAACTGGGATTGTTTAGTCTGTAGAAAAGGAGGCTGAGGGGAGACCTTATCGCTCTCTACAACTCCCTGAAAGGAGGTTGTAATGAGGTGGGGATTGGTCTCTTCCCCCAAGTAACAAGTGATATGACAAGAGGAAACAGCCTCAAGTTGCAACAGGGGAGGTTTAGATTGGATATTTGGAAAAATTTCCTCATAAAAGGGTTGTCAATCACTGGAACAGGCTGCCCAGGGAAGTGGGCGAGTCACCATCCCTGGAAGTATTTAAAAGACGTGCAGATGTGTCGCTTAGGGACATGGTTTAGTGGTGGACTTGGCAGTGCCAGGTTAATGGTCGGACTTGATGACCTTTAAGGTCTTTTCCAACCTAAAAGATTCTATGATGCTAAGCTACTGACAGACTCAACAGGCCCATCAGGCTCACTTCTATCCATGTATTACACTTTTACTCAGGTCATTAGGCCTAAACTTGGATAGTCCTAGAATTTAGAATTGTATTTCAAATCAAGCTTTAGGAAGGCCACTTCAGAAATACAATTTCCAAACAACTTGCAATAGATATCAAACAGCAAATCCCTCCTCTATGTGGTAGAATTGAGTTTTTGTACAAGGGATTCTAGAAATTCCATTTTCAAAAAAGGGACTTATTCTGCAAGAATTAATTTAGGACCTTGGAAATGAAATAAATCCTCAACAAAATATTCCTTCTGAAAGGAAAGCAAGTAACAGATTTAAGGGGAAAAAAAAAAAGAGATTGCATGGCTTTTTTTTGTTATTACTTGTAATATTCTGAAATGTAAAAAATGTTTTGCAAAAACATTTCAGTTTCAGTGATGTTTTAACACCTATTTTCTGCCTGCATCACATTGATTTTTCTCAGTCCCAATCTCCCCCTAATTTCATAATGAGCTTTTTCATTCCAGATGCTTGTATAGAACAAATTGTCTGGGATTTCTGAGTTCCCACCTACTTTTCCTGACAGATTGGCAGCTAAGCTTTATAATTTCCTGAATTTCTGGACTGTCTCTTGGAGCACCAAGCAGGATGGCCAGCATGGTATCAGGAAATTTGAATGTCCTAAGCATTTGTGGATTAATCTTGACATAACTCTTTCCATTTCAGGCTCCCCAATACCGAGCATTAGCAGTGAATCTAATCAACACTTGACAATTTGATCATAAATGTAAAGCAAATGGTAGTTGTCAGACTTGTTTTAACTGAAGTCTTTGAAATACATTCTTACAGATGATACAGATGACAACCCTATTTATCTGAGAAGACATGGTTCAGAAATTTTTCAAGCCATTCCAACAAAGTGGAATTTTCCCCACAAATTTTAATTAGGATATAGCATAAAAACCCCTTATATTTAATTCACATTTCCATATAAATAATACCCAATCGCAGTAGCTTTACTTTGACTTGTCTATTACTCTGCAGATAGGACTCCATTAGAAAGCCTGTTCTTGAAGGAATAGAAATCAAGCTTAAAGATAATAATTCTCATAAATTCAAAGCTCTTACAAAATTGGGTCCCAAATGGCAACAATACTTTGTGTTACCTTTGCTCATGTGGATTGCTGAAAAACTCTAGAGACACATAGGGGTTTAGTAATTTCCTTTTATATGTAGAGTTTGAACAACATGATTACAATTCTTGAACTTCAATTGAGAAGTGGTTTCAAACTGTATGGGAACCTTATAGTTCGGAACTCATATATGACAACCACTCCAATCCTGCTCCCCAACAAAGTGAGAAAAGTACTGAGAGGATACAGTTTCTGCACCAAGAAAGAAGATGCCACATTCTGGACGGTGAGAAAGTTACACATGCAATCAACCTTCAACAGTCAAATATGTAGTTTAACATCATAGATACTAATCATGAAGGTTATCATAGTATCACACTGAGGTATTAATGTCATTAATAGTAATACAAGTCTAGAGAAGCTGATAGATACCTGCCTCCTCTGAAATAATATCTTAATCACAAGAATGGAAGAGGTTATACAAATGATTCAATACATAAATAAACATTATTTCATAAACTACACATCTAAAGCTAAGACAGCATTGTTGAATGAATATCCAGAAATGCTCAGTAAGGAATCCAAGGTTGGAATATATTACCTGGCAAGAAGTAAAAAAGGTTCTGCAATTTGCATGTGTTCACCCACAACACTGAAATTACTGAGAAAAGTATATCTTGGGCACTGAAGGACACATGTTCATTGTTAATTGTAGCGCATCCTGTCAAAGCCCAAGGCCTAATGCCAAATCTGCTATCTCGCCAGGCCATAAAGCTCTCCCTCCCAATCACATTTCCCAGCTTCACACATGATTAGAAAGTGCAAATTCTCTTTTATAATGTGTCCAGAAAGAGTGACAGGAGGAAGGCTGCAGCAGCACGAGCCTTTGTGTCGCTTCGTGTGCTCTGTGAAGAGGGACCCAATCCACTACTTGGCTATACCTGGTCATCCTCAAGTTGTCTGGAAATTTGGAAATTAACCTGAAGTGAACAATCACAAAGTGATCCAGTACCCTTCAGAGTCCCATGAAAGCCCATATGGTGTGGATAAAACTTGACCGAGCTCAATTTTTAAACACTGATCAAACACATTACAAACTGCAGCCTCTTTTACTTTGTGTGCTGTCTCTTTCAACTTAGCAATCAACTTGTTCCTCGGTCAGTCCATAATTCATAACAAGGTAACTTAACACAGAGATGAATATCTGAAATATTTAGAGATGCCTACATTATGAAAAAAGCAAACAAATGATCATCGTATCTGTGTTTTATAAGTTTTCAATCATTTAAGGTTCTAACAACCTCTCAATAATACATTTTTACGTAGAGTGATGTTATTGCTCTTTCACAGGGCGCTCTATGACCCTGTATGATAACAGTAAAAAGAATGCATGATCACAATTCTATACCAGAACAATTCTTCATGAATGTGAAATTATTACCTGATGGTCAGAAGATCCACATTAGAAGTGCCTGCATGGGCAGTCATCTTCAACACATTCTCTTCTCATATTTTATCTGATCCAATACTTCTCACAGTCTGAAAAGTATCAAATAGCATAAGAAACATTCTTGAGATCAACTCATACAAGTTAAAACAACATTAAGAGAAAAAGAATCACCAAGTAAGAATAACTTGGTGGGAAACTACAGTCTGTTCCATAAGAAGAGAAAGCAGACAAATACACTGAATAAATCATTCTGTGAAAATTATTCACTCAAGTCTAGCACAAACAGTAAATTTTACAAGTCCGTAAAATTGAAAGAGTATCACAGCAACTTCTTGCATGTGTAAAACTTGCTTGTCTGTCAAAATCTGTCTGCAAAAATGACAGTCTAGAGGGCTTGTCATGTACAGCATCTGCTTTCATATAATCCAACTGCACCATTCCAATTTTCTTTCCCACTGATGTAAATGAGGGAGGAATCAAGGCCATAGTCATCACTGTGCTTGTAACGGTGCTTTGCTGTGTCAGGAAGTATAAGGCGTCTGCAGGTATACTCTTTAATTATAAACTGATGTGCCATAAGTAAAGTCACACCAATTGGCATTAGCTATACACAAGACCTGCAAATTATTCTAATAGTTAGGCTGTGTTATAATAGCAAGTGCTCTTGCACCATCCAGAAGCCTGTTTTGCTCTCATCAGCAAAATAAATATTATTTTGGTAAAACCAGGTGAGTAATTTTGTCTAACCAGAGCAAGTAAAGGGAGGTAGAGAATGGAAACCACTGACAGACACACATTTTCTTCTAATATTTTAACAAACAGCCGTATTCAATCACATGGAACACATTATCTCAAAAAAGTAGACAATAGCTTTCCTTAGATTGCTTGCCTCTGCCTAGAAGCGGTGTGAAAGTTATAAAAGTAATTTGTATCAACTCATTACTGTGTCACCTCATTTCAAGCCCGTGTTAGACAAGTAGCAATAAGCTCTGGGTTAGAGGATTCCACATTATAACCATTAGTACAAACTCTAATGGCACCCAGCTGTTGAAGATTACCCTAGACAGTTATTGAGATTTAGGAGGGGCAGCTTTCTACAGATTTAGGACAGATTCTATGGACAATTTTATCATTTATTCTAGAACCAAGGTAAAAAGCTAATTTCATGAAGAGCACTCTTGAATTATTTCCTTCCTATAGGTACCATAATGCTCCCAGTAGAATGCTCTTCTTGCTCTTTAATTCAAGGTAATGATGTTGCTGCATCTTCTGTTGGCACTTAAAACGCAGTTTAATGCCACATCATCAGTCAAAACTTACGTGTGATTTCCAAAGGCATTAAATTATCTGAAAAACTAAGCTGAGAAATGAACAGCTTTGATGCATTAGAACTTTTCTGGGCTTTTATAAGGCACTTCCCCCACCTCCCTACCTCAGGATTATGGAATGAAGAAGACTTTCCTACCATGTGAGAAAAGCTGTTTGCACAAATGTCTGCTCTGAGTTTCATGGGAAATATGTGCATGAATCCATTTCATCGTGCTCCTCTGTAGTGACTTACACGGAATAATTCTTACAGGTGTCTCTGACATGGACTTTTCACTTATTTGTAATCCATGACTTTGACAAAATGGTACATTTATTAATTTATTTTCAACCTTTTGCAATAAAGCATCTGGTAGAGAAAAACCTCATCTGCTGTATATTCGGTATTTTTTTCCCAGTAGATCAAATGTGAAAGTCCTAAATCAGCTTTTCTTCCTTTCTTCTTACAATGAATGGGGATTGGTAGTACTATTTATTGGATCTGCAGGGCCAGATCAAACTGAATACTGAACTTTGATTTCACCATAGCCCACCTTAAAACAATGATTAAAGCACGTGTAGAGATTAATACAGGTCTTCAGAGGTTTTTTATAAGTGTTAAATAATACCTAGGGTTTTATCAATCACTTTGCTTTCATATTTATTAACATATATAGCACAAAAAAAAAGTGCAAAGTGTTGAGTTGGTTTTTTTTCTTTTTTAAATTGAAGACCTTATGCAATATAGAACTAAATTGATATATTTTTTTAATGGAAGGAGAACAATTAATTTAAGTTCCCTAGATTTCCAAAATTTCAACAGCCAGTTTATCTATTTATCACTAATAAAGATGTAATTTATGCCAAAATTTAAAGGATTCTTGATGCTGAACATAGATTTAATGTAGTGCCTTTGGGTCAAAATCCAAAGAAAGAGCAATACAGAATTACAGTGCCCACGTAGAAACATTGGAAACACCATGAGATAATATATTTCATCTGGGGAGAAGGCAAAGTCACTTGTAATATTCATTAAAGACTTCCCAGGTCAGCAGGCTGAGCATATGAAGGATGAAGAGGAATTATAGGTTTCACTATCCCTTCCCAGTGAGCACAGGGTGTTCTTTTCTTCACCATGTTTAGATGCGTCAATAGGAGTCGGCAACTCCACAGTAGTGGAATCGTAAAAAATTTGTAAGTTTTATACAACCTTGGTATTTACACTGATATAAAATAATCTTTAGACCACCATTAAACATCCAGATTCATCATTTTGTACTTCTGAGGAGAAAGCGGAAGGACTTAGTGACTCGCCTTTTTCAAAGCATTTGTTCCTGTCATAGACAAGCGTTTGGGTGACGGAGGGGAGGTGGTGGGGAGAGTTGCTTGGATGGGTTTTGTTTGTTCATTGGTTTGTTTCCAGCTACATAATATTTGCTCGTGACATATTACATTGTTAGAATTTGCTGTGGTTATCAGGAACACACAGCCCAGTCAAATGAGTTTTCAGTTTGAAGAATGCTGGTGTGCAAATCCAGAGGAGCACAGACACTTATCAAGGCTGCTCTTTTGTTCGTGAAGAATGTTAACAATGATGGTTCAGAGTTTACTGATAAACTCACTCAACACGCTAAGTTACAGGACAACATTGTGCACTTAACAAAGCAGTAGATATTAGGAAAAGAATATTTTTGTACTTGAAAGGAGTAGCTTGCAGTCTTGCAATGTTGGCAAAAATGTCACAAATGCAGGTCATTTCTGAATGCAATGTTATTTAATCTTAAATCTTAATTGAAAAAAAAAAAAAAAAAAGGTTTTAACAATAAAAAGAAATACACAGAAGAAGAAAAGTTGGAGGAGAGCACAGTCCAACCATAGCACTTGTCTGGTTTTAAGCGTGCTCCAAGAATAGGAGCCTACTTGGGACGTGTTGAACACAGGCTGCATAAGGATTACCCCGAATTCTGCTCTGTTCAGATGCTTGGTCAGCTAAGGTTACGGTGACAAGATTACATGACAGCAAATCGTTTTCTACCATAAAATAAAGCTCACTAACTGAAGGCATAAATGAAGAAACCATGGCATAGACACATTTACTGTCGTTTTTCACTCTTCTGTGGTTTCTATTTCTCATGTTTTCTTTCTTCAAAAGTGATTATTCTTGGGAAGTTCATACTCAAGTGAAAATGTACTTTAACAACTTCGGCACATTCTAAATCACTTGCAATCAAGGAGTTCATCTGAAAGGAGCAATATTTAAACAACGAGAGAGCACACAGATAGGGGCTATTCAGCCCTGGCAGCTGAGAAATGAATTTGTTCCTATGAATAATTCTTTCTTCATCTATGACACACTGTAGCATTTCTCTTAGCAGTCTTAATTAAAGTGTAAATTTTACAATATAAAAAGATAGTAAGAATTGTACCTGGGAAGAAATTCTACAAGACAGGAAATTAATGCCTTGTTTAAATACACGTTGGTATATAGGTACATAGAGCTACAACTCTAAAAGACTGAATGAAAACTGACAGGATTACAACACCAAGAGAAGAGAGAACTGTATCTTGTTTTCACAGTTGCCCCAAAATGCACCCGAATGTGGTATTTTCAGAGTCTTTTCGATTCCCTGTCGCTTCCAGCCAAAGAGATAACGTTTGAGGAGTGGATGGAGTCACGTTCCTGCTCTCCTCCTACTTGGTTGCATCAGCTGGCATGACTGGCTGTGTGTATGAAGAGTGATGAAAGGAGACCGAGGGAAACCCTGCACCATGTACCTGCAGCAGCTTCATAGGTAAAAGGGTATCAACCCCGTGAAGCCAACAGACACCAGCAAAGTGCTCTTTTACATCATTGCCCTTTAATTGAGTATGCATCCTGATATAGCCATAAAATAATGTCCTAATCCAAAACTCATTTCAGCTTTTGCTTCAGTAATCGACAAGGTACAGACATACTGATGCAAACTGTTTTGAGAAAAAATGAAAAATGTGTGCCTCCTGTGAAAAATTCTATGAGGAAAAGCAGTTATTTTATAGATGTAGCTTGTGTCTGTGTGGCACTCCTCATTGTGGCCTCAACAGATTAAGGTAAAATTATGAAATAAAAGGTAAAAACAATACATTGAATATATTCCTCTTAGATCTGTAGATCTACTAAGTTACGGTTATTGTAAAAAGATCTGTCAGACAATCAGCGGCAAAATGGGTACACACAAACCACTAATAATAGGAAATGAAGAGACAGGTTCCAGCTCCTGTCAACCAAAAAGACTGACCTTGACTAATCACTTAAATTTATTCTACCAGAAAACCTGGATAATAAAATTCACTAAAACCAAGAGTGCACTTCCGTTAGTTGTTGCACTGAAAGGGTTAAGAAGCTGATGGCAATTAGCCTCATTGTATATAATTTTCCTGTTTTATCTTCCTGCTAAAAACTGTGTCTTTTGCTGAACAAGTTTTAAATGAGTGAATTACCATGATTGCTCATTTCTGTGTAAATCACGTTTACAACTTTCTAAGTGTGACCCTTAGTAGCATAATCAAAAATATGGTTTGTAAGCAATTCATGCATCTTAAAGAATAAACACCTCAAATTTTGCCTCATCAGCAATCTCTGTGTTCATAACCATCTTAAGCTAAAAACATTAAGCAAAGGTAACGCTGATACAAATTTTAGAGTGCACCACTAAATGCTTCAATATTTTGATTTGAAGAGATTAGCCTATATAAATAATGCATCAAGAATAGTTTAAGTCTTTTACACAAAAGACACCTTTCCCGTCGTTTATTGTTCTTTGAGATGCAGACCAGCAGTGCTATGCTTGAGGACAGCAGTGGAGAGAAAGTTCCTATCAGTATATTTGAATAGCTCAGAATAACTCGGAGTGAAAGCAACCTACCACTCAAACATTCTGGCAAGGCATATATTGGTCTTAGGAGTAAATGAACCTTGCAAAGAACCTCAATTATTTATTTATAGACTTTCCAACATATGTCAATCAAAGTAAAGGACAACTGAAGAATACTAACTCCAGGAGTTTCAGCAGGCAACATCTCTTAACTCCGTAACCTTTTGATATGAAGAAATGCAGCATAACTACAAAATCCAAGACCTACTTCCTGTCTATTAACATTTGCTACCAAATGTGCTTCCAGTCTCAGAACTAAGAATTGACATTTCCACCTAATGAAAAAGATATTTAAGTTCTAATTCAGACACTCAGTTCAAAGAAACGCGCCTGAACAAGATTTGAATATTGAACAAGAACTTATTTTGTCATGCAAGATTCAAAAATTCATAGTTCACAAATTTCAACACGTAAGATAACCAAATGAATTATGTACTAAAGTAGGAAAAGCTTAGAAAATATCTTATGGCAAAAATGATCTCTACTTCTCCCTGCAGATTTAATCTTGCCATTTTTCGAGTAACTTTTAAGCACCTCCAGCAGTCACTGACTTCTTTGACTCCTGAGACTGCAGTATAATGGAGTATTAAGACACAAGTCAGTAATCTTTAGAAAAAAAATAATAAAAGTCAGTGAAAGTTAAAGTGAAATAGAAGAAGAAAAAATCAATCATCTGCCAAAATTGGGTAAGAGATGGTCAATGAAACTATTTCAGATCTGTTCTCCAGTTAGCTGGTTTCCCATCCTGAAAGATGCATTGCTCATTTTTATCAGTGGAAAATAGCTCTCAGTTTTGTGTCTCTTCTGAAATCATATTATGGACAGTTGTGTTAGGAAAATGGAACAAAGAGTCTGTGAAAAGTTAGAGGTATCAGAGATGACAGTATTCTCTCTTCTAATTACCTAGATATTCCTTTGTTCTGGAAGTTAATGCTAAAGGCTTATAAGCCAAGCTTACTTCAGACAGCAATAATAGCAAAATATATTTATGTACATAAACATAATATAGAATATATCCTAAAAAAAACAACCAGGGGGCAGAACACTGAGAAGTACTTTGAGAACATTTAGAAACTGAGAAACATTTGTATTTGTATGATGTATTTACCAGAAAACTGCCAAATATTTCTTAGCCATTATTCATATCAGATGTCCAGGATCACCGTTTATCTTTATTTTTTGAGAGGCTTTCCAAGTACAATGGCAAAAAGTATTTGAATTTCGTCAGGTGCAAACAGTAAAACAGGGTTAGCACAGAGGTCCATGTGGCCTTGTGTCCTACTGTTGTGGTTTAATCCCCGCCAGAAACTAGGACCATGCAGTTGCTGCTCACTCCTCCTTCCTCCCCCAGAGGGGTAGGGAGAAGAGGGAGAAAAGGAGGGGAAAGGGGAAAAAACCCCCATGGGTTCAGCTAAAGACAGTTTAATAATAACAATAATAATGGTGTAAGAATATACAAGACACAAGTCACTGTCACTCCCCGGTGAATTGGTTGCCCAGCTGGACCCAAACAAAGATTGCAAATTCCTGCCCCCGGCAACCCCCATTCATACACTGAGCATGACGTCTGTGGAACGGAACATTCCACTGGGCATTCCATTGTTCTGTCTGAGCTCCCTCCCAGCTTCTATGGGAAGCTGAAAACAGTCCTTGAATAGTATAAACATCACCTAGCAACAACTAAAACAATACGCATTATCAACATTCCCGTCCTACCAAATATGAAAAACAGCAGTCGCTAGAAAGAAAACTCTGTCCCAGCTGAAAACAGGACACCTTGTCAGTGTCACTGTCCATGTAAAAGAAGAAAGAAAAACACCAATGATACTTATTTCAGAAAACCTGCCCACCTTTCAAAAACCTGTGTGGTAGCACTTCTTTTGTATGTCACAGATGGTGACAGTGCTTTCTTTTTTGAATTTGTTCAGGGTTTTTTTGAACACATGAAAAAATTTTGGCATTCAAAATATATTGTGTAATTTAATGCCACTCTGGTGTGATGAAATACTTCATTTGTTTTAAACAAAGTGGTTGTTTTATAAGCATGCTGTTTGCTTTAAATCTGTTTTGATGTGTACTTGGATTGTGATCACCTTATTGTCACTCTTCTTTTTAAAATGTTTTAGAAACATATATCATGCCCTACCCTAATTGACTTTCTTTTCTCCAGGATGAAGAGTCTTAGTCCAAATAAGTTCTCCCTGTGTGAAAGCAACTCCAAACTTTGATAACCCTTATAATTCTTTCTGTACACTTTTAACTTTCATTTTTAATATTCAAGCGTTTTTATCTTATGGGCATATTTAAGGGAACTCTTGTAACTTTTCTGTTTCAGTATCTATTCCTCAACTGACATTTTTGAAATTCTGTTTGCTTCTGAGCTGATGGTTTCACAGAGCTGTCAAACATACTGCCATTTCATCTTGGATAGGAATAGATAATTTAGAGCTCACCACTGTTTATAAACTTAAAACTACTTTTCCTCAAGAATATTGCTTTGCATTTATCAATTTTGAATTTCGTCTGCCATTTTATTGCCCTATCACTCAGTAATGGGACTCTTCACAATAAAACAGCATCTTGTGTTTAGAATCTTAAGTACAATCTGCACAGTCTCATCTGTAGCTTTGCTGGTAACTCCCTCTCCACATACGTTGTGGAGCAGCTGAGCTCTCAGACCACATTACTGTGTGCCTCCAGTAGTAATCCCTCTCTGTCACAATAACTCATCATTTTCTACCACCATTTTTTTTTCTTATAACACGCAGTTGCAAGTAATTATCAAAGTAGCCATCTTTATCCTTAGTTCTTTGGAACTTTAGGGGATTTCTGTTTTTTTTAAAGACATTTGAGGATGAACATCGCCAAACAGGTTTTGAAAGTAGAAATAGATTGTAACAACCATAGCGCGCTCACCTACCCAGGCAGTATCGCTTCACAGCCTTCTCACAGGTTTCTAGGAACTTGTAGAACCCTTCCTAATATTTTCTTACATATTAGCTGTAACATATGACTAAACTTAACCGTGGTTCTAAGCTTGAAATTAATCTGAAACGAGATGTGATCCAAATTCTCATTGTATGGACCCCATTTTAAGAGAGGTAACATATTAATAAGCACTTTCTTGTGCTCACAATTAACTAAAAAGCTTATTCTTCTACTTGCTCTAACACGATCCTCTAACTGACTACAACGTCTGTAATACGAAATACCTTACCTGGATAAGTAGAATTAAATTTTTAGATGAATGCAATTTAACAGCCAGGAATGAAGACAAGAATTGGAAGTAGTATCAAATCACTTTTCAGGGAATAACATTCAGAGGCTGGACCCTGGTTTAGATCATCTTCTCAACAATACCCTTTTCTTTTCCCCATTAATCTCAGAATAAGTAATAATTTCCACACTGTCAGTGAATTATCAGTCACAAAACTTTTTTCCACTAGGAAATCCTGAACTGAACAAAACGTTGCTTCACCGTGAAATTTTTGCAATACTGAAGTACTAGGTAAGAATGTAATGTTATTATTATTAGGGTTGTTACAGGCATGATAGTGCCTCAAAAAGACAACATGTCTTATTAGACAAGCTTATACAGTCTTTGGGCATTATGCATTCTTCTCCCGGTTTGAAAAAGAAGTCCAATTTTCAAAGGTAATGCAAGCAGAGAACACTAGCTCTGAGATCAAATAAATATGTTAATTGGGAAATACCTAAGAGAAAAGGCAGTTAGGACTCTTGGAACAGAGGAAATATTATAATGGAAAAAGGTGATAAGATGGTTTTCTCTTACAGTAAAGGATGAAAGAAGAATTATTGCTGGTAGCACATGACACGATGTATTGGGAGGAAGAGGGAAAATTATCACGTCTCATAAAATGGATATCTCTATCAGGTCCATGATTTTTATTATCCAGTAAAGTTATATTGTGAACTTTTATAAGTAAACCTGGACCCATACATAAATTTTATTTGACTGATTTATTATTTTCTGTTTAAAGAATAAGGTATCAAAGTTTTCCATAGCTTGGCACAAAAACCAGAGGAAAACCAATCTTGTTCTGCTCAGGATTTTGTTTCACAATGGTTCAAACATAAAGCCTCAGTAAATGCTAAGATTTCGCACTCGCTGGATCTGAAGGCAGGCCTGTCACTTAAAAATAACAGATTTCACATGCTTGTCCATAAATTCCTGTGTAATAAATTTTTCAGACAATGAAAATTAAGACTAATATTGCTTGAATAATCAGTAAGGATAATATGCACTTAGAAAAAGTTGTAGGGCTTTTATTAATCTTAAAAAAATGACTTGAGCTTATTTTCAGAACAGCCCTGCAAGATAATCAGATAATTACGATTTTCACTATTGACACGGGAGTACATCACCAGAGACACGAGACAAACTGCAAGGAAAAAGAGTCAAAAAATACTTTCAACGTTTTTAGAATTCAAGTTGTTTAAAATCACAGTAACAACCAAAACAGTGAAACTGATGTATATTACCGTGATAACCTGAAAAAACAAGTTCCAAAGACATTGCTAGCAGCTCTACCTCCACTAAGAAAAACACAGCACTGCATACATGATTACTTATTGCATGTATACTTAAATGTCAAAAATATTTTGATCGTGGTTCATGGACATGCTATATTAGGAAATATTTTTAAATAATAATATAATGAATTACGCTTTATTACTTATTGATTTGCATATTGTAGGTATTGTAAAAGGTATGTTTAAAACATCTTTTCAGCTACAATGTTAATATTATTTGCAGTAGATCTGCCTTCCTACCTCAGCAAGTTCTCCATCATAGAAACCTTCCAGCCTGCTATAAAAAATTGATTCACTTCTAATTGAAGAATAAAGTTGTTTGAGGTGTCTGCCTGGTGATACAGACTTAATGAATAGGCAGCTATTCTAGATGGAATACAATCTCTGCTTTCAATATAAATTAATATGTTTCTAACAAACGCTATGAAATGAAGCTTGAT
The DNA here is from genome assembly GCF_001431845.1 of Calidris pugnax. Classification (NCBI taxonomy): domain Eukaryota; kingdom Metazoa; phylum Chordata; class Aves; order Charadriiformes; family Scolopacidae; genus Calidris; species Calidris pugnax. Next base: position 8,876,908 of record NW_015090920.1, read on the forward strand.
TGCTTTTTCTTCTACATTGTGATAAATGTGCATTATAGAAGAGAAGTGGGGAGTTAAAAAAAAATCACTTTAAATGTAAATATAATAGATTGTACACAGTAAGTTTAAAGAGTTACCATCCTGTCCTCAGTGATTTAGAGCTCTACACACTTGCTTTATCAGTCTATCAAGGTTTTCTGTTTGCTTTATTTCTGCTCTGCTTTGTTTAATTCATAAAAGTAGAGTGGAATGGAAATCTGTAATCGCATCCTAAGGCACAGTCTTCAGTACAAACAAAACCGTGAAAAAAAAGCCAGTAACAACAGTCTTCCTTGCTTTCATAAAAACATAGTTAAAATTTATATTGTGGGTATCACTTGCTGTTCATTCATTTCATCAGAGGCAAAACACACAACACGTTTTGATTTGTGATATGGATGCAATACCTCTACTCTGCATGTGTGGGATAGTGTTGTAAACACGTTTTGATTTGTGATATGGATACAATACCTCTACTCTGCATGTGTGGGATAGTGCCACACAGGAGAGTTACTGATGAACATGGCATCCCCTTTTTACTCCTTATAGTCAGTGAAAAAAGAACTTTTTCCTAATAGGGATTTCGAATGCTTGAGGTTAAGTGCAGCTCTGAATAGTTGTGGTGTTGTGCCTGTCCCCCCACAGCTGATTATAAAAACACCCTGGGGTGATCAGGCTACTGTAATTTAAGTGAGGCATTGTAAATGTCTAAATCACTGAGAATACCGCTCACTGTAAATCCTCTAGATCTACCTGAGCTTTTGTATGTGTAAATGTGTGCATAGTTAGTCCCATAAAAAGAAAACCTAATAGAAACCTCTCTCGTTATAACAGAAAACTCTCTCATTATTTCCAGAAGTAAGTTTTTACCACATGTAAAACCACAGGCTTCATCAATGGGGATACTTTCAATCTAACCCCTGGCAATGAAGGCTGAGGCTGTCAGCATCTAAAGGGCAGGAAACAAAGGTGGCAGACTGCCTAAACTACAGGTTGAGAAATTCTTCTGCTTATTTAATCCCAAAATAATTAAAGGCAAAAGATGGAAGCATGCAAAGGAAACAAAGACTACCAAGTAAACACACAAGATTTGCCCAGTTTCACCAACAGAAACTTTGGGAAGTCTAGGAGTTGAATTAGAGGAACCTTGTTCTAATTCCTCAAAATGAACACCATAACCATTTTCTTAACTGTTTCCTTTTTAATTTTAAAATGGGAGTGAGCAGTTAGGAACACTGTGATTTAAATATTAGTTAAAACTTAATTGCATTAGCTCAGCTGATTCCCACTTACAAACTACCTATCTCATACTGCCATCACAAAAAATGTAACTGTATCTGCATTTCTTTGGGGTCATATTGAGCTACCTGCACATTACAAACAGATGTTCAGTCACTATTTGCCTGCCTGCCTTCCTCCCACCTGTAGCAGCTCCATAGCACGGCAGCTGGGCTTCCTTTGGGGGATGCCTGATATACAAAGGTACACATGGAAGGAGAATCAGAGTCACATCTCTTGGCACTTGTTGGTCTAAAAAAATGAGGTGTTATAGACTACAAAAGAACTAAGTTATAAACCATTATTTTACTTGCATTGCAACACAACAATAATTCTAATGCTAGTACAGAAGCATCAGCTACCAGGCACACGTGAATAATAACAAACTTTGCAGAATTTATCCTAAACCAATCCCTCATTTTAAAATTTATTGTTGTTTGTGTAATACCAACCATTTTGTTGGTAATACTCAGTGCATTCGGATTCTCAGTAAATAATCATGGCCACAGCATTATAAATCATTCACAGTATATAGTCTCACTTGAAGAGCCCCCAAAACAAACACTCACAGTCTGTAAGAACTGTAAATCATCACTTCAGAGCAAAGCCACATGTGGCAGCCAGGCCAACACCAGTCAGCTCCATTAATTTTGAATTTATTTATTTATTTATTAGCATGTGTTCTTGAGAATTTAGCCAGCTCACACAGACTGTCTCTAGGGAAACAGTTACAAAATAAAAAACAGGGCCAGCTTCATCCCTTGTAGAACTATATTAAAATAACTGGCTTCAGGCCAGCATTTTAGACCTTATCCTAATCAGCAGCACCTGCCTAACCATGGAATAGGCAGCTTGCCCTTTGCCTCTGTCCATCTACACTTTTGAAAATGGCACTGAAAACAACATTAGGCACTTGCCAACAATGACATGCCATGTCTTTGCATCTTAGAATAATCATTGGCGGGTTATTGAAACATCATCTCCCAATAGGAAAAAGGGAAAGAGGTGGACAGCCATAAAAAAAAAAAAACAACAGCACAGGGTAAAACATCAACATTATCCACATAGTGCTCGAGTTCCACACAGACGGTGTTAATAACTCATGGGAAAGAAAAAAATGAAGCTTTGTCTGGAAATCCAGCTAGCTCAAAAGCGTGTTTCTAGTGGCAGCAATTAATCAACATAACTCACAGGCACAGATCAACATGTAGACTTTCTCTCCTCTGATTTCCACTTTTAAAATAAATATTGATACACAAGTTACTCTGTTATTGTGTATATATATAGGTAATAGAGGTATACACTTATACTAAACTCAAACACTCAAACCTTTCATTGGAAAAAAATAGCCTATTGTACAGTCTTACAAAATACTTATTCCCACAGCCACTCAGCCAATTACTCCTGTCCTAAGACACTGAACTCCCAACAAGTGCCATCTACTTTGTAGATGAAAATGTCTATGTCAACATGTAAAACCTAAAACTGAACTCCTTCCCTCAGAAAATGACCTTCCCCTATAAGCAGAATGGTATCTACAAAAATGATTCCATCAGCACTTGAAACACCTGTAACAGCCCACCCCAAGAAAACAGACACACAGATTTGCCTTTTTTTTGTGCACGTTTTTGTCAGCTGATTCTTCCATTAAAACCACAGCTTTGGAATGACTTCCAGCACTGCTGGTGAGAACCATCTCTAGACTTTCAAAGATTTAAACCTACCAGCCAACAAGGAGTCTGCCACGTTTTCTACAGTGTTTGGGACAACATTTAATTCCTGTCACTGGGAGAAAAACTCAACTTTATTTACAGGCTGAGTTCATCCAAACTGGAATTTGTTCTTTCCAGCTGTCACAACTTAAACATCTTTCTCTTACATGCATCTTTTGCTAAATTCATTGTTCAACACATGCTTTAAAATTGCATCTATGCATATCTCATGTTAGTCCTTGTTTTTCAGGTATTTTCATTTAAACTTGTTGTATTTTATTTATTATGAAAAGAGAAAGAGAGAAAAAATAATAATCACCATCATCTTTATCTGCTAAGAAAATTATGCTTAAAGCTACGAAGGGTAAATCTACAGCAATGTCACTCACCCAAGGGTGTTACTCCAGAATTACAGATGCAGAATGTGGGTCTACATCATTAAATCTGTTTGGTCCAAAGGGTGGTTGAACTACCACTGAAAATTAAACTACCGGTCACAATTCTGGGCATTTCTGTACACCTGTGAAAGCTTCTTAGACTGAAGATAAGCAGTGCTGGCACCTCTGTCTGTTTATACATATAGCCAATGACTACACCATTCAGTCCTGTTCAACACATTCAAACTTTCTCTTTTTCCCCTTGTTTGGGCATTCTCTGTTTGAGGCGTTCTGGGTGAGTACAGGGGCTTCTGCTGCATCTACACTCGTGTTTGGTGCTTAAGAAACAGAAGATAAGTCATGACACATTTCTTGGATGATCGGTGTAGATTTTAAGGTGGTTTACATCCCTTTTATATGTTACCTGAAACCTGAAAATCTGGAGATATCTACTGAAAAAAGCATCTTTCCTAATTTCTGACAAACCTTGCAGGATTAATTTAGCTGAAGTAGGTATACCAGAAAAAGGCAATTTGAAGAGGCTGGAGTTGAAAAGAAAGACATAATAGAAATGCAAAAGTACACGTGACAAGTTCAGAGTATATATTACTTTTAATTATCTTGCAGTTTTATGCTTTTTAAAATTTGTATTTAGGTGGTCTGTCTCAGTCAGAGCCTGACTTTCTTATGGCAGTTCTTGTGTCACAATTAACTGCTTTGATTTCACTACCATAACATACCGGTATTTACATGGGAACTTTAGGTCAGAATCTCTATGTTAGATGATAAATGTTTTAGAAATATTTATTCTGAGATGGGGCTTAAGGTCCCCTCGACAGCCATCCTTAAATTTTTTTATCAGTACAGTGCACACGGCAATAAAGGTGGGACTTTCATGCTAGGAGTTTCAAAGAATAACTACTTCTAATGGGAGTTTACTTGCTATAATATCTTTCCCCCTCTTTTAAATACAGCTGTGCGATCTTTTCAAAGGTCACAATCAACATCTTTTTTATTTTAAATTTTTAATTCAGCAGTCTGTTGAACTACATCTGTTGACTGAACAAGTAAAATTACCCAAAAAGTTGCAGAATAGAAGAAAAGAGGCAGGAACCACAGTCACACTCAAAGGAAGGTGGATGCTACAGAGTTGTCTACAAAAGTAAATACAGTCATGTATAGGACTGCCAACAACCTCTACAATTGTTTACAAGAAGATAACTTCCCATTCCTCACCAGCAGAACTGCCTCTCAGCATCAAGCAAGAGGGCACTAGTCCAGTCCTGAACTGAGGTCACTAAAGACAACCGCCATGGTTACATATAAATGATGTTTATGGCTGTCTTTCTTCAGCGTGCCATTTATGCCCTGTCTCCCAGGCTCCAACCTGATGCATTCACAGCACCAATTGTATTACATTATGGTTGAACTTCCATATTTTGGTCTGCACCTGGCTGTAAAATCACAATGGTAAGGAAGAGCCCTGATCCAATTTCTGAGTAGCAACCTTCTACAAATGTAGGCACCTCCTGGGCAGCTCCTTCTTCTGTTATTACAGGGCCCATTGTTTCTGTCACCTGACCCTGGATATGTTATGAGGGTTTGGTGTATTGAGCCTGTGCTGCTACCTGTCATGTAACCTGGTGTAACAGCATCTCAGATGTCAATATCCAGCTAAGTCAAGATGTCTGCATCACCTGGAACAGAGATGATCACATCATCATCCCTTGTCCCTTAATGGGTGAAAGACAACTTTCTCCATTTGCAAAATCATTGTTTGAATCAAATAGAAATGAAAAAAATCTGTATTTACTGTTGCATAAATTGACAAAAACCACGTGAAAGAAATTGCTTAAGAAACAATAAATCCTGTCCAAACACTGATTTAACATAGTGATCCTGAACGAGTTCCAGACTGGAAGAGAAGGCCACTAACATACAACAACTCATTTGCATACTAAGTTCCACAAATTTCAGTTATAATCCTTAAGTCATGGGTGGTTCACACAGCTGGGAATATAGAATATTCTGCAAAACATGTTCAGTCAGAACCGTAAATAAATAAATAAAAAAAGAAGATCCAGCCTCAAATTCTCACAGCAGAAATCTGCCTAGGAAGTAAGTGCCCCCGGCGTCAGCTGTCCTGAGTGCAGATAATTGCTGCTGACCTCAGCCCCCTCACAAACCGCTTCCCTAAGCTGACATTTGCACCTCCTGAGAATTGACACACTCCACTGAGCTGGTGCTGGATACTCATTCAGCTGTGTCAGTCCTGACTGTATATACCTACCTACAACACTCTCAGAGCGCGCAGCTTAGAAAACCTTATCAGTTGCTTTGTGACTTTGTTGAAGAAAGAAATCCCTGTGCTTTTCTGCCTTAATGTCCTGGTGACACAAGACACCGGCACACTTTCAGAGGTCTGTGTTGAGAAATCAAATGCACCCTACTCGGCATACTCTTTTTTACAATTTAAGCTTACAAATTATTAATGTTATGGTTCTTGAAAAGTCATTCTGGGGTGTACATTTATTAAGATGGTATTAAAATGTACTGAAACACACTAACACAGCATGAAGAAATTCTCAGAGCTCTGTCTGAATGTAGATAAGACTGTACTGAAATAAAATTATACCATGTCCCACTTTAGTAAGATAAAAAAAAAATATCTTTTTTGAGACATGTTATCTTTGGATAGGAAGTAACTGTTGGCCAGCTAAAGCATGGCAGTATCAAGCACTAAAAATCAGCACTCCACATTAGTTTAGATGATTTAAATCAGAGTCTGTCACATTTTGAGACATGTTATCTTTGGATAGGAAGTAACTGTTGGCCAGCTAAAGCATGGCAGTATCAAGCACTAAAAATCAGCACTCCACATTAGTTTAGATGATTTAAATCAGAGTCTGTCACATTCACCCTGAATTTGAAAACAGGTGCAGGTCCCTGCAGATCTTCACACACTTTAACAGCTACTCATACATTAATGACCCTACACCAGATTCACACAATTCCCTTTCCCCTATATGCCTCTAGATTGTAGGATTACAGTATTAACACTAAGCATAAACTAAGCTCAGATTTCCTTTCGCTCCCTTCTGGAAACAACGACAGCAGTAATTAGAAAGGAAACAGCTTTCTTGAAAGTAAGCACCAGTATCAAAAGAAAAACAGTTTAAAATACTAAAACAAAATCATGCTAATTTATATACATGCCTTTTCTGTAGCTTTTCTTGAAGCCTTGCTTTCTTTTTGATTTGAACAGTCACAAATCTTTACAGAGACCGCCAACACTCCTCCCCATCAGAATTCTCTAGTAATTGACTTTCCTGCTTCTTTTGAGAATATATAAGTACATATACACACACGTATGTATGTATATACTTCTAGGTGCAAACTGTCCTCAACAGTGAGTTCAGTATGGACAGTAAGACTGACCCCAGAAACAGTTTAAACTGTGAGTTCTTTGCTGCTTGATGCATGTCTGTGATGCAGTGCAACCTGTAATTGCTGTGACCGCACCACAGGTATAGCCTAAATTGACAACTTCCAATTGTTTCTCCTTTCCCTCTTCCAGTGATAATTTGGACTTGCAGCTGCAGGAAGGGTAGTGATCCAGAGTTTGGGACCTGGTCCCCTAACTGTTTTCTCACATATTGCTTGTCTAAAAGTAATTGTTCTGTATTCATTCTTCCTGAACACCTTAATCAACAGAGACGGATGATAATCTTATAGCTCAGTAAATTCTCTTTGATGAAATCCTGCAGTCCTCATAAAATTGTCACAGACAACTTTTTTTACTGTATTATAACCTTCCATACTATTCATAAAATGCATCAGCTGTATTTTCACTCCAACATATTTACTGATATTAAATAAACATCAAATATGTCTAAAAGTTAATTTACAAGTTTTTAAAAAGTATAATATATGTACATGAGAGGCTACAAGCACATTACAGACATATGAATGACACAAGTTCCTGATAACACCTTTTGGGTACTACAACAAATTATTAATTATTTCCTTACTAAAATATTGACCAATTATTGGCTAACCTTTGTAATTCTATATCCTAAATATAAAGTATGACCAAAATATGACTGTTTGCAACATGTTCCTATATGCTGTTATTCCTTGAGTAAGCAGGTCCTCTGCATCATACTGTTTCTTTGTTCAATTTTAGTACATGACTATTGGCCACTGTAATAACTACAGACCTGGATGCTGAGCTCTCTCTGGTAGTGGCCACCCCCAGCTCGTCATAGAAAACGATACATGAGGTTGTCAGGCCGTTTTATAGAGCAGGTCCAACATTTGAAAGATACAAATGCATTTGCTGCCTTGTGTATGATACCACTGGAGTCTTATAAAAAGAGATAAGAGTACAGATGACTGTATGGATTCCCAGTGATATCATATAACAAACAAAATTTTCATGACTTCTTTTAAAAAACCACTCTTTGCTTTCTCTCCTGCACGCTTACTAAAAAGGCAAGGAAAACAGACTTCTGCTGGCAAACACCTCAAATGAGAACCAAGCAAAAATAATGTTAACTCAAGAGTACAACGACAATCACTGAATATCTCAAGTTGGAAGGGACCCATAAGGAAGTCCAACTCCCTGCTCCTCGCAGGGCTATCTAAAAAGAAACTGTATGACTAAAAGCATCATTCAGACACTGCTTGACCACTGACAGGCAATGAACAATGAAAAGCCAAAGGAGAAGCGAACCCATTCCTTTGACCCAAAGTATGCAAACTTTGTTTAAATGCTCTCCTGCTGAAGGTTACTAAGCAACATCAATCTCTGCCAGCCCAGTCTCTGCTTCTTGCTCACAAGGTGTTCCCAGTTTTCTGTTCTGTTTCTGAAATGACATCCTCTTTCTAGCAGCTCCTGCTTGCAAGCCAGAAAACAAAAGCATAGCAGAACAAAAACAAAGACACAACGTTAAAACCTTCAAATGTCACTGTTTCTGAAAAGCAAAGCAGGAATATTGGGAATTCCTTCCCCAAAAGTATGTGAACTTCATCCCATAATTTACAGTCTATTCCTTTCTAGACAACTTTAGGAATGAAAATTCCCAATTGCCTTTGCATGTAGAGACAGCTCTTGTTGCTCCTACACTCTCAAACAACCTTGAGAGTGTTGTCTGAGTACACCATAAACAATATCTAAGATTCAGCCAGCAGAAAAAGAGATTTAGGCAAACTCAAACACCACAGTGCCTGACAAGCTGGAACAATACGGTTGGTATAACTTCAACACTGCTGTGCTACTAGGAAATCATAATTACTGTAGGGATGACAAAAGCCCCAGTTTCAGTCATGGGTTTGGACTTCACGTATATCTGTGTTTGATTATGCAATATTTGTCAGTCTGATATGAAGTTATCAGTATTTAGACGGCTCAGATTCAGGTTGACAAGCTCACCAGTTCTATTGGTGGGGTTATTTCGTCCTTGAAGCCACACTCTGGGTCTCATTAAGTTCACTCATTCAGAACCTTAAAATGGCACTTTTGGCAAAAAGAGCAGAATAACCTGTCAGGTGTGAAAACAGGCAGGAGTCTCCTAAAGATACTGACCTGCAGCAGCACCTGGTTAAGGAACTTGCTGCCCATGAAGCACAACTCTGCAAAGTACTTTTTCCAGATGGATTGAAGTGATTTAAAACAAGCACTTGTAATGAAAAAAAATTATTTTTTTTTAAAAAAAAAAAAGGAGAGTGACTTGTGCTTTTGGCACCTGTTTGCTTCCTGTGGTCTCCAAATGGAACCCCGTATTGTTTTTGCTAATCCATCTCTGAGCTGACAGAGGTGCAAGTTGTGAGCCACAGCTTGCATGCTGTGCTAGAGAATGGCAGAGCTCAATAAAAACAATTATTTCAAAGCCTATATCTCATCTATTATTAAACCTGTGAAAAGAGTTTTAATTTCCTGTGCAATTATATGGTGCAATGTCATATTTTAGGGAGGGGGGAAAAGAGGGCTTGCTTTTGATCAAAAACCTGGTTTTCATATTTTATAGTTTGGATAGCTATGTACCTTGGGACCTAATTTGAAGCTCCTAGACTTCTCTTCAGTCAGAATTTGAGTAAGTCCACTTAGCTATTTAATTATTCCACTTTTTCCTCATAAAGAAAGATAAATTATTAACATCTTGCAGTTTGGAACACCACAAGCAAATGTTGCCTTTTTATCCATGTGCAGATATCTTGCTAATGTGTAGTAGCAAGGGATGATTAATGCATTTTGCAATGAATTCGTACAATTACTTTGACTAATGCTTCCGTGTCATGTGTGACACAAATCAGATTCTCTATTACTATTATTTGTTTTCTACTTAGCAGTGATTATTAAACAATCCATAACAATGACCACTTTCCGTTGAAAATATAGTATCAATTTATATTCTTACTGGGGATAAGCTCACAGCAAATGGATCTTTGGAAAAGGAAAAACAAACCAAAAAGACTCCCTGTTTAAACAGTTGCAGGGCTTCTTTGCACAGTGACAGAAGCAGAAAGCCCCAGTGGGGCTGGCGTCTCATCTGCAAGACTGCAGAAAAGAAGCAGCTACTGACATTTAGATCTCTCGTAACCAGTCTCAGCAATGTGTGGTATCATTATGGAATTAAAATTCTTTTATTCTGCTCTTCTGTTTCAGAAAATATTTGGAATAAACATTTCAGAGAAAATTAGGATTTCCATCGTTTACACAGGGACTGCATCTTTACACGCCTCAGCATTCAGCATCCAAACGTACCGTCACTTTGATTATATACAAGATAATGAAATACTGAATAAATATTCATATGAATTCAGGAAGGGATTACGATACAAGGAAATGAAACCACTATGTACAAGGCAAAGTGAGAAACGATTGTGTATCTCAAATCAGGGAAGGTATAGCTGCAGGTCAAGTAAAGGAAGGGGAAGCTCACACTGTGCCTGTATCAGGTAGAAGACGAATCTCTGCAGATCGTTTATGAGGCCTTCAAGGAAATGAAACTGATTTAGTTTTAGAAAGGGCTTACTAGGACTGAAAAGAACCCAAGGGCAGTTGTGTTATTTACAGAGAGGGACATATATAAACACATATGAATATATACCTCCATATATACATATATAAATGTATTTACGTGTGGGAGTGTGATGAAGAGAAAGAATAGATCTGGAAATCAATCTCTTGTTTCTGTCTTAAATTGAGAGAAAGAGAGAGAAATAGAGATTGATTTTCAAATGCATTTTCTAAAGCAGGACTCACACTGGAGAAAATCTGAAGCTCTGTGTAGCAAAACTGAATGTGCAAGTTAGCAAAGTTCCAAATTGGTTCATGTGAACCAAAATATATGTACATGGAAAACATCACTGCATTTTATGAATGGTAACTAAGAGAACATTTCTGTGGATAGCACCAACATTTCCTTCTAGTCTGTCAACCATTCATACAGGGAACAGAAAAGAGCATCGAAAGAATAAAATGAATGATTTTTTTTGATAAACAATTTCTCAAATACTTCATAATACAGTAAAGTAGCAGAACTCAATATTCATGGAGGAAAGCTTTTCCAGAGTTATCATCTGTATGAGTAATCTAATGTATTATTCATTTCCTCTTACTACAGAAAAACATCCAGCATATTATATGGTCAAACTGTCCTCTCAGAAACACCTGTGCAATCTGTGCTGTCTTTGAAGTTCACCTACATTATACATCACCCTCTTCGATAGTCTTTGGAAGTATAACTGGTATCAGAGTTTCTCCATGAAGGCAGAATTTACTTAGATATTCTGTCTCAAATTTACCAGTACAGCTCTGCTGTTTTCCTCTGTTACAGGCAGTTAACTTGTCTCGGCTTTTTTGTAACTGCAGTTTACCCTGAGAGTTGCAGAAGATTGTTCACCTGCCCCACCTCAGTACAAGTACACAAATAGGACCTAGTCCAACTTTTTTTCGGGTCCCCTAGACTAAAAGAATGAAAAAAAAAAAAAAAGAGCAAAACTGACTTCATCCACTAAGACAACATGATTCCCATTGACACACATTCTCTTATCAGGCAGGGCTCTGACAAGGTATAGAAGTCAGCACAATTCTAGAGAACATTATGCACAAATCAAAATGAACAAAGAAGAAAAAATAAGTGAAAGGAAGGATTTAAACCTTTCCCTTCAAACAATAAAAAAAAATGTTGCTTTTTGTGCTTTAGTATTCTGCAAGTTTTTGTCATCATTTTATTATTTACACTCCTACAACTCAGTCCTCAAAACCCGTTTAACGTTATTCTTCATTAAACTAATATGACAGAGATTAGTTAAACTTCTGCTATTGGTGCTTTGGCTATATTGTTTTCTGCAATCCCCACAACAAACAGGTTATTATTCAGTTATTAATTACTTTATTGATTGAATTAAATAGTACATGAATTTCATGTACAATACACATGGTTTATCCTCGCTGTCATAGATTATTTCCTATTCCACTGAAAGGAGTTATTTAAAATTAGTAAGAACCTCACTTAAACATGGGGCTTTTTCTGGAAAATCACTATAAGAGAGTAGCTGCTAGTAAAGCTCATTCTCCCTAAAACAAACACTTAAAAAATTATTATGGTGAAGGTCTCCATTCATCAGGAAAAAAAGATATATTTTTATACTTTCTTCCCGTAAAGAAAACCAACACTACCATGTAGCAACATTAATGGTGCAAGGAGCCATTTGTTTTTCATTGTAACTAACTGACATTCTATTGTATTATCTTAAAGTTCAGTGGCACACACTGCAAACTTGCAGACCTCCCGATTATTTAGGATCCGTGCCGTACTACTTGATAGCACAATTAGCTGATAGTGCAAAACGTGAAAGATAGCAGTATTCTTGCCCTTCTCACTCAGCCACCTCCAAGCTGGGTACAAGGATGAATTACAGAAACGCTAATGATCTGATTACTGTATGAAAATACTGTCTTATTTGCATTCATGTAATCTTCAATTCTGGTTTGTCATTCAGACCGTTTCTTGCTTTGGTTCCGTTTGGAAGGCCAACTCACATTTCAATGGGGGCTGTATGGCTGAGAAAATGTTAAAAGGAATTCCATATTCTTGCCTCTCTTACTGGTTACTGGAGTCATTTGTACCGCAAAGCTTTAAGATCTTGCTGTGAGTCACTAGCCGACATGGCTGCAACCATACAGTTTTTCAAGCATTGAAGCCTTTTAGAATAAAAGTATTATTTTCTGAAATGATATAAGCTTTTAGGCCAGCATTGTAAAGGCATCTCAAGAGCCCAAAGGTAGGAATGACATTAGGCAATTTTAAAAGTTTAAATAAATTTACAAATCTGGCCCAAAGGAATTCAAATTTCATTTAAATTAAGTCAATCATTTCACTCCATTGCTTGAAGACAGAAGTACAAATCACAAAAAAATCCTACTGATACAGCACAAGGACTGAAACTATACTGACTTATTGGAAATTACCTCCACAATTGTCTAGAAATAATAAAAAAAATAATATATTTCAAAACTTATTATAAACTTTATAGCTGAAAAATATAGCCTGATACTGAAGTTAATCAGAGAAGTATTAGAGAGGTTTCCATTACACTGCTCCTGTTATGTTCACATCTGTTAGCATTCAGAAAATATTTTCATAAATGTAGAAATCTTTTCTCCAGAGATATACTTACACAAACATATACATGTAAAAAACCTCCTCCCTCTACAGGAGGAACAGGGGAAACAAATTTAGCTTATCCAGCAGTCTGAATGCGTCTTCAACAGTATGGATTTAACCCACCATAGAAAATGATAAATCATGAAGTTCAGAAAAAACTTCAGATACTATGAGTCCCCAGACTTCAAAATATTTAGGTATGTTATGTGATCCTTTTGTAGTCACCACATGTTGTGAATTTATTGAAATTCTACAAATAGTATTTGATGTTGACTGATCATAGAATCACAGAATTGCCCAGGCCAGAAGGGACCTCCAAAAGTCATCTAGTCCGACCTCCCCACAGTCAGCAGGGACACCCCCAACTAGACCAGGTTGCCCAGGGCCTCATCGAGCCTCTCCTTGAATATCTCCAGGGAAGGGGCCTCAACCACCTCCCTGGGCAACCTGTTCCAGTGCTCCACCACCCTCACAGTGAAGAACCCTCTCCTAATCTCCAGTCTAAATCTGTTCCCCTCCAGCTTGAAGCCATTTCCCCTTGTCCTGTCACTGCAGGCCTTTCTAAACAGGTTCTCCCCAGCCTTCCTGATGTTTCCTTGCCATTGTTCAAGCCACTTCTCTGCACACCACGTCTTCAGATGGCTGACACTGGCCTTGGTCCATTTGGTAAAAAGGTGAAAATTAATACAGTCAGTGTTTTAGCTTCATGATTAGGCTTCTCATGATAAACACCAGAATTTGTGTCTCCTGATTGACAGTTTGAAAGATGCGACATGAAATGCCATGAAGAAAAGCACTTGGTAACTGTGCCTACTCCACGACTGAGGGTCAGCGCCTGATGGTGGTTTTGGCAAAAGGTTTTGTCTTGAATTTGCTGGACAGAATGAAAACCAGTCACCTCTCCTAGGAAAATATGCACTGAAATGAGAAAATGACTCACAGGTCTCTAATCATTGCTGAGATTTCAAGACTTAGAGTACTTAATTGCTCTTTTTTAGCAATCAAAATTTGTAATATGAATTAGTTGCTAGGTAATCTTCCCTGCGGGCAAAGAAGTTTGGGAAATATACAACTGTATTATTTTAAAGTTATTTTTATTTGCTTGTAGAGTGACTTGAACATAGCATTTTGTGACAGTCATTGATGGTAGAATAGCCCTAGTAGCAGATTGTCCAAGTTTTCCTATGGGAAGCTGGAAAGCTTTCCTTTATCTGAATTGAAAATTATAGTTCTGATGTGTCAAAAAATATTTGTGATCCCATGGCAAAACAGTAAACACCACTAAAAACAGATACTGTTAACAGCTGTTAACAAAAAAACAGATACTAGCAGATAACTGGCAACTAAGAGCCATTAATAGATAACATATTTGTTCTGCATTTGGAGAAAGAAATGAGTTTTAAGCAATGATGAAGGACTTTTCAGTCCACAAAACTGATCAGTTAAACAATTACGTCATTTTAAGTCAGTAAGTCTAGAAAACTTAGATCTGAGAGTTCTCTGAGAACCACCTACAACCACTAATATTCTTTTCCAGTAAGTCTTGTAATACTGAGGAAGAACTAGGCAACTGATAGAAAACTAATGCATCGATAACGTGCATATAAAAAGATAAACAGGATGAGTCTCCAAAAAAAAAAAAAACCAAACATGCTACAAAACCCAAATAATAAAGAACTGAAGAATTAAAAGTGGTAATATAATTAATTCCCATATATGTGAGCAGATTTAAATAAATCCTACCAAACCAATCTGTTTTCAATGTATGAAAAGGAAAAATTTAAGAATAAGACTACTTAGTACTTACTCTGTTATCAGTTTGAAAAGTTTACAAGTCTAAGTACGGCTACGTTTTATTTCTGAGTAAACAGACATAGAGTTAAGGTTAAAGGCCAATACAGTTTTTTTGTACTTTGACAGTGCTGAGTACCAAAAACTGTATCAAGGAATCTAGATTCAGAGCTATTTGTTTTAAAGAAACTGAAATACATAGATATCTCTATTTGTTTTAGAGATATTTGATATCCACCACTTCAATGAAAAATGTAACAATAACTACATGCAGTGGACCTGGTAAAATTGTCCAGTATTTCAAGACAGAGATGGATTTAGGTCCTTCATTTTTTTAACAAAAAAGTGAGATCTTTGCCAAGTCTTGTCCAGTATTTCCTTTCAATCATTGCTGTAGCTCCTCAAGCACAGTGATGAAATAACTGATGTTACATATATACAGTTCCAACTTCACAGTTTCTGCCTGCAATTACGTGACTTTCCGATTTAACCCTAAAACTACACATGCTTATTTGGGTAATATTTGTTCACTTTTAATAAGGTTTATGCAAACCTTCATGTCTATCTAAGCTATTGAAAGCTCAGTTTCTCAGCCCCACTATTTGATGAGGAAGGGCAGTTTTCTCCCTTTTATTTACCTAAAGCTAGAAGGATATCACTCTAGATTCCACCCTCAGAGCATGAGATGAATTTGAGGACTTGTTCTTAGGTCAAATTATTATTGCAAATGGGGATTCAGCGTGGCATTTGTTCCCTCCACAGTAGGAACCAAGTAACTAAACAAAAAGTCAGAACCAGACATACTGGCATCTCAGGGATCTCCATGGCTAGAGTCAGGTAAATACGCATTAGGTATTATTGGCATAAAATAACTTCCTACAGATTTCGGTGGGCATGATTACACATATCCTGATGTGTCTATTTTTTTCTAACTCGACTTTTAAATAAAACTTTTCAACATTTTTTTCTGAGTAGATAAATCTGAAAATGCACATTGGCAGCAGGGAACTGACTGATAGGAAAATATATTTTAAATAAATTTTCCTAATTAATATTGGCACTCTGAATTTACCATTACAGTATGTGCCATTCTAATTTACTAGCAGTCTGCAGTCTCCTAACCTGGTTTTTATGTCGCTGGCTCCTGAAAATTCTGCTGCCTTTTAGTATGAAGGCCAGTAGCAGCAGCTGGCTTAGTATTATCAATTTTAATTAAAATTTTCATTTTCTGATACATCACAAAGATTTTGTAGGGGAAAAAGCAAAAATAGGCAAGAGAAAATTCAGTGTTCTTACATTACACTGTGTAAATATATATGCTATTGGCTTTTTCAGTCTATAGGTGTCATTCTTTTCAGATGTTAGCTGACAGAATCTAGTTGACTTTTTTATTTTATTTCAGTTTTACAGTACATTGTATCTGGCTGCCACAAGATGTACAAGACCGATAAAAATTAAAGGTGGAACTTTATACTGAAGCATTATTTTAGGGTTACAAATAACTGATTTCTCTCACTTTTTATATATGTGTGTGGATTCCGTACGAATTAGATCAATACTTGGGGCACATAAATCTTGAGCCATGCAATAGGCATTGCACTGCTCTCAGCTCTGCACGTTACAATACCCCTCTGTATGTCTTCTCTGAAAAGCAGCCCAAGGGCTGAGTAGGTAACTCCGTGGGTCAAAAAATAAAACATTCACAGTTCTATAAACTGACTAATGACCGTATCTATACCTGTGGGTTATAAACTGCCCAGGATCATTACCAAGAAGAACTCCAGTCCCTGAAACCCACCAGTCTTTGAGAAGCTCGTGTCCTGCAGTATCTTTCAGAGTAACTTCCCCAACCCTGACATTATGGGTTGCAGCTGGAAGGAATGGGAGCCACAGAACCATTTAGTTGGGAAAAGACCTTTAAGACCATCAAGCCTTATTGTTAACCTCGCACTGCCAAGAGTCACCTGATTCAATCCTTCATATGTGTTTTAGAATACTGCTTTCATACACACCACACATACATGAAAATATATTTGAAAGGCATCAATGATCTCTGTAAGAACATTTCTTAGGCAAACATAGGAGCAAAAAGCCATTTCCTTCTGGGTATCTTCAGTCTACGCATATTTGCTTTTCCGCTCAGCACTTTAATTTAGACATTTGTATATAAGCAAAGTATAAATCTACCTTTGAAACAAAGATGAAGGATTCCAAAATAAGCCGTTTGAATTGTTTTACCCAATGAATAAAACACTAAATTCTTATTAAACATGAATACAGTGTAGACACTTGTTTTCCTCCTACCCTGTGCCTTTTGTGTTCTTTGAAGCTAAATTGGAATTCCAAAAATCATTCAGAAACACTTACTTTTTCTGAGACTAAAAATTGACTAGAGTTGAAGTACCAGCTCAGGCAGCTGTCCATTGGAAAAGTACTAAAACATAGCAGTAAAACAAACATCCAAGTGAAGTTTAGCAGAGCAAATCACAAGAACAATCAGGCAGCAAAATGAGGGTTCATTTCAGAAAACAAAGTTGGCAATAAAGAAAAAAAACGGCTTGAAATCCATGGCAATATATCATAAACTTAGACCTGTTGAATCTTTCAGCTGCTGAAGTCTGGACATGAATGAGGGCAATGAACAAAACTCTGAAAGCTCTTGAAAGTTATGAAATCTCATTCTGCATCTAAACTAGGTCATTGCTAATTCCTAAGACTTCAGCTGAACCAAGCCAAGCTCTGAGGAGACTCTCCATCTCCCCAGTGACAGTTTAAGACTGCTATACAGGAGCAATGCATGATCCAAGATCAAGGTGCAGGTTCTCTCACTAATTTCACATATCTGGTCTAAGTAGTTCTCACTACCTTTAAAAGATAAAAACAGCAGATCTGTTTGAAACCTAATTCTTATGGATCTATCTGAAACGTAATTCTTATGGATTAGTTGTTAGTGTGACGTATCGGACTAAGGGTGGAATTTATATTGCTGTGATTCCTTACTGAGGGTGTAATTACTTCAGTCTCCTACATGCCTGCTTATTTTCACATAACTTGAGAGTTGCAATATGTCACAAATCAGCATTTGCA
This sequence comes from Calidris pugnax, assembly GCF_001431845.1. Lineage (NCBI taxonomy): Eukaryota > Metazoa > Chordata > Aves > Charadriiformes > Scolopacidae > Calidris > Calidris pugnax. The sequence goes on from NW_015090920.1 coordinate 8,894,845, forward strand.
CTGACTGATCTGCATGAAATTGGGCAACGGATTAAAAATTCAACAAGGAACCAAAACGGTATTGAAGGTGCCCATGTACTCACCAGCTGCCCTTTCTTTTTGTCTCTGACACACAGAGGAAACCAGCTCCTATTTTACTGATGTGCAGTCAGTATATACAGAAGCACAGAGCCTTGGTGGTGGGGAATCCAGAGGTGTTGAGACAGGTGAACAAAAAGAAAGAAAAAAGGCACTAAAAAAGAAGGCAGAGTCAGAAGCAGGAAAAAAAAAAAACAAACCACGAAAGAGCAGTTAACAGAGAGAGCTGAAGTAGAGAAATTTGAACAGCAAGGATTTGTCTCATAGAAAAACAAAAATAAAATGTTTGAGAAGTATTTGAATAAGAAAAGGCAAAACTAGGAACCATTGACAACAATTGGTCCTTAAAGCTAGGTCAAAATCTTAAAGAAGTGGATAATGATACCTGTATGTGCCACGTGATACGAGGTAACCTGATTAGGTATAAGTTGGGAAGAGGTGAAGGGCAGAGGGTGCTTCAAGAAACCTGACTCATGGAAGACAGATAACCTCACATTTTTGTATGGTTGAAGAAAAATATCCCTGACAATTTTTAAGACTACTTCACTTTTAAAGGCTAGTGTTGCTATTCTTATTTGAAATATACACAAATTTAATGTCAAATCTTCAAGGGCTGTTTCTTCTCTTGAGAATGCTACCACAGCATGATTTATAGTGGACATCACTGCTATTGCTAAGTTTGGGTACAAATCTCTGAAAAATTAGAACACAAAATTATTGTTTTCATTATAAAAATATTGTTCAGCAAAGGCAATTCCATCTGGTTAAATATTCAAAAAGCATTAAGAGATGCTCTTTCCCAATATTTCCTGTTTGTTTTATTCATCAATTTCACTTATCTAACTACTTCCTTATGAAATAAGGAGCAGATCACATTAAAAAAAAAGAAAACCAATCAGAGGACTTATTGGAGAATGGCTTAAACTTCAAGTACATCTAGGGAGTCAAGGTTACTTTGAAATTTTTCAAAAGTCCTCAACATATTTCTTTTTTTTTGTATTCTCTATAACAATATCTTCCTAAGTAGATAGGCCTTTCCTTCTAGGTTTTTCTGTTATTATATCATTCTTCTCCATTTTTGTTTCTCCCCACTCAAATTTTGTAAAGTTTTTTTTGGTAGTTTTCAAGTGTACCATCTTGGCAGACCATTTTTCTGGTCTAGGATCAAATCAATATTTCTCAACATTTTATTTCTAGTTTCTTCAGGAAACTGCCATCTTGCACTGCCGCACAAAACTTTCTATCTTTAGTTATGTTACGTATCTATTATTAATCGAGACAGATAAACAGACACAGATATACACACATGTGGAACTAGATGAGCTTCTCAACTGGAAAAGCTTGTAAAAAAAGACAGCATCTATCAATACCTGCCTTCTTTGACTAATCAATAAACTGTAAGAAATGTGTGTCATTTTTACATAAAATACACTGAACTAAACAAATACATTTGACCAATTGAGAAAAATGACAACAAAAATATTCATTAGCAATAAAGTTTGTAATTCTTTCTTCAATGAGTAAGCAATGGGCTATTTTTGTCATTTTGTAAATGACATTGAAATGGGCAGCCTGTCATTTTGCCACTAGATTTTTCTGCTTTGATTAGAAAACAGCAGCTCATTAGCTCCTCTTCCTGTATATGTCCCCATCATCACTCTGAAGAATGCCAGCACTTGAAATAGGACAATTATTTTTTATTTTTTTTTCTAACTCAAGTGCATTTCGCCTTTGGACTTTACACAAAATTAATTATAATTTTCCCTTCTAATCTCTAGCACATCATTAGGACTCTGAAACTGGGAATCTGTTTTCTCTAACAAATGGCTAAATGCCAAACACTAGTGGCATTTTAAAATGGAACTGAGCAAATGCAGCAAAATGCATTCTCCTTCCCTCACATTTCCCCTATTTTTCCCTTGTGTTTCTGAGAACGTCCTCTAGAATGACTTTAATTGCATTAACTTTTTTTCTGACTAAAAGAAGGAAGTATTTTAATAAGAACAGAGCTTTCACAAGTGGGCATATGAAAAACCCAACAAGATTATACACAAAGAGAAACTCATCCAAGCGTCTGGGCAGCCGACAATCATTTAGGATTCCCATCCCCAGTCTACCTTAACTTGCATGTCTGTTTTTGCCACCTTTCACAAACAATCCAAGAGAAATGAGCTCTGAAACATTCCCTCAGGGTAGCTAGATATTACAGAAGGCAGCAGAAAAGAACGACAAAGCTGATGGCTCTTTACAGGGCTCTGCCTGTAGATATTTCTCCTTTATGAAGGGAGCCACCACCTTGACACTGCTGCTCTGTGAAAAGCTGCTGCACTATAGCATGAAGCTGTGATCTCTGAACTATTCCTTAAATCTTCTTGCTCTCTCTTCACTGGTGCTGGGGACTTAAGCAAGGAGGAAAACAGGGATTGTTTAGAGAGAAATTTAGCTCAAAGGCCACAAACTTGTTCAGCTTTACAACTAAGAGCCTCTACACGCTGAAGGAGAGTGACATGATGGAAGGAAGGCTCTAGCACTTTACAACATTTTTTTTTTTTTTACAGCCACAAAGGAACTCTTTTTGCGGTTGCACCAAACGAAGAGGAATGTAGCAACTCCACAGCATTCAGAAAAGTCCTCCTCAAGTGGGAAAGCAGTAGCACATAGCCAAGAACAGGGACCTAAAAGCTGACACAGCTAGTAGATTTGGATGAACATCTAATACCTATTGATTAAACAAAAGGATAAGTGTGGATTGTGCATGACACTCAAAAAGCAATGGGGTTTAGAAGGGCCAAGGAGTCTTTTAAGCAAATAATTACTTATAAAAGGAATAAGCTTTTTTTCATCACCGTATTCCCCCCAGAAGAACACAAAATCTGGCCAGATATTGATCTGTTATCAACGCCAAGGGATAAAGTCTTGAACACTTTTAAGCAATTTCAGTGCAGTATCTATTGACCCTCTGTGTTCTTTACTCTGGTTAATAGAATTAAACCAGAGCTCACTTCAAATAAACTGGAGAAATAAGAAAAGGTTAAGTGGAGCCTGCTAGTAAGTACTAAATTTTTCTTCATGCTTTTTTCAGTATTTTTAATAACCATGAGTTTTATTTATTTTATCCAAGAAATCAAAATTGATACTTTCAGAAGGAAATATCAGGGATGTTAAATACAGGAAAGGAAAACAAGAAAGCAAGAAGGAGGAAGAAACAAGGTCTGACAAAGCTACATACATAGCAACTTATCAATGACAATTAAAGCCTAATTATTCCTGATAGCAGTACTTTTCTTTCTCAAGGGTATAAAGATGACTTAGTGCGCATCCTAATCATGAGTTCAAATATAACCTCATACATTCTATAGGAATGAATAAGGTATAGATTGTTCAGAGCACTGATGAAGAATGTGAACAGAGGGCAAACATAATACATAGAAGACAAAGTGTAAATTAAACAAACAGTAGCCCAAGCACCACCTTAAATTACCCACTGTGAAACTCTATTCTAGTTAGTATGAATATAAGCCACGGAAAAATATATCATACTTGGATACACACATACTTCATTCTAATTTTGAAATCAAAGTGTGCATAAATACTCAGTACACCATACATACACATTTTTCCCTTCAGAAATTTTCACTCAAGTTAACTTGTAAAGAAAAGAGTTTATCAAAGTTATTGTAGTTTACTAGAAAGCTGTTCTGAACAAAACATTCTCCTCTTAGATCACATTGATAAATGCTCTCATTAACCTTAGTCTCAACAAGGTTAATTTAAATGATACCCAGCAGCACTAAGATCTGCCTTATTAAAAGCACAGCGATAAACTAAAATATTGCTGTATTCATTAGAAAACAAAGTTTTGCTTTTTTTTTTTTTAACTAGCAGAAATGTTTTAAGAGTAATGCTGGTTTAATGCCCAGACAATCATATTAAAACTGCTAGGTACCACTTGCCTTTCATTGTCACCTTTTTTGCTTTATTGCCTCTAACATTTTGGAATTCCTGTTTGCTCCATTGCTATTTTATAAAGACAGCCATCTTCAAGACAATCTAATATGGAGAGCCATCTAGAAATCAGTCAGATGACTGGTGCACAATGTCATTTAAGAAACTTATATGTGCTATTCTCTAATGATTACAACACTTAAATTATATTTAAATCACTGATACAGAGCAGATTCAATTAACATCTCAACAAACTGCTAGGATCCGGATCCACATCCGTGGGTCACGGGGACCTATATGCTTCAGATCCAAAAGCTAGAGTTATTAAAATTGTTATTGATAAAAAAATTTAGATGAAAAATTAATCATAGCCTTTAAGCCTCTCCAGAGTTCTCACCAGTAAACTTCAAGGCTCCTAGAAACTGCTTATTGGCATACTTACAGGAATCCCATTTTCAGGCATTTATCTTGCAAACCAAGCTCTTCCAGGAAGCACAGAGGGGCTGCTCTCCCACGCGCGATGCTTCAGATGCATAGTCCAACAGGAACTCCAAGCAAAGAACATCTGCGCTGTTGTCAAAGGAGAAGGACGCTCCTCCACCTAACAAAAGAAACAGTCTTTACCTCTCAGAAAGGTTTCAACAGACTTTTTCCTCACTATTTCCATTTTTTTAACTATATTGTCATTTTTCCTGATGATTTCCTGACCACCTTCAAGGCCCTAATGCTTCCTGGCCTTAAATCTATTCAGCTGTAGACACAACCTATTGGTATGGAAGCCTGTTGTGTATTTCTCTCATTATACTAAGAATTACAGTCCTGCAGTTTTTCCAAATATCTATAAAGATACCAGACAGAATCCAAGTCCTTCAGTTAAAAAATTAGGCCACTGCAAGTAAAACTGACTTACACCATCACATCTTGAGTTAGGTTCATGGTTGGACTAGATGATCTTAAAGGTCCCTTCCAAGCTAGGTTATTCTGTGATCTCACAACTCACAATCGTGGTAAATGCATCAGCCGTACAGAAATGGAGATTATTTTTAGTGATTGTTCTAGAACCAGTTTTTTCCTATTACTTAATGTGATAAACATTTGCAACTATCTATTTGCATTCTTGATGTATTTATAATTTGTTTTGGTTGAAAAACTACATCTATGACTTCTTCACACGCATACATCTCTGGCCAAGTAAAAGCATTTGGCAGCAGAATGGAACTGGCTGAGATGTATCATTTCTAATTTTCCTCAGTTTTTCCATTCACATTCAAGACAACTTTTATTAGGCTTCAAATGCCAATACTATTTTAAAAATGGAACTTACTGATTTAAGAGGCCAAAGTTGAAGTCGTATTGAGTCACACAATACTAGATCACAGCTTCAGACAAGGATTTTGAAGCTATTCTCAAGTGCAATTTCACAGATAGCTAAAGGTTCACAAGCCATCAGGAAATATCCTTCAGATCTCTCAAAATGCAGTATGATAGTAACAGGGCTCAGGTCAGCAGGTTGAAGATGCTGTTTAATGCCGTCATTTAAGGTACCTCCTCAGAGTGGACACTTCTGACTTAATGAAAGTTTTGATCATCTCTGGCTACTCCTCTGAATGAAGGAAAAGAAGAGACTATGGTATTTCAACCCAGACACATTTTTGTCCTTAGTTGGGCAACAATCATTTGCTTGAAATCAAGTTTTTACCAAAATAGGAAGTGAGACCAAGAAATAAAACAAAATGAGCAAATGGCACATAGATTCTTAGACTTGACAATATGACAGTTTCATTTAAGATTCCAGTTGCTTAAATGCCTGGAAAAAGTGCTCCTTACTCCAGCCCACTGCATGCATTAAGTGTTACGCATTCTGTTGCTTTTCTATATATAGGCATAGCAGGCTTCTCCTTTGCCAACAGTTAAATTCTCTTTTTTCCCTTCTAGAAGAAATCCTAAATCCTAGGCTTCTTTACATTGCCTCCTCCAGACAGTCTGGCAGCCTCCTAGGAGGAAAATCTCAACACTGCATAAAAATCATTCAAAACATTTCATTGCATAAAATCTATTCAATCCCTCACAAGCCAGTGCTGGCAGCCTGGACAGAAAGTAACTTCTTCTGTTCTCCTTTGTCATTTTTTTTGGTGCTTCCCTCCAAACTACAGCAATTCCACCATTACAAAATGTAGTATCATGGGTCCTTATATAAAGTTCTATAGTATTCTGTGTAGGATTTACAGAAATAAGAGTTCTAAGTGGGAAAAGAAAAATGTGAACAGAGTGAGGAATATTATAATCATCAATATAGTAAGAGATTTCTTTAAAGGTTTCATTTCATGAAATAATTCTCTGTGATTTTTTAAATTAAGTTGGAACTTTATTTTATATTTGCCATTGAAAAAGAGATAAAATTGGCTCGCTTTCTATACTAATGACTTTTGTTGACATTACTGTCTAGATTATTATTAAAATCTGTACTTCAATAGAAGCTTGATTCATCTTTTGTTGTATATTCCACCAATATAACATACGCAAACATCTCTTCTTGCAAATGCATGACTAATTAAGCAGAAATACATGGATTTCAATATATTACATAATTAGCTATGCAAGTCTAGTTATGATCAATAAGCAATTTGAGTAGTCAGTCATCTGTGCATTGAAATACGGTAAATACAGAGATGATGTCAAGCCCTTTCTCTACACATATACTACTGAGCAGACAGAGAGATTCTGCCTTCAAGTAATGTTGTCTCCAAATTTCCACTGCTTAATATGCTCATTATAACGCACAATGACTGACAACAGAATAATGACTAGAAAGAAGCCAAGGTCAAAAATCCATAGATCTTCCTTCTCCATTCCCCTTCTCTTTCCTTCCTGTTGTGTAATGAATTACTATTTATTTTCACTCTTGAAATACAGAAATAAAAGCATCCACAGAACATGGGTCTGCATTCCTGTTGTATAAGAGGCTATAGCAGGCGTCGCCTCAGGAAAGAGAAAGACCATGTAACATTGGTACAAGTTCAATTGTTAACTGAATCTAGAAATACATTCATAAAATTGAGAACAGGATTTCAAAAATCCAAACTAAAGTAAACGGAATAGCTCTGGATAGCAAAAATTAAAAATAGATACCTTTCTGTGAGCCAGCTGGTAAATTCAAATATCAGTTCAGTATCCTGTACAAGTAAACTTTTTACTTTATTATTATCATCAATTCCAGAAAAAAAAAAAAAAAAAAAAAGATTAAGTCCATTTGGTTAACTGTATAACTTACAAACTGCTCTGTAATCTTTATCTGGTTCTTAGCTGTTCAGACACTCTTACTTCCCGCCCCCCCGATTATAATTGTAGGGGTCTGGCATCTTCATTACATCTTTGAGTTCCTACTATAACTATTGTAAACAAAAAATTCCTCCTCTTTTGTGAAAGTACAGAATTTGGCTAATAGCAGTCAGTCCTGAAATATTATCCTTCTGTGCTAGATAGTTGAGAAAAGATTAAATGCAGTTAATTCAACAGAAGGAGAACATGAGAGTTCCTTAGAAATCTTTGTGTCTTCTTCAGGATTATGAAGTTGGCATAACCACATTTAGTGAAAACAATTTATTTAGACTAGATTTTGAGACTCGAAATAAATAAATCATCAATGATGTACTAAAAACGTCTGAAACAAGATAAGCACATCATTATCTGATCACTGATGTCAACATCATTTCAGCAAATTCAAATGATATGCAGTAAATGATCTAGGTGAGTCTGTTCTTCAGATAATATCTCTGAAATAATCAAGTTAATGAAGTCCTGGACAGTCTTAAACTCAACAAACACAGCATCCCTTTCACAATGATATATTCTGAGACTTATTGATTAACTCTCTTACTGTGAACACTTGTGGCTCATTTTTCTACATGGCTAAATAAATTATGCATGTAGATCACTGCATACCTGCGAGTGCTGCACACAACAGAAATGCTTAGGCTATCAAGAAGGAAAAGTATCTGTACATTTTACATTTTATAAGCATAATACATAAGAGATTTATTAAGAGTAACAAATTAATGGCCTGACAGTGCAGAATTGTTCCCTTCAGTACTTCGTATTTCAGAATGTGTTATGCAACCCAATTACAAAAGTGCTAAGTGATAGGAGTATCATAATTTCCCCCTTGGGAGATTATTCCTCATACTTAACTCGGAGGAATTGCTTTTATCCCTCACATTAAACCTTTCTTCCCCCTCTTCTTAACTACCTTCAATTCTTAATATTTGAAACTTGAAAAGAACCATTTTCCATCTGTGATTTTAAACTCTTTCAATAATTGTATCTCTTTCCATATTTCTCCTCTATTTGCTGTTTGGTCCTATTGTGCAAACTTCATCCCAGACCTCTTTGTGAGTGTCAGGCCAGTGACTTCATATTTGGTGGGACCTCACTGTGATCTGGATGATCCAGATACCAAAAACTGTTCTACCTCTACATTTCTTCGGAGTTCAGAGAGTGTAAAAAAAATTTTTTTCAAATCTATCTTTGGTTATTAGTAGCTCTTTACTGCTTTTTTGTTGTTCTTTCTCTAAAAGAATGAGGAAGGATGTTTGTTTTCAATCAAGTAAAGAATTCAAGTATTTTCCTGTAATGTTTTCAGCATTTATAATTACTTCCATAACTGCAACAAAAGCAAACGGGTTCTTGTTTTGAATAAACTGATCAATGCTCTCTTTAATATTAACTAATTGCTCCTCAAGTTTTTACTTTCTAATTTCCATTTCACATTTGAACTCCTACAGTTTATATGCTTTTCCATTGGCACTGCTGACTAGAGCTTTTGAGGCAAAACACTTGAACACCTTGCTCTGTATTTTTCTGCATATTATTACTGAACTACAGGCTTTTTTTCCTTTCTTGCACCTGCCTTGTCCATGTAGGGATATTGTAGATGATAGAAAAATATATTAAAAAAAAAACCAACCCAGATCCAAAACCCCAAACAACCAAACTCTTCTTTGTGTAAGAAAATTTAATGTTTGGTAAACTAGATTTGAATATACAGTGCACTATTTCTCACTGACACCTCATTCTCTAAAACAGAGCAGAATAGGGCATGACACAGAAATTTTGAAGTTAGTAGAGAATTTGTTGTGTAAATTTGTTCCAAGACGTAGGATCATCTAGGCTTAGCAGCCATATCTCCACGAATTGGATGAATTTTTTTTAAATGTTACAAATACTAACTCATGTCCAGTACTGTGAATCCAGACAGATGTTGTGTTTGTTTATCAGGTTTACATGGCTAGCACACCTGAAGCCTATAAAAGGTTGCTCTGCAATTGCCAGTGTAGAAGACTTAACAGGTGTTCACAAGGAAACTTGCACCTGTGGGGACTTGTGCTATAACTTTAACTGACCAGTAAAATCATTTTGCCCCATTGTCCATCACATATTAACTTCCTGGAGCAGACAGTCATAGAATCACGGAATCATCTAGGTTGGAAAGGACCTTCAGGATCATCTGGTCCAACCGTCAACCAACTCTGACAAAAAAAACCCACAAAAACATCACCAAACCATGTCCCCCAGCACCATGTCAACCCGTCTTTTGAACACCTCCAGGGATTGTGCCTCAACCACTTCCCTGGGCAGCCCATTCCCATGTTTGATAGCCCTTTCCGTGTAAAAATTTTTCCTAATATCCAACCTGAGCCTCCCCTGGCGCAACTTGAGGCCATTTCCTCTTGTACTATCACCTGTGGCTTGGGAGAAGAGACCAACCCCCACCTCTCTACAACCTCCTTTCAGGGAATTGTAGAGAGCGATAAGGTCTCCCCTCAGCCTCCTTTTCTCCAGGCTGAACAACCTCTGCCCTGTGGGACACCACTCCTGACCGGCCACCAACTGGATTTAACTCCATTCACCACCACTCTCTGGCCAGCCCAGCCCTCCAGCCAGTTTTTAACCCAGCGCAGAGGCAATCTCAATACATGGAGCTGGCTGCTTCAGCAACTCCTTGGATGAGCCTTTATCAGCACTTTCCATTCCCTCATCCTCTACCTCCAGAGGCTTGTACCTGCTCTGTGCGGGCACCTGGGAAGGTGGAAGAGGCCTGGAGGGGACTCTCCTGCTGCCCCGAGCAGGGACCTGCTCCCACTGCCCCTCACCCTCTCCTGCTTCCCCTCCTTCTGCCTGGGGACAAGAGGGCAGGGGACCCTCTGCCTCTCCTGGAGCCTCCACCTGCTCCTTTGTCCTCATTTCCTTCCCGCATTCCCAAACAGGCCTCAGTCTTCCCCTTCCCCTTGAGCTCTGCCACCAGGCCGAGCAGATTCCTGACCCCTCAGGGCGCACACAGGAGCTGCCTTTGCCGCCCTCCCGCAGGGGTGACAGACATTCCCCGCAGCCCCTCACCCGGGCGGCTGCGTGTCTCTGCAGCGGGGCACTTCGGGGCGCTCTATTCCCTCGCACCCGGCCGAGACCACCCCGGACGGTTTCTTTCCAGCCAGCCCGGACTGCCCGCTCCCCTCCTTGCGCTCACCCGTCACACCACGCTCCGGACCGGCTGTACCCGCCGCCGCCGCCACCGACCGACGGACCGACCGACCTCCCCTCAGCTCTCGCCGCCGGCGCTGCCGCCGCGCGACTGACCAACCGCCGTCTGCTCCGGCCGTCTTCAAATCGCCGCGCGGCTCCTGGCCACGCCCCCATAGGACTCCTTTATATAATAATGTACAGAATCACAGAATCTTCTAGATTGGAAGGGACCTTAAAGATCATCTTGTCCAACCGCCAACCTGACTGACAAAAACAGACACCCGCACAACAAACAAAAAGCAGCACCAGCACTAAACCATACCTCCCAGCACTACATCAACCCGTCTTTTGAACACCTCCAGGGATGGTGCCTCAACCACCTCCCTGGGCAGCCCATTCCAATGGCTGATAACCCTTTCAGTGAAAAAATTTTTCCTAATATCCAGCCTGAACCTCCCCTGGCGTAACTTGAGGCCATTTCCTCTCGTCCTGTCGCCTGTGACTTGAGAGAAAAGACCGACCCCCAGCTCTCTACACCCTCCTTTCAGGGAGTTGTAGAGAGCAATAAGGTCTCCCCTCAGCCTCCTCTTCTCCAGGCTGAATAACCCCAGCTCCCTCAGCCTCTCCTCATAAGACTTGTGCTCCAGACCCCTCACCATCTTTGTTGCCATTCTGTGGACCCGTTCCAGCGCCTCCATGTCTTTTTTATGGTAGGTTCCAGGGCCTCCATGTCTTTTTTATGGTAGGGGGCCCAAAACTGGACACAGTACTCAAGGTGGGGCCTCACCAGTGCCAAGTGCAGGGGGGGATATAGGGGGATATAACCTCTGCGTTGGTACAGTAGGCAGTCATTTGAAGGACCAACGCGAGGCCCCTCTAAAGCGTGTCCTGATGTGAAAGCAGTGATTTGATGGATACAGGCCCCCTGCAACCTACATATCATCTGCTGCTCCCCTCCTAGCACCCAGCAGCACTGAAACACCCCTGGCTTCCATGGCCAGATAATCAGCCCATCTCCATGAAAAATACCAGGCACGGCTTCCCATCTGTTTTAAAAGCCAAAGCAGAGAGCTCCAAACCCAAGGGACGTTCTTGTTGTTTTAGGCATTTCAGGGCACTTGTTACCCCTGGCTTAGGGTTTGAATGAGGTTAACGTTTCTAAACTTAGCAGCAGGCATAGTGATTATTTTTCTTGCCACTTAATTGTCCGACAGCAAGGTTGATAGATACAGACTCCTTAAACAGACAGGAGTACATACTACCCTGATTAAGACACCTTATTTTATCAAGTCGTGGTGTACTATCATTGCCCTTGACTGCACTAATGAAAACTGGACAATTCCTACCCACTTCCATTAACTCACATTCCACAGTGTTCAGGTTCAATGTTGCCCAACTACTCCGGTCTCCCTCAATACAGAGCATTTAATGTCGATTTTTTTCTCTCAGACTGCTTTTAAGTCTTGTCACTACAGGAGGCAGTAAAAAAAAATTTCAAGTAGCCAAACAGTTTCCAGTAACTTTAAAGAAAAAAACTTAAGTAAAGAACCAACCAAAACCTTGCTACAAAATATTTCTAATAAACTTGAACTTTTTATATACAGCAACTTCATCTTAACAACTGCCCGACAAAGCACACAGACATACTAATGATGGACACTTTTCCTATCACACACAAAACTTCCTTCAACTCCATATCCTCTTACACCTAGGGGTCTTTGCAATACCAGGCTGAATCTCTTCCTAATGTGCAAATAAAACCCAACAACCACCATTAATATGAGTGGAAATTGTCATTTCAAGGAGCAGAATCAAGCTATATACAGGGAACAGTAACATATTAAACTTGAAAAGAGTACATAAGGCAAAAGAACGGATCAAAAAGCTGTATTTTGAAGTGATTGAGAAGTAACTAATATTTTTATCTTAAGAAGTTCTAGTTTTATTTCGAATCTATGCTAATAGCTGCTACTAGTTACTGTTTTAAACAGTTTTGAACTTAAAGCTTTTCTAATTTTTTGTGAAAGGCCTTCACTACTCATTACAATAAAAAAGAAAGTTCGTAAAAAAAGATATGAACTGTACAATAGCAAGGATTTCAAGCTACCCAGACATTACCAGCTCTTCATTTTTTTCCCCTTTCAAATAGCAGATAATTGTTAGTGGTTTATTTAGCTTTTTCTAAGTAGCATAAATCAGAGCAATATAAATTTCATCAATTTTGAGCTCGTAAGAGCTCACTGCTCTTCAGCAACTTTAAATTCCCAAAAATTTATTTTAGGGCCCCAAGAGTGATTCCAAGTTTAGAAGCAAAACAGAACAATTACCGTATTTGTTCCATGTTTCCAGTCATAGCCAAGCATCAATACAGAGACTTGCGCTTTCTTCGTCAATAACCAGAAAATTAGTAAATCACTCACAAACAAAACAGAACAGAAAACCTGATCTGTTCTTACTGACAGGTTTGAAAACCTTGTCTAGTATGTTGATAACTCTGGTCCAAACTTTTAGTTTCAACATAAACAGTTAGTATTGCCCTTATAAAGCTTGGGTTGTTCTTTTTTAAGAAATGCTTAGGTGAAATAAGATATGATCCCAGAGCTATTCTTTTTTTTTTTTACATCAAACAAACAAAACAAGTGTAGAGCACAAATAACTCCCATCAAACCTGATATGGTAGTGAGATTTATTAGCATCCTATGGCAAGAAAGCAGGCACCTTAAATGTTTACAAGCCTGTGCTTGCTGGAACTTCTCCATGAAGAGTGGGTGTCAGCTGTGTAGAAAGAGACAAATTAAGAATGTTCTGTTCTGCCCTTGATGTGTGCGCAGACTTTAACTTCAATTAGTATCATTAATCAAGAGGAGAACCGGCTCGCAAGCCTACTGTAATTTGATGTTGGTGTCTCCTCAGGTACCGCGTGCGCTGAGAAAAGACACACCCAAACACTGACAATGACGCATCGCCTTGCTGTTGGCTCAGTCATATGCCATATGCTTAGACTGAGAGAGAGCTGACAACTAAGACAGGACATCAATTATTGTCATCCAGCCATGTACCAAAACACGCATGGGTTCATCCCAGCTTCTCTGTCATATCACTACACGAACCCATTAAGTGCTCTGTATTTAAAGCCCTTGCTTTTCTCTAGAAACCATAATTAATCTAATTGCAGTTGACACAGAGGCTCAGATGAAGCAAGGATGGACCCTGGAAGGGCTAGGACAGTAAAAGCCTACAACCAGCACTCCGAAAGCCGCTCCTCAGAAAGCTGCTTCTGAAACTTGCACCTGTTTGAATTTAAATAGGGATTTAAAGTCATACTTTGACTTCCTAACTCCTCATATAAATAAACATCAGTTTAAAAAAAAAAATTAAAAAAAAATGTTTCACTGTCTTGCTTGAGGATGAGTTTTAATTCCATCAGAAGTCTTCAGCTGTGGCTGGGGAGACATTCAGAACCCACCCCAGGCAAAACACCCACAGCTGAAGCTCAGTGGGGCAATAACGCGGTAAACTGAACCCAAAGCTGTTGTTTTGCTCCCCTGACTAATAGCAACAGGATAAAAACATGCAAACCCCACTCCCAAAGACCATTTCTCATGCATGAAGATGGGTGCTTTAGGACTTTTACTCTGAGTACTTGATTATTACTTGCCTTTCTGGAATACATTTTTGCCATTATTCAGGGATCAGAACAGAATTAGAAAGAATACAACACCACATCTCTATTCCTTGTGTTCACTGATGTGATTTCTCAGACATTAAATCGGAGTGAGCATGGAAACTGCAAGTGGCAGAGATACAAAAAAATCATACTTAGAATGCAAACAAATAACATTTTCCTACGTGAAAAAGCTATGGTACATTGGAAAACTGAACCTTAGAAAATCTCATGATAAAAGATATTTATAAGTTTCCTATATTGGAACAAGACAACCTATTTCAATGGTTTTGTTTTCCCAAATGTTTTTGGTGATCCTTGAGCTTCCCATTTCAGCATTAGCATTATTTTCCACAATCATACATATTGTAGCATTAATCTTTAAATCAACCATTACAAAACCCTTCAATATTCATGGGTCTGCAGCTAAAACAAATACAAACCCCTCTGCAGGTAAAAGGCTGTTGAAAGCCATATGGAAAAAAAGGAATTTTTGTAATTTATAATGGAAAAAAGTATTTTTTTCCCTATATAGTCTAAACTTTCTTTCCCTAGCTTATACAATAGGACTACTAAATTTAGTAAGGTTTTGGGAAGATTTAAAGTTTGTAGCCTTCAAAACTTGTATCAACTGTTTTTAATAATATAGATTTAAGCAACTTATGTTAAATAGTATGGAAACATATCTTCCACATTAGATAAAAATGCAACTTTGTTTACATGGTACTTGTGTTCTTGCGTAAGGATTTCTTCCTTTTCCTACACACTGAGTAAAATGTTTGGATTTAAAGGAAACAGTAATGAACTTCTGTACTAAACAAATCTAATTTTAAATCCCTCTTTCAAAAAGCAATTAAAAATACTTATCTGTTGATACTATAAGGAGTATTTATGAGCCTGGGTTTAAGAACTTCTGCTTGTTACCTATTTGCACTTTTGAAATGGGAATTCATTAGAAATACACTTAGTATATTGAAACAAGACATGCAGAGAAGTCACTGGATACCACTGACACTGGCAATTGTTGCCTGCATTGTGTGTGAAGTCCCCTTGGCGTTCTAATTGTGGGCCGAATTATCTCAGAAGGCTGTGCATTTGCTATGGACTAAATCACAATTATTGCAAAGTGAAGGCAATTGCTGCATAGCAGCTGAGCCTTGGTAACATATGGCCCTGAAGCAACTTCTCTGTGTAACTTAGCCCTAAGTGGTATTGAAAATCCATGTGGTCAAGGCTCTGTAAGGGCTTTGAAACTAGGATTAAGTTGCCCAGTAAGAAGTAGGTGCTTTTGAAATTTGTAACTTTCAGGAATATAGATGTTTGCTATTATTTTTTGGCTTGTTTTTTCCATTTTTTCTTTCTTCAGCTCTCAGTGTTGATCTTACCTACTTGTAGAAGCATCATTTTCAAAATTTTCTCTGCCATCTCTGCAGAATTTTTATTGCTGTTTTAATCTTCTGTGAGTTTTTCACAATTTTGCAGGTTTTTTTTTTTTAAATTAAACTGGAAAAATGCTTGATAAAAATGACAAAAAAACTATATTAAACTTCATTTATGATTTGAGAGTGGAGAGTGACTAGTAATCTAGTCAGCATGTTAAGACTTTGAAAGAAAAAAAAAAAGAGACGTGCTTTTGTTTGATATCTGTTAAGGATATTTTCATCTGTCAGCTCTGAAAACTAAGCATGAGATCTGTATCTCACAATGGATTCTTTCTTTTTCATGCCTCATCAGTCCTGGTAATAAAAGAAGACTTGGATTTTACTTTTATTTACTTGGTGGTAGGTTGACTCTTTTTTTTATTGTCAAATAACACTCATACTATTCACTAAATGGTTACGGGGTTCACAAGTATGCAAGCATAATGTTCACAGAACAATTTTGAATTACTGATGGAAATATTCTATAAAAAACAAGTCCACAGGAGAAAGAGGAGAGTGATTTCCTACTTACTCTCAAGGCTTTTTTTTTTTTGCTAGTTTTTTTGGTTAATTTTTGCATTCGTAAGGAAGCTTGAATTGTTTCCTAGTTTGAAAAGATGCCTTTACAGAAGGGTTTTAACAGGGTATTGTTTATTTTCTTTTTATTTTCCTACCTTTTATTTCACTGCACACATTGAAATAGAGTAAGATTGAACTGAATAGGAAAAGCCTACAACTGTCTCTATTTTATGTGGAAGTTCATTCTACCATTTCAGCCTCTTCCAAAGAAGTCACTCTCTTGAGCACAAGGTCTTCATCCTTTTGATAAAAAGTTCTAGCGTATCTGACACATATAACTTTGGATTACTTCCTATCTCACAAAGATTTGGTGATAACTGAAATTGCCACCTGAAAAAGCCACATGGTAATGACACTTACAGCTCCAATTTCACAAGGTCTTCATGTCTTAGTAAAGTGCATTTTTATGGAATGAAGATAAGAAAGGCATGCAATATTCATGATCAGACACAGCACAGGGATTCTTAAAAGACTGAAATCTTAGAAAAGATAGTATGAAAACTTACGCATCAAATATTCACTTATGAAATTCAAGAGGTACCATGGATCCCTCCAAAATGCCTATAATGTGATATATTGCCATCACTTCTGACCACAGACTGCTTGCTCTCCCATTACAACCTTGCAGATCTCCCATCGCTTCCACATGGTTCCTCTGAGAATCCCAGCTGCCTTTCACCAATTCATAACAACAAAAATTATGTTTGCTTGCTTTACCTCACCAAATAAAGGTAAGGTGCTTCGACTTAATAAAGCAGGATATGCAAAGAACAGCTTGAATTCAGTTATAAAAAGCCAGCAATGATTTTGAAAGCCAAGCATGGAGGCACAGCTGACTACTTTCTGACTGGTATTTTTAAGTATCTTGCAGATATTGCATACAGCACAAAAGGCAGATCTAGAACAAGCTGGTGTTTTATCAGAATTAGGTTAAGGGTTGGATCAGATGATCTTAAAGGTCCCTTCCAATCTAGACAATTCTATGATTCTATCTGGTGAGGCCCCACCTCAAGTGCTGTGTCCAGTTTTTCGCCCACCACCTCTCTGGGCAGCCTATTCCACTGCTCTGCCATTCTCAAAGTTAAGAAGTTCCTCTTCATGTTTAGGTGGAACTTCTTATATTCAAGTTTGTGCCCATTTCCTCTTGTGCTATCCCTGGGCCCCACCAAAAAAAGACCCGCCCCAAACTCTTGACACCCACCCTTTAAGTATTTATAAGCACTGATCAGATTCCCCCTCAGTCTTCTCTTCTCTAGACTAAAAAGCCCCAAGTCCCTCAGCCTCTCCTCGTAAGGGAGATGCTCCAGGCCCCTCATCATCTTTGTAGCCCTCTGCTGTCCCCGCTCCTGCAGTTCCCTGTACTTCTTGAACTGGGGACCCCAGAACTGGACAGAGGGCTCCAGATAGGGCTTCACCAGGGCAGAGTAGAGGGGCAGGATGACCTCCCTCCACCTGCTGGTCACACTCTTCCTGATGCACCCCAGGACGCCATCAGCCTTCTTGGCCACAAAGGCACTTTTCACTAATTTCACTAATTACTGACTAACTCCTGTTTGTGGGAACATAGTGAAAGGCATAGAAAATGTGTAAACACATAGAGAACCTTAGCAGGATATGTCTGTTTGGTGACTTTCTTCTAGTTTTGCATCAAATTTTTCATATCAACAGGTGCTTCATTACACAAGCTAATAATATCCCTAAAAATCCCATATATCAGCAAAAGGTTTCACCATAGCTGTCAGCAAAACAAGTGACTGACAGTTTACAGTGTACAAGAGCGAGCAATAAGAAAGAGTATTTGTTAGCCCATGCTCAGCCATAGGCCTGTGTTAACCTGAGTAGGCCTCTGTCGATATTCAGCAGTGTTAACAGCAGTCTACTAACTGCATGACTTTCAGACACAGTTTTTAGACATATTTCTGTGCTTCAACGTCTACGCTTTCAGCTGGCTACCGAAAACAGCTAGATTCTACCTTTGAAATCTTTCAAGTCTTGTTGTTGTACTGGTAGATGGCCCAGCTGAGAGTCAATACAATAGCAAAAGCTATTTGTAGAACAGGGTTTTTTTCATTTTTTAACAGATTTTAAGTGTCAATTATTAAACAGGAAAATTTTGTAAGAGTCTGCATATGAAATGATTAGAGCATATACCACTAATTAGGCTAACGGCACCCACTGTTAAATATTTATAACCATTAAGGCTAAACCATCAACAGCAATATGACTGAGATTCACAGTATTCAGAGTCTAGAGATGAACATTTTCCATCAAAATTAGGTACTCCAGGGATGTGGTTAGAAATAAAGTAGAAAAGGAGAGAGAAAATTGATGACTAGGAAGGCTCAAAGAAGAATTTCACTTTGTATTCTGCTATTACCTATAAGAAGATGAAGTCAGCAAGTCATTTTCAAGAGCAGTTAAAAGCTTAGGCCCCTTATAAGAGAAGAAAAAAATCAAGAAAAAGGGTCAAGAGTGAATAGTACTTTATCATCACATATGTGCTATTTTGAGAGAGAACCTTTGTTTTGAAAGACCCTTAAACAATTATTTAGCCTCAGCTGTGTATTCAGATTCCATTGCGATTTCAAAGGTGATGAGGTAAAAAAGAGCATAGGTCAACTTAAAGTTCTGAAAATGAAAAAATGGAGTGGTGCCATCATAAGTATTATACATCGGTTTCGTTAAAAACCAATCACATTCAGCTGGTGTAAGACTGATTAACCAGATCCCACTGATCTAAACCCATTTTGGATACTAAATTCCATCTTCATTCATTGAATAGAAAAATCACATGTTCCCCAGTCAACAGTTTGCAAAGTTAAGCCTCCTAAGAACACGTCTTTGCTGATGAATTTTGATAGGCTCATGGTAGTAATCAAATTACAGACAGTACATCACGTTTATATGTAAACAAATCCCAGTGGCACCCCCAGTGTGTGAGGAGGGATTGCCCAGAGCCTTCTGTGTTTCAGCTTGTGCCCATTGCCTTTTGTCCTGTCACTGGGTACTACTAAAAAGAGCCTGGCTCTGTCTTTACACTCTCACCAGATCCATCAAAATTAGCCTTTAAATTGACCTCAGTGGATTGCTATTCATACTAAAAGAGGGACTAGCAAAAAAAATTTGACTGCTTAATGGTAACACCTACTGCAGTGTTAAAAAAAAAAAAAGTATTTTAAAATGTAATTTATATTCATCACATTTTTTACTTCAGTGTACTATATGTGCCTAATTCCCCACTTGTATGTGGATAATCCACGCAAGTACTTGGAATGACTATTTTTCAATATCTGTGCATCAATTAGCATTTTGACCTAGTTAACCAACACTGGTAAGTTTAAAAAAATCAGCCACACTCTTTGTAAGGGCTATGTTCTTACAAAGTAAAGATATTTTGCTTTATTTTTCCTGCAATATTTGTCAGAAAAGCTTAGTTTTCTTCTAAAGGCCTCTATGGCCAGTGGCATTGCAAATAAGCCCACTAATATGTTTTGCCTTCTCAAGTATTAAATTTGTTCAACAGATTTAAAAATATGTAACTCCACATGCTCATTATCTTCTTCAGTTTGGTAAGGAGGCTGTCAGCCTTGTCAATTATATTACTTCACAGACTTTCCTTTTATTTTTTCCTCCCATGTTTTCTAACCTTTCTGATCATGATCTACAGAAATTTTCTCTATACTCTGACTTTGTCTTCAAATAGCCTTTTTGAAAAAATCTCCCCTTTACTTTTTCATCAGACTTTGTAGTGCACAGGTAGTATATCTTTATTATTCCAGTGTTGCTTTCCATCTTTTATGGATTCAATTTTCACTATGTATTACATTCTGCAGAGCTATTGTCCTCTTCACCTCCTCAGTTCATCCTTCTGTTCTGCCTTTTTTACCCGTAAGCCCCTTCTCCCTACTGTGACCTTTCCAAGTCCTTTGAAATCTCCTCAGTTTGTGCCTGTCCTTCAAGTCACACTGCTGCCCTTCAAAATAATTTTGCTGACTGCAGCCTGGACCTCTGTTTGAAGATTTTATTCTAAACTACTTTTCAGACATATTCTAACTGGAGACAACCCAGAAAAAAAAAATCAACTAGCTTTTAATCTGAGAACCTACCAAACCAGGGAAGCAATGCCATGCCGTTCAGGCTTCTGATTGCTACCAAAGAAGTGAGGCTTTTTCTGAAGAGTTTCAATAGTCAGAAGGTAAAGGTGCTGAATTTCATTGGAAAGAAGACTGTAGAGAGGAGAAATGAGGATAAAAAGTAGCTTACTTAAAACATGGCTATTTAATCAATGTTCTACTTCGCATTTTCACACAATCCGAGGTGAAGGTTTTCAATCACTTCTGAAAAATCTGTATGTAACCTCACTGATGAAGAGATGCAATAAATCGTGGGTTTGCCATTCTAGCTGCTACATGCAGATTAAGCAAGTTTGATCTTTAAGCTTTGATTCTATCAGACAATCTTAGATGTTGTTAAGCAATAAATTTAACCGTATTTTATGGGATGTCATGCCACTTTTCTGGGACACAAACTTCATGCTGAACCTGTGTTCACCAAATGCTCTCAAATGAGCAAACTTTCTTCAATGCTGTCAGCCACACTGTCATTTCTTCTAATTTTCATTTCATGCTTATCATTGCAATCTGAGATGGAAAAATTTACAGGTCAAATGCTAAACAAGGAACGCACTTTGTCTCCAGTAATAGCCTGGCAAATCCTATTTCTTCCTGGTGCTCTCCCACTTGCTTTAAAAATCATATTTTCAATCGACAAAATCTTGTACATGCCTTGACACTTCAGGTTTCACTTCAAACAAATTTGGTCCTTCCTCATCTTCTGTGGTATAAGACTGATCTAGCATCAAATGAATAAGGTATAAGAGCAGGAAACAGAAAGATCAAAGACACTGGAAGTTTTTGGAAAATACAAAACATTGGTCTAATAGAAATTTAAACAGAAATCACATTCAATAATTACTGTTCCATTTCTTTAGTCTACAGTAGAAGATGCCAACTTACAAATGTTCATTTGCCTGGTATACCGACAGTACATATGGCAAAGTTGTCCAAATGAGTAAGAAAACTCAACGTTCTTTTCCTTCATTAGCCTTCAGCTTTTGGACTTGCTCTCTTACTAGTTTTTATCATGGTCTTTTCAACTCCTTTTCAGGAATGTTTATGAATTGTTTCTTTGTAATTAAAAGCTATGTGCATATGTCTGTGACTCTTGGACATTTTCAGCCCCTCTTACTTAATATTCCTAGGAAGCCACAGTCTGGTGGCACAGCAGCTGACAACAGTTGGAACTAGACTTTTGAAATTAATGAAAGCTATGCCGCTTCATGGTGGAATCATTATTCAGGGCCAGGGACTTCTCTGATACAAGAGATATCTTAAAAGCAATACTAAACAAGCACTTTCATATGTCCTTAAGGGTTTTAAGGTATTACTAAAAGGAAAGACACAATATTAATGAATAGCTATCATATTCTTAAGTTACAGCTATTTTCAAGTATTTGTTTTAAGCGCTAATTGACAAAAGCAGTGTCATGTCATAATTGGATCCAGCACTTTAATGCTAAAATAGGAAAAGGCTTCATAATAACGGTGCTAACTTCTAAAGAGCTCTGCCAGTCCCTTTTGTTAACAAAGATGAAATTTCAGTTCACAAGGAACATGATTTCAATACACATGCAGTGATAATCCAGGCAAAAAGAGACCTATTCAACTCCATCTATTGAAACTGCAAAGTGGGTTGAAGATTTCTAACACAGTTTATTCCTTTTTCGTGAAGGAATAACTAGGAAAATGGAACCCTGCATTAAGACTTTTTTTCAGGCATTAACATGGTATTTTTTTGTTTTCTTTCAAGATTTTATATCCTGCATCATATATTTCAGTGCAGTTAACATCTTTTCCAAATGAAAGGGAATTGCTTCCTCCTTTTGAAAGTTTTAAACTGTACAGTATCGTTATGCCTGAGCTGAAAAACAGTTTCAAAATAATATATAAGTTAAGCTACACATCTATTTAAATCAAATACCATTAAGGGAAACTTAGCATGGCATATTCAGGAACATAAGTATCTCAAAAATAGTTTGATAGATGTTTCAGGTTGTAAATGCTTTGTGAACTTTTAAATCCTAATTACTTTTTTAACCTGCTTAAGATACATAAAAAAGAAAAGTACTCTAGTGTGGTCCCCGCTGAATAGAAGCATCTCAACTCCTTTCTTTTGAGTGATCCCAGAGAGCAAGATGCAGCGTGTAGAACTCTGCCTCTTTCACAGCCATGCTATAGAAAAGAAGCAGAGCACTCTGCCCTCTTGCAAACCCGTTTGGTGAATACTCAATGTGTCACCTCTCTTTAGGCTGCTCAGAGCAATGGGACAGCACAGCATATAGAATACAGATGGTGACACAGGACAGCTTTATAAAACCAGGTTATTACTATCAGTTGGATCTCAGCAGCTGAGCTCAGCAGACACAACAATTTAGAAGGATCTGTATTTGAAAAGCTTTGCTGGTAAAAGCCCTGAGTTTAGCCCATCCTTGCTTTCCACTGTTGTGAACAGACAAGGTAACATGAAGAAAGTGGCTTGTAAGAAAGTGTACGGACATTCAATGTTTAATTATTCATCCTGAGAGGTATGGCAACAGTTATTCCTCTTTGCCAGATAAGTAGTACAGAAACAAGGTGCATGAAAAGACGTGGGTACTTAAATCAAGGCAAAGTCCAAAGACCAAGAGCTGGTCCCTAATATCCACACCCAACCATTCACCCACATTTTCCTTAGATCCAAGTGGATCTAAATGTAACATACTTATTCAGGAAGCACATTGTATCATTTTCTAGCAGATTTAAGAGAAACAACAATAGCCATAGAAAGAGTCCCTAAAATTAATGGCAGTTTAGATGCGGTACTGAGGGATATGGTGTAGGGGAGGACTTTGTAGAGTAGGGTAGATGGTTGGACTCGATGATCCCAAGGGTCTCTTCCAACCTCAATGATTCTATGATTCTATGAATTCCTAATACTGGGGTTTAAATTACTACCTTTTGTAAAGGAAGATAAACGCAGAAAAATGAAAGTGGTCTTCAACTCTTGAAAAGGTATTTCAGTATCTCATCAAGAAAATAAAAATGCATAAAATAGATTTTTTAAATAAGTGAAATATATAAATCAAAGTAAACATTTTAACAACCAACATAAATATCTGCAGATATTATCAATAAAGTCAGAAACTATATTTGAATTCTAGCCCATCTCTTAATATGAATCTCAGTGTCTTGTAAACCAAGCTTGCTATTTCTAGTCGACCAAGAGCTGGTCCCTAATACCCACATCCAACCATTCACCCACATTTTCCTTAGATCCAAGCGGATCTAAATGTAACATACTTATTCAGGAAGCACATTGTATCATTTTCTAGCAGATTTAAGAGAAACAACAATAGCCATAGAAAGAGTCCCTAAAATTAATGGCAGTTTAGATGCGGTACTGAGGGATATGGTGTAGGGGAGGACTTTGTAGAGTAGGGTAGATGGTTGGACTCGATGATCCCAAGGGTCTCTTCCAACCTCAATGATTCTATGATTCTATGAATTCCTAATACTGGGGTTTAAATTACTACCTTTTGTAAAGGAAGATAAACGCAGAAAAATGAAAGTGGTCTTCAACTCTTGAAAAGGTATTTCAGTATCTCATCAAGAAAATAAAAATGCATAAAATAGATTTTTTAAATAAGTGAAATATATAAATCAAAGTAAACATTTTAACAACCAACATAAATATCTGCAGATATTATCAATAAAGTCAGAAACTATATTTGAATTCTAGCCCATCTCTTAATATGAATCTCAGTGTCTTGTAAACCAAGCTTGCTATTTCTAGTCCAGGGAACAAACTTCATTATTTTAAAATGAGTAATAAAATTTTACACTGTATGCAAGTATGTAATGCTTCCCTTGAAAGAATTCTGAAAAAATGTGAAATGATAGATGCTAAACTTTCTTGCTAGATTCACCTGAAATCTTTTATACATACAAGTTACATCATTAGTTACTAATGTACTTATGAAAATCATTAGTCATTAACCATTTATTATAATTTTTAAAGGCATGAATAAATGAAACTTTAATTGCAGTCTAACCCTTAAATATCAGTGAATAACTTTATTTTCCTTCAACTAATAATGTAAAATAAGCTATTTCTCTAGAATATTATTACTTTTGCTTCCTTTTGTTTTACAGTCTACTCCCATTTCAAGCACTTTCAATATCCCTCAATATTCATTAGTAAAAATACCATCAATTTGCTTGGTTTCTGATCCAAATTTTGCTCTGATGCTCTAATGCATGTTGCATCATTGCCTACAATAAGCCACTTCAATTTAATAGGATTCCTTGAAGGCAGCAAGTCTTGTTTCATTCATGTACAACATGGTATTGACTCAGCATCTTAGAATAGAATTGTTATATATTCCTCTTTATGACTGGGAAGGTGAGTTGTGTGTTTGTGCTGATACATATAAACGATAAAAACATCAACGTGTTTTCCTCTTCAGATGAAACATTCGTATACTTGCAGTAAACATTTAAGTCAGCTAGTAAAATCCTGACACCACTTTCAACTACTTTATAAATTTATCTCTGTCAAATGACATTTTTCATACTCTATTTTACTTATTCTGAATTATTTATGTTAAATTACATCAAGAAGAGATTTAGAATGAATGACAATAAGGTTCCCATGGAATAATCAGACATCTGTTGTTGTTTTTCACTCAAAGGCATTTTTCTAACCTCAGCTTTTTAAAAATCCTGGTCCATTTTTCTACAGTGAAGACACCACAGAAAAGATATTCTGGAGAAAACTTTTTTACCCTACAAAAACATAGATTGAGATGTGAATATATTCTTCTGAGATCACAGTTCAATGAACATAGAGCATAATCAAAAGGATTTTCTTTCTTCCTGTACTGTGATTGAAAATGTGTGTTGGAGAAAGGCTGGCCGTAGCTGCTAAGGCAGAGGACAGTCCATTTAAGCAACATTATTCTGTAATCTTTTCTTTTTTCTTTTTCACTGCTTGTCATTGCAGTCCTTCGAGCTTGAGTTTATTTTCAGTGACTTCTCTTCCCCATCACCTACAACTGAGTAAATCAGCATCCACTCTCAGCGAAGTATGAAACATCTTGAAGTATACTGTATTTGCTTGGTTTTACCTTCTTTTCCCAAGAAAAATGTAGATATCCTCCAGGTCACTTTCTCAGTAGAGAAAGTATACATGCTGCAGGCACTTGTATGCATAATTGATAAGGTGGGAAAGAAAGAGGAACAGATTCTTAAGAGAATTCATGTAATCTAATCACATTTTCTTGGAAAGTTTCAAAAAAAGTATATAAGCTATCTCAAGTCCTTGTGCCCTTCCTCTTTTACTTCTCACTGACACACACTGGAAATACAGTGTTTTTCAGACTCTTTTTGGATGCAATAGATATTTAGATTGTATCCAAAAATCTAGGCCAACATACAATAAAAATGTACCCAGTTTGCACAGTAGGTTATGCTTTTAATGTAATGCAGATTTTGCTTATTAATGATTGTTTTCTTTCCCAGAAAGGTGCATGAGCTCAGCCCTAGAGTGACCCCTAGTCCTCTCTGGGAATTGGATCTGCAAAATTGACTAACTGTGAAATCCATACCAAATAAAGCACAGATAACATTTTCAGAAAGGCAAGCAAATGCAACCTTTTCTTCTTAAAGAGGTATGAAATATAGGTCCTAATGTGAAAATGGGTATCAGAATTGAGAAATCTTTTTTTTTTTTTTTTTTTAAACCAAAGCACATATTTGGTAATCTCTGAGGTACAAACACTTGCTATCTAAATAAGTATCAATGTTGGGGAAAAAAAAGCCTTTTTGTTTGTTTTTTTTACAGGGGTCATTATAGATCAGATGACGGTATGTCACGGCAGAAACCTTCGAAATGATGCCAGTGCAATTCCTCTACACCACAGCTGGCTTACCCTTACACCACTTTCTCAAACCATGACATGCCATTATAAAAGTCAGTGGATAGACTGATGTTTTGATCATTCTCCAAATGCACTGGAACGCCTGGCACAGAAAATAACTCAGAATATTGAAACAGGATATTTGTGCCTTCTTGGTATACTATCCTGTTAGGTTTTGGTCACTGAATGTAAAAGAAGAGAAGCATTGACTTAGCTCAAGCCTGTGAGATACACATGTGAATTAGGGAGCTCGCCTTTGGAGTTGTATTGTGCAAGAATCTAACCCTGGAGCTCTGATCCGAGGAGCTGCCTGCTGTTTAGAGAGCCACGGAGATGCGCCTTCAATATCATCTGCTGGTACCTACTGTGCAACCACTCCTCAATCCCTTCCTCTCTCCACAAACAGTATGTAATTTCTTGCCAGTAGGAAGCCTTGATTTCTTTGAAAATTAAAACTGAGGGTAATATTGCATGTAACCAATCTCAGAACTTAGTTATGAAAGAAACATTCAAGAAAAAGAAAAAAAAAACATCAGAAAACCTCAGAACTTGGCTGATACCAAAACATACACTTGTTAAAAGAAACTCTTTGGTTTTCAGAACTATGGGGATATAAAATTAACTGCTGTAGTATGAAGCATTGGAAAAAACTGTGTTCACGGACTGCATAATTTAAAAGATTATGCAATTAAAGATCTGTATCATTCTTCATAACGTTCTAGCTGCAGTTTCCATAAAACCCATAAACTAGATGGTAGCATATCATTATTAGGCCAGCATTTATGGCTTTCCTTATTAGAGCGCTGTTATTTTCACACCATTATTAATAGAACCAATGCTAAGTAAGCACAGCTCTAGGTAGTAGTAAGCATTTGCATGACATTCTGCAGAAGTAAAAAAGGTAGTTCAATTCCAATCAGTGCTACTCAATACAAGCTTTTGGAGTAGGGCAAGCGAGGCAAAGATCTTTCTTGAGAAACAATATGTGTTTTGTTTTGTTTTTTTTAAGAAAAAGAAAACCTGCTGGCTGAAGCAGTAAGCGGTACATAAGAACAGGGTGGTGGAAAGCTTGCAATTTGCCATCATTAGTTGCTAATGCTCAGAGCTTAAGTGGAGGAATGAAAACAAAAGCAAATAGGGGAAAAAAAATAAAAACATCTGAAGACCCACTTGCTTGATCCTAGTGAAGATCACGCAACTTTGTTTGGAATCTTTAAATGTAACAGGAAAGACAATTACATTGTGACACCTTTTCATGTGCCCTTTCATGTTTTCCAGTAATTATAGCTAACATTATCTTAAAAAAACAGAAAGTAAGAAAATTCTCATGAACTGTGAAGATAAATCCTCCCAAGCAACAGTTGCAAAATGTATTCTTATTTCTATTATTTTTTTTAAATACCTATGCTGCAGTTTCCCATGCTTTACAGATAGGCGCTCTTTTTTATCTGGATTGAAATTTTCAGATATTCACAAGCTAATCTGAATGTGCTCAGCACGGCTGGACAAACATCCCTTGTGTGGGTGCTATGCCAGCCATGGAGCCTTCGATGCTCGCTTCTGCCAGGCTCCTGCGATTAGTTGCCAGAGGTGATGGCTGGGTTGCCATGGGATTGCCCTTTGGGAATGGCTGCTTTATGCCCACCAAGTCCTCTCTCATTTCCTTGCACACCAGTTTGAAATGAAATGTGAAAGGGTAAACAGTAACAGTTAATCATAAGCTCAGTCCTGTTCTCACCCGCATTTAAGGCATAAGATGAGGGTCTCTACTACTAATCACTTTGCATAAACTGGCATAAAACACACAAGGGAGATGTTGCTCTCACCTGACGTCAGCCGTAATCCTTTCACTGTCTTGGGTGAGGAAAAGAGAGTTTGTGGGCCTGAAAACCTGCCTGCATTTTTTTCCCCTCAATGTATCACCTCATTCAGTAATAATATTTGTTTTCCCTGTTAGCTTTAAGTCTTTTGCAACTGTGCTTTAGCTAAACTGATCTACTGACCAAAAATAACCTATTCTATTAAAACCTGACTTCAAGTTACTCTTTCATAGACTTAAAAAGCTAAGTCAGGATATCTAAACAATAATCTTTATATATTCATCTTAGCGTAATTCAGTGTACTAAAAAAAATTTAAATTTTCCTCCTCAGAGTTGACTGAAAGAAAGCCTCCCAAGCAGCTATTAAGAAATGATACAACAATATTTGATTAAAACTCAACTCCACTAAATTTTAGTTCCACTTTTATGTTTATGAAAACTACTTTTTTTTTTTGTTTGTAATTAAAAAAAAAAAACCTCTGAAATAATAGGAGGGAAAATGAGTTTGCATGGAATAGAAGAGACAGAAAGCAATGGAAATAAGCAAAAAGTATGTGTTACGGACTCTCTCTATTCCTTACATTTTATTACATTAATGTATGTTGCAAAAGGAAAAGACAATGAACAAGAAGCAATGGGTAGCAGGGGTGAGAATGGAAGTCTAATTCTATTCCTGCCTTGAATTTGAAAAGGAAAATTTAAAACTTACATTGAATTAATAAAAAAAATTATATAGATGCTTGTAAGTCAGAATCAACAATGACATTAGTACTGCTCATTCTACACTTGACAGATAATAGCTAGAGATCTTGAAATACTGCTTTGTGGTCATGCAAATCTACTTTCGGATGCTTGTACCTGTATAAAATATCAGGCCTGAAAACTGAACGCTTCCAAAAGATATTTTGCTTTCAGATGGAAGGTATCGAAACAATTTGAATCAAATTCAGGAGGGAAAGGAGAAAAGTAATCCTACTGTATTTATCTGAACCTGTTGAGAACTTATTGATCACATTTTTAGTTTCAATTACACATTGCAGGATTAAAGGCAGACAGTAGTTTGCTGAAAAAGATATTCAATGCGGAGAATGCTTCTCCTGAGATTTTATTTTATGGCTTAAGAGAAAACAAGGAGGAAAACAAGAAAAATGAATCTGCTAACAACACCATCAGACATATTCTGGACTAGATCTGTGTGTGTACGTGAATTTCTTAAGAGTGCAGGAAAACACACACCCCAATGTACAGAAACAGAATCTGCTGTAGGTTTCTAGTTGCATATCTCACTCATAAATTGAAAAAGGATTTCTAGATGGAAATTAACAAGAGAGAGGAAATTCCAGCTAATGAAACAGCAGCAGCAAAAAGACTGATGAAGAAATAGTGGATGGGGTAACTCCCAAGAAACAGGGTAAAAGCTAAAGCCCTTGGCTGCTCAGGTGCACCCCACCTCTGTGTCTAGGGCAGGGCTGCACTACACTACACAGAGCTGGGCATGAGTCGCCTCTAGCTGGAGGAGGGAAACCTCACAGCACAGGAGTGTGCAGGCACATCATCTCAGCTGCTAGATAAAACAGGTTTTACTGGTAAAACATTCTGTCTGAACTAATGATCTCCACTCATTATCAGGGCCAACTAGTATGCACAGCACACTACTTCTACATCTCTCTCTTACTGTCAGATCTGAGTTTCCAAACCTCTTTCTGAGACAGTTCAGGTGTTCTTGGATGTCCTAGTACAAACACTCCCTAACCACCTCAAAATTCTTGAAAACACAGAGTTAAATGCTTTGTTCCATTATGTAAAGCCGTGAATATTTAGGTACTTTCCCTTAACATGTGGATTTTCTCTCATGTCTGAGATTGGGCACTTATATCTTTTCAGAAACCTTCAAGTCTGCCTTTGAAGAAACTTTGAAGAAGATGGAACTTTTTACTTAAACAAAACCAGCCTGATTTTGTTTAAGGCGCCAACCTTTCAATACAACATTCTCATGGCAGGGTAGTTTCCAGCAGCACGGACTGCTCAGGAATAATTGCAACTATTTTGCAGTTGCACTTACTTAAATAGAAATCAGGAAATTAAACTAATTTACTCAAACAACTGACGTGGTTAAAAGCAAAATGATGATTTAAAGCTCCAAAGGTGTGGGATTTACTCTTGCCTTTTGAAGTAGCATTTTATATTTAAAGAATTAAAAGGTGAGCATGTATTACTTTTCTCAAATTTTTCAGTTTAACTATTCCCAATTGTTTCATTTAGAAATTCTGTCACAGATGTCTGAAACTGTTAATTTATTTATATATTTATTTTTATCTCCAACATGCAGAATAGTCATTTACATAAATCGACTCACTTCTGTATAACACAATTCAGCAGCAAAACGTATTTCTAAAGGGAAAGAAATTATTTTAAATACTTTCAAACAGACTGAAAGGCTACTTATAAAAAGGCAATGAACCTTCTGAAGCACACACCAGGATCCAACTCACCAAAACTGAATCCTCACTCTTCACATATCATTCCTGATTTTTCTGGCAAATGTGAAAAAAGTAGTCGTTATAGCAAAGATTTAGCCAGGAAAAAAAAAAAAAAAAAAAAAATTATAGCAAAGATTTAGCCAGGGAAAAAAAAAAAAAAAAAAAAAAAAAAGAGTCCTGAGTCCTATTTTGATAATCCTGCTTAGAACTGTTTCACAAATTAGTACAGTAACTTGCCTGACAAGCATGTAAACACCCTATTGTATACTACTGGCACGAGTTCAAAGTAGATAGAAGAATAATGAAGACCAAAAAAACCCTGAACAAACAAAAAGTAGCATCAACTGCTTTTACTAATCCTCCCTTGTACAAGCAATGGATACACCATGCAACTCTAAGCAGTAAACTGCTGATCTGCTTGGGGAAAGAAAAACAGCTGCAGAAAAGAACCTGCACACCTGAAGCGGGAAGTTCTGATAATTCTAGGTTGTTTTCGAAGTTTTAGCAAAATAAAGGAAATACAGAGCACACATCTTTGCTCCTTATTTCCTCCACGCTATCATTAAACAATCTTCAATCACCATGTTTTCATTCAGGATTATATAGCGTTCTGCTTCTCACATGCACATACTGGATGGGAAAATTATGCACAGAGTTCTTGACTTCCACATTATGGATTATTACTACTAGGGAAACACGGCAAGGCATAATTTTTAAGAGCCAGAAGTCAGGCATATTTGATCCTCATTTTAATTACGTATTTAAAGACAGAAATTTTTCTTCAAATTAATTAGTATTATATATTAATTAAAAGAAGCCTACACCATACAAGTATGAACCTCCACAAATACTAGAAACATCTGCAGTTTCCACGTTTACTTAATAGTAGGTATCAGAAAATCTCACCCCCTATCACATACCTAAGTATGTGACAAAAAAAAAAAAAAAATTGCCTACCTTTTGCCCTCTATTGAACTGAATTAGAAAGGGGTTTGTTTTGGTTTTTTTTCCCTTTCAGTGGGGGAATGTTAGGTGTTCTGAAACAGAAAGCATGAAAAGAGATACCTACAACACACTATTTTACAATGCAGCATGTGCCATGAAGGAGAGAGGTTTAAAACCTCCAGAGCAAAATTACGCATCTTTTGTTTCTCTATGGACTTAGTGATAAAACAATTTTTTCCAGGCGGAAAAGTTTCTCATCTATATTAAAAGGGACAAGCCAAGTAAAGTGCTCTTCAAAAGGACACTAGCATATCTTTCTTAAGTTTTTTTACGGTTGCGCTTTTGGAAAGTTAGCTTCTGGAAGAGCAGAAAGAGGCACATCGAATATCAATGTGGTAAGATTGTAAAGCTCACAAAGCAATAGTTCTACTATGAAAATTGATAAATACGGATTACAACTGGAAAACAGCAGCTGAATTTTTTTTGAGAAATGATTAGTAAAGCAGAAAACGACAAGGAAAAATCCTATCCTTTTCTATTGAATTTTAAGAATTCTATTTCATTGCAAAACCAGAAGGGTATATATTTAAAAAAATATTCATGTAAATTTAAGGAACAGATGGAGTAGGGAAAGGATGGGACTGGAATCATAAAGACAAAGTTGACAGGAGCACAGGAAGGGAGCAGAAAGCAGAGGCAGAACGAGGTCAAGAGTATCAGCAGACAGGAGATGGTAAGAGAGATTTACCACAGACACAAATGTCTATTTCAGATTTTGGAATTTCACAGGGTTTCAAGAGTCACACCATTCCTCTGTTACCTAAGAAATAGGTTTTGGGCCCAGTGGAAAAACTTTCGTCTTGATCCTGATATATTAAGAAATGCATACAAAGGAGAATAATTTACTGATACCATTTTATCTTACACACAGACCTCTGTGCTGTAAACTGTTGAGAACATTAGTGCAGTCAAGCACTCCATTAGAAACCTGGACTTTATCCCACAAACCTGACACTTAATACTGGGTAAGTATACGAACGGAAGTTCTTGTAAGTGTGTATTAATTCATTTCTCAAGGTGCTTACTCTGAGAGGTAGAGATTTGGTCAAACTGGCTATTCACAGTTAAACTGGAAGACAAGGAGGGCAGTTCTTTAAGCATGCAAAATCACTTACTCCAGACAAGCCTGTTCCCTGACTTGCCAACTTTTCCACCCCAAGTTTTCCATCTAAACTCTCAGCATCTCACTTCTACACCTCTAAAATGAGGGCAACATCAGCTTGCTTAGAAATTCTCCACTGGAGTTGCTTGCTTGTTGTTCCCTAGTGGCAAGTGTCATTTCGTCAGCCTTGAAGCACGTCGAAGCAGGTGAAATCCCTGCCATTCCTTTAGACAGGCGTGCTTCTCTGTGCACCCAGCCCCGCAGGTGAGGCCCCACGGACAACATGCCAGGCTCCCCACTGAGTTCCTTCCCTCTAACACAACCACCTCATCCCCCAGAGGGTGGAATCCATGATCCATACAAAGCTGTAGCTCCTGACTTTTAAACCAGCATCACCCTTTATGTCTGTGGGATGGTAATGGCAATACTGTGAATATCTGCCCGTACAGTAATGCAGTGTGCCCTGTGCACGGACTCTGGGAGTGAAAAACAGACAGTGATTATCTAATTAAAGAAGATAACATACATGGAAAGGACAACTAAGCTTGCACAGAAAAATCTTCGTTCTGGTATTTCCTACATTTTAAGTGAACTTACATTTACATGTAAGTTACTTTGCTATTTTAATAACATTCTAATAATATTTTTATCTGAATGTGTATCTATTTATATTACATCTATACATACATATTATTCTACTTAATAAAAAGACTCTGCTATCGCATACAAAATGGAATCGTTTCCACGATAATACCAATTCAGTGACAGTAAGTGAAAAAAATCTAGGGAAGCAATGAAAACTAGCAGAAGAGTGAATTACAATTGTGTTGGGCTAAAGAAACTCTACAAGAAAGAAAAAAAAAGCTGCGGCATGACAAAAATCAAACTGCTGCTGAAACTAACGTCCAGCAGAAAGAGCAAAGCATAAGATACATCAAA
The DNA here is from genome assembly GCF_001431845.1 of Calidris pugnax. NCBI lineage: Eukaryota > Metazoa > Chordata > Aves > Charadriiformes > Scolopacidae > Calidris > Calidris pugnax. The sequence goes on from NW_015090920.1 coordinate 8,928,409, forward strand.
AAAAAATAAATCTCAGTTTTCAATAGCACGCCAGTCTTTAGGATCAGTGAAAACTAATTGACAGAAAATTTTATATTCTTGAGGTGAAGTACCTTTAAAATCACAGGCAAGATCACCGAATAGAAAGCTAAATCTCAATGGATGAAACAGATTAAAAATTGAATCTGATGTACCTATCTCTCCAATTACCAAGCTAAGTGTTCCAGCAATGGGCATAGGCAGGTATGTGACAAGATTCTCTGTGAGACCAGTAATATTATCTTGGGCATTTTAGTTCAAACAGGGGAATAAATGAAACAACGTCCTCAAAAAATGATATGTATAACGGAAGGGTTGATAGGATTTTTAGCAGAACCAATTGTATAGTGAGTTGGTAAAATATGTATCAATGTTAGAAGCTAAACATACAAGACTCGTATATGCCTAGAGTTGAAAAAGCAGAGAAAGAGCATTAAACAAGCCTGAAGTCATCTGCTATATTCCTTTCTTTTTTGCATTTGCATGAAAACCGTATAACTTTGGTGGCAAGAGATTGAATACATATACCATTTCCCTTGATAGATGAATCATTATCCTCTGTTTAGAGCCAGTTGCCAGCGGAAATATCTGCATTAGCAAAGACTCTCCTATAAAAACATTTTTGAAGCAAGAAAAACTTCTTACAGCTGACCAGATGTTATCTCTAATGAACCAAAATATTTCCTAAAGTTCTGTAGAAAGCAAACATTCTCATTATAGGAATTCCACTGAGTTACTTCCATGGATCAACAGTCTTTTTATCTATTACTTAAACTGAAACTTTGTTCCAATAGGAAATACTGCTTATCCTTTTAAATGTTTCATGTAAAGCTACATCATCTACATTAATTTGGGAAAGGACAAGTTTTTTCTTCATGAATATATAAAAAGCAGCCGCGTAATTCAAGCCAATATAAAATGCCTAAATCCTATGAAGGTTAATGAATGTTCAGTTCCATCTGAAATTTTTATCTCATTTAACAAAATTACAGTAAGATTTAACAGATCTCTTTCACAGCCACTGTCTGCTCCAGCTCCCTTTCACTGCCCACAAAATCTGTAATTTTCATGTATTTTGTATCAGTTATCAGTACACACTCCAAGCACACTCGCCACTGCTGAAATTACTTCATTTAAGAGAAATGTTCAGTCAGAAGCAGCTGCAGGGCTGCAGAAACCACAGGAACAGAATGACGACTCCTTTTGGGGAAACAAATACCTAGCAGTTACTTGCTGTGCTACACTGAGGGAAAAAGCAGACATGTAAGGAGATGTCTACTTTCTGCTTACAGGCTCCAGGCTGCCAAGGAAATACGATCAGGACCTCGGTTTTTGTTTCAGTTATTGTTTAATCTCCCTACAGCAAAGTTGGCATAGACTGGCTTTTATTTTTAGATGTTGGGACACATTGCTTAGCATTCTAATAAAGCAATGACAAGTGGCTGTTTTTAAGAAAGAATATTAGTTTGATTTTTATTTTTTTTTAAATTCTCAAGACAAGATAACAAATCTAATCTTCACAGCACCATCATGATGCTCTTCCCTTCCTCTTCCCTCCCTCTCTCCACCCTAACACAGAGAGCGGCTGGATCAGTAATTAAAAGTGCCAGCACCCAGGTGGTATGCAAGGGTTTTGGTATCAGGCCAGTTCCTCAACAGGTGGACATCATCATCAATCAGGAAGCAATCCTGGCTTCCACCAGAGAAGAATCATGACCTGCCCTGTTTGAATTAGTGCTGGATACTTCCCAGATGAGTTAGTACAGCTGAAGCCTAATTAAATCATATCCCTTGCATCTTGACTGTGTTCCTGTGTGTCTAGGACAATGAATGAGCACACATCTTTTAGGGAAAGATCTTTCAAGAAAAAAAAAAAAAAATTAAAAGCCTCCTTTTAGATTAACTATCAGTCAAAGGACAAAGATTTCAGCTGTAGCTGTCGTGATTTGTCTGTCCAGAATGAACCTCTCCAGGGAGATGTACTCATAACAGCCGGCTCTGTCGAAAGTTCCTATTAAGCTGCCACTAAAGAAAGAAACAACTTCAGAGGAAGCAGCTTTTAGTTCTTGCTTCCAAGTTGAGGAAGTTAGAGAAGAACTGCTGAAGGTCAAGGCTGCCGGAAATTTTCATGAAAATGCCAAAAAGTGGTGTTAAAGGAGAGATCATCTACCAGCATCTTTACAAAAGGCAAAGAAATTCAGCTTTATTTAAGAAGGGTCCTTGTAAGATCCTTCCAGGCTACTTAGTTAACTGTAAGGCCAAAGAAGTTTTCAGGAGCAAAACCAGGATTCAGTTAGACAGAGAATGAAAAAAATAATAGACTGAAGGAACTAGCTAAATAAATTTCTGCACTTCATCTGTGCTTATCTCAGCTAGTCTGTCCCAGAAAAGTCTCATGCTTGTGCGCCGCCCATTTTACTCAAATCACAGCTGAACACAGACTCCGAACTGCCATTGCTCCCCACAAGAGGCAATCCCTTCTGCAAAGAATCACAGGCCACACTGTCCATCTGACACCAATGATAAGACACTACAAGAAGCACAGACAGCACACTAGGTCCAGGCAAAATGCTAGGCCTGTCCAGCCTGCATGAAGCACGTCCTCAGGTGTGCTTTCCATCACAGGTCATTCCCTGTCTGAGCTGAGCTGCCACATAACTGACCTAAGAACTCACCAATGATGTAGGTGAGGTGTGCAAATACGGCAGCATCAGGTACCTGCTGACTAGAAAGCCATCAGTACATGGCATTCAGCAGCAAGAAAAGTTGTTTTCTTACAGAGAGTGCTAATAGCAATAGGACAGGGATGATGGGGCCAGGTAGGTATGGAAGCCAGGAGGTGCAGACCCCAGAGGGGCGCTGTCAAAGCAGGCAGGAGCTAACAGCACCCACATCCGCTGGTCAGTAAGTCCTGAGCATCACGTGCACCTCGTGTGCTGCTCCTCCAGACATCCAGGAGAGAGGCAGCAAAGAAATCCTGATGGCTCTCAGGAAGGAGAGTCACCCTAGTGGGCTCTAACAGGGGACAGAGAGGGTGTCCCTGACCTGCAGGCGTTGTCAGTCTGGGAAACCCCAGGATGGTCAGTAGGGCCCTCCCACTTCCCAGCATCCAGAGAACAGATGTGGACTGGACAGGCTCCCTGGGTATGATAAGCACCTGGACATCTGACTTCCAGCCAGGGCAGGAGACATGCATTCCTGTGCTTGGGAGTACATGGGTGAGAATCAATGAGTCACAGTGGGTTTGTTTCAAAGAGGAATCTTTATTCCCCTCCAGTAAAGCCTTTCACCAAGATTTGCTGTTTACCAATGCTGCAACATTAGGTGTTATGCTTGAGCCATAAACCTTTTCCACAGGCAGTTTTGAACTGACCACCCCTATAAAGGTGAGCATCCACAGAAGGTGTGCTGCTCCAGAACAGTCCTGATCTCTGATAACCACCTTTAGATTACAGCATCATCATTTGTATTGTAACACAGAAGTATTCGTGCATGATAATTCACATTTTAGCTAGAGAGCTGAGGGGAGAGAAGTTCACACTTTTAAAATCTGCCCCAAGAACCTGCAGCCTGTGAGAAGGATGCTCAACAGTGTTCACAGCCAGCACAGCAACACATCTCACAGAAACGTCTCTCTCTGAAGCACATGTTGCCCTTCTTGAGGAGATCTGAAAGGAGGATGCCGAGATGAAAATTTAGCAACAATAAAGCTTAAAATGAAAGCATTCCTTGAGCTGACCAAAGGCAAAAGATCATCCTTGGTTCAATTCTGATGTTCCCAAGACCACACATGTTATAGGGTCATCAGCCAAATTAAGTCTGTCTTAAACTACACGGGCACACAGCTCTCGGGAAACGCCAAGGTGGCAAGTATTTTGTTGGGAAGCGCTGTAAATGAAAGCACATTTGAGAAGACCAACACTATCTCATCAGAGGTCTGATGAGCTTCAGAATATACAAAACCACCTCTCTTACAGTTGTAAAATTATACCATATAAAATGGGTTTTGGAGAAAGATTTGGTTTGGGTTAAAAAATAATAAAAAAAAAAATTTTCTTGCATCATTATAATCTAGTCATTTCCAACCTGGCATTAAAGGGTTTCTAAATGATTTATTTCTAAACCAAGAGATACATAAAGTTTAAACTATAATGCTTTGGTTTTTCAGTCTCAGGCCCTCTGTGAGCCTTTGCAGTTACTGTTTTCCCAGAAGTGTAGCTGCTCAGCCTGAGTTCTTACTCCACAGAAGAGAAAGAAAACAATTGCCTTTTAATAACACAATTTATGAGTCTGTCCTTTAATTCTTTGTAAGTTTAGTCATAGTTCCTTATAACCTTGCGCTCCCTTATTAGTGTTTGTGTGCATACACATATTTCTAACTTGTTTTGTTATATTTAATTTACTTGTATTTGACATTTTACTGTAGAAAGTGTTAAAAAAACTAATTAAAAAGGTTCTAAAAATTCATTGTTGTCATCTGGAAAACAGTAATGCAATCTCTATTTAGAGCGCACATTCTTAACAGCAGCAGTTTCGGTACCAAAAGCTTCTTTGAAGTATCTATAATGTCATGGCAACCTGGTATTTATATTGCATACAAATTCAATTATTTAATAGCTTTGAGTGTGCTATCTGCAAAACGCTATTAATCATTTTATTAAACAAAAAATCCTTTGTCTATACATGTACATTTTCAAAAGAATTCTTAATTCTGCATTACCGTTTATAATTAATAGAGCAATACTCTTTTTAACCCTTCATTTAGCTTTCAAACTTTGCTTTTTGTAAGCAATTTAAATATCTGAGCTTTAAAAACAAGCTTAACCATATTATGGGGGGGAGAGGGGAAGATAGAAAATTGAAAACTTGTGTTGCGGTTACTGAATTTTCCAATTACATCAACATTTGCAAAGGAAACGTACATAAAGTAATGGATCCCCTGTTGTCTAAGTATATTTGTAGAATCTCATCCATGTAGACATACTGCACACAAAGATACTTCAACAAAGATAATTCACTACAATACAGATGGCAGCATTGCCTGTATTATCAGTGAAGCAGGCACAGAACCGGTTCCACGTTCTCATCATATTACGATGGCATCAGAACACACAGTTAGATAATGATGGTTCTGGATTAAATTCAACATTCTGAATAAAGTTCATGCACTGTTTTTCCCTGTTCTTTAGAAATATTATCTGTGACTAAACCGTATTGTCTAAATGGATCACTTCACCACTCCTAACTCTTTTTGCCTCAGGGCAAGCCTCTGCACTTCCCCAAGATTAGGCCTCCTGTGTTGCATAAACATTCCCACAACCTCCTCTGGAAGTTGAATCTTCCTATTTTCCCCTCACTCTACACAAAACATGTACTTATAGGAATGATTTTGGTGCTTGAATCCACAAATTTGTGTTAAACTACTACGGAAAAACCCAGGCTGAAATAGGAATGCAGAGGAAAGCAGGTAATCTCGTCTAACCTTTCCAAGATGATCTAAATACATATGTATATGTGAATCTGTAAATGCAATGAGAAACTTATGCTAGGGAAGGCTTTTCCTGAGGAATATCTTGATCAAATAGCACTCACTCACTTTGACAATACTTCCAGACCAAAAATCAAACTGGAATGGAAAGAACTTAAGGAAAGCAAGCTGAAATTCATCAGAGTAACTCAGAATGTTGGTATTAAGGTATGCTGCTGCCTAAGCCACACTGTCACTGTTTAAAAAAACATTTGAAACTGCTCTTAGGATGAAAAAATCATGCTTTCTTGTGCATGCCTGTTTCAATATATTTCTTTTCACATCAGTTTAATATAAATTGATTTTTAGATCCAAACTCCATCAATAACATTTTCAACGTTATTTCCCAAAAGGGCAATGTATGCCACATGCAAGTTAAGAATAACACTGAGGTATTAAAGAAAATGTGATTTCAAGTTCAGTCCCAAGGTATATTCAAAACACGCAAGGAGCTTCTTTCTGAGTTGTAGGAATTCCACGTAATTAAAATGTTATTGAACTATGTTTAACAAAGGAAAGTGGGATAGTATGTTTCCGAAAATACAGTTACTAAAAAGCACATTTTATGAAGAATTTCTTCAGTTGTCTGTCTGCTTCTGTATTAGGGCATCTGATAATGACCAGAAATCTGCTTCCTCTATGCATGGAGAATGTTACCAATTTAATACTCATCTGAATAATATGATTCACTATAACTCAGTATTATAATTTTGTCATTTGGATAGACATGAGAAAACAACGTGTGGTGATTAACTCTCATACAGCTATAGCTGTTTCTACGTTACATATTTTAATACTTATTTATTCTAAATAAATTCTAAAATGTTTTCTTCAAAAAATCTGCACCCTTCAGCCCCTTCCACATAAATATCTCTTGTTTTGACAAATCATCATTTTATACACAAACTTGTGCTAGGCATAATAAGTACTAAGTCAAGTTAGGTAGTAAAAATTATCCTGCATTTTTAATACATTTTTAAACAGTAAAATATATTTTTAGGTGTGAATTTTGATAAAAGAAAAAAATGAAAAATGTTTTAGTGGCTAGTTTTATTAGTTACAGCATTTTGGATAATTAAGGTAACTCCTAGAAAATCAATGCTTTTCAAGCAACCAGCAGGTTTGAAAAACTTCAAGGAGAATAGAGTCACCTCTTTGAATACCATATGACCTCTATCATTACTATTTTCTTTCATATGATTAACTAAAGTGTTATTAAAAAGCCATATCTGCATGAAGTATTCCTGGTTGCTTTTTGTAAAGCGCATTCTGATTTGTGGATGAAAGTATTGTAGACCATAATTGCAAGGTTTGCTTAGTCAAAAGGTTAGCATTCTTCTAGGAATACTCAGGCATGTTTCAAGGACTTTAAACATGAAAAGTGGTGGATAGGATTTGTTTTGAATGTGGCCCAAAATCTTAATATTCTCTTGACTACTACATAGAGAAAAGTGTTTTATTTTTTTCTACTACACAAGCATATTTGACATAAAAAGGCTTTTATGTTTGGTTTTTTTTTTTTAAGTAAATGCATTCTTATCTGACACTTTCATTTAAAAGCAAGTGAAAGTTTACAAAAATCATATTACATAGCTACATACACTCTGGTCATTGAATACTGTCCCTAGTTATTACAGTGAATTATTTAAATTCAGAATATGCCAGCATTCATTTGTGAAACATGTAGAATATTTAAGTAGATTCCAGAGGAGTAAGCACTGCTACTATAGGTGGAGTCCTTCCTGCGTGCAGATTAAATCCAGACAGTTCATGTGCTTACACACATGTAGACACAGCACTAGCAAGAAAAACAAACATTTTACTTACTAACAACAGCTTATTGAGGCATCTGAACAAAAGACTGCATGTAAGCGTAAGCTAAAACTCCAAAATATGATGTTCATAAACACCAGATGTTCTCCTGATGTGTGTGCATTAGAAGAAAAAGTACTGATGAGCTAAAGAGGCTCAATGAATTAAATTAGAACCAGATACTTGGAGTCAAGAGAACTAATGTCTTGATAGTCATCTTTTCTTACCCCATTCAGAAGAGAAAGCAACAAATAAGAATGCATCATCGCAAATCAAAAGCTGAAACTCTAACAATGAGTTTTCTAAATCATGGTAAAAAAATTAGATTCTCACTTAGGATACAATTTAGATGAGACCTTTAAATGATTCTGAAACGCTTTCTTCAGAAATCTTACCTCCCTCAGGAATTAGTCAAAATCACCACCGTCCACACAAATCATTATTTTAAACAGATTTTCAACAAATCATGATTTTAAACAGAAACTGTATTGGGAATAACATCAAAAAGAAAAAGAAAATATATGGTAGCTAGAAAAGAAATTGTCCTCAAATGGGAAGACTGGCAAATAATTGTATCTATTTGCCTTCCACGCTATTACAGTGCTAATTCCCTTCTTCCTCTTCTTGATATTCTGTATCAGAACTACCTACTGATCCCTGGGCCTGGGACATTTCCACCCAGCTGCAATGCAATGTTTCATGAGCTTTTGCAACCTACTAAATCTCTGCAACCGACCCGATCTCTGTTGCCAAAGGGCTGCCCAAATGGCTCAAGGATGGACACAGCTGCAGTCAACATACTTTTCTGAAGACAGCAACTGCTTCTCCAAATACAGTATCATAAGCCTACATGCAAAATTCGGGTTAGTCTTACTGTCAATAACATTCCTCTGCCCTGCACAAAGCCTGGACAAAATTACAAAAGTACAAAAATTAAACATACAGTACCTGAATGGAATTGTAGCCCACTACGGTTTTAGCTACTGCCACGTTAATCCCACTCTTGAAACAATGTTTTTTTACCAGTAATTTTCCTTTAGATACCTCCTGACAGATCCACTTCACCCTATGCAGTTCGCAGACACACATCCTCACAAGGTACAACTGTTTTATAGACCCACAATAGCTACAAAGATAAAGTTATAGCTGAATAGCAAACAGCACTCTGAAAGGGTCTGAATAGAGATATATTTTAACCTGAAGGCACAGAATAAAGTAACTCTAGCCCCCTTACAGTGGTTAATTCTCTTAATTCACTCAGACATACCTGCATCACTTAAAGTTTCAGTCTAGAGGATGCAATACTCCAGACAACCTGTAAAATGTATTCAAAGCTGAACACAATATATTCCTCTTTTTTCACCCTGGGAAATACTGCGGTAAACTCATGTTTCTGGTCAATAGAGAAAGGTCAACGCTTCCTGAGAGCCTCTAAAAAGCAATCCAGACGCTCTAAATAAACTGCTGAGATAAAATGGGAGCCATCAAGATACAATTAGGAAACAGCAGGTTCAGAAACACCGGTAGAATTCAGGCCATTTGAATACAGCTACATTTTCCCTTTTCATTTGAGTACATTTGATCTCTATTTAAAGCTGCAATAAAATAGATACAATGACCATACACATAAATTAATTATGGTTGCATTTTTCCAGGCTACTTGATGCACAATGGTAGGTCATTATTTTTATCTATAAAAAGGTACTACTCATATACGTATTACATTGGACAACAGCTTTCATGTGACAAACACCAAGGATTATATTTTTTATAAAGTATATAGTAAATTTAGAGGGCTTTTCTTTGTAAATCCACAGCTTGCAGGACCAAAACAATGCATATTTCTTGAGATTGGCCCTTCTTCAACTATTGCATGTATTCCTCTACCATGGACGATTATGCAAAGAGAAAATATGAGTGGAAAACACCAAAAATATGGAAGGTAGGGCAAGTTACAATATTTGATAAAGTTGAAAGTGGTTTTGAATGGTTTAGATTTTCTCAATTTCATTCTTTCTTGGTCTAAAGCAGAGGAATTATGGACTTAAGCAGAAGAATTAAGGTATACACACACATGTATATTTGAAACAATTACTATTTTCTATTTATTAAACCAAAGCAAATGCTTAAAAACTCCACGGTAGCTCTACTGCTACATAGCATTAAATGCACCTTTCTTAGCAACCACAGTCTCTGGGCTATGTATTATCCACAAAGGTACCTCAGTTCTCTCAACAACACATTATGTAGGCAAGAGAATGCGCACGGTGCTAAGTAGTCTCATTGGAACGGAGAACAAAAAAGTATGATTTCCTCTGCACCAAAAAAATAGGGGAGGTTTCTCCCCTATATTTTTGGAATTCCATTTTGGGCTTACATGGTTTCTTTTTTCCTTTTTTAAAACAGGCCCCAAGTTCACTACTACCTTTCAAAGAGGCAGTTGTTGATTACTTTTTTCTTTAAAAAATTTTTAAAAACACATTGTTATTCAAGTGCAAATAAAGCAAATCACAGAGGTCTTTTTGATTCTATCTTTGCTCCCTTGCAAGCTGAATTACATAGTGCTAATAAAATAGCATCATCACTGCAAGCCTTTAGATAGTAGATTTTGTGTAGTGCATCAGTAAGAGTAGAAGAGATTGTCATAAGAGGTCATCAGGGGAATTACCAGGTAGTTCTCCTAAACCAGGCAAAGCAAACACAACAATCATCATCCCGTAACCAGTGAAGTCAATCTTTGAACATCAAACAAAAGGAAACCACAAAAAAGACAATTTGGAAAACGATTTTTTTGTAATCTCACAAGAAGCTACACACAAATATTGTCCCATGTGTATTCAGAAAGCTCACCCAGATGAACAAGCTACCCAAAAGCAGGCACGTGGTACCTACCCAAGGAATTCCTCTGCACATATGGGATGTATCTCTTTTTTTTTGGTTAGTTATACATGAAGGTTATTCCTCCAATTTTAAGATGATATTTCAGGACAATTGAATATCCTGATGTCTAAGGCAGGAAACCTAGAGAACTGCTTGGACTATTGCATGACATTTCCATGGCCAAGGTTAGGTGAGATCAGCCCTAACTTGGGGTAGGGCTTCTGAATGTGCATTCAGACATAGAATCATAGAATGGTTTGGGTTGGAAGGGACCTTAAGATCACCTAGTTCCAACCCCCCTGCCCTGGGCAGGGACACCTTCCACTAGACCAGGTTGCTCAAAGCCCCATCCAGCCTGGCCTTGAACACTTCCAGGAATGGGGCATCCACAACTTCCACAGCTTACATATGTTGTAGGAAGAAAGCAAACCATCAGGATACGCCAGGTATGGTGAAACATTTTCAGACTAATCAGCTAGGGTACACATTTAATTCTGCCTCTCTTCAGATGATCCAAAACATTATTTACAAAGGTGAGAGAAGGAAAAGCAGTAAAGCTGCTGCACAAAGCAAAAGCACTGTTAGTATCCTTCTGTGGTTAAGTAGATTTCCCAAGACAACATGCTTTGTTACTGTCTTAGCACTGTAACTTCTAGCAGATTAGAAAAGACAGCACATTACGCAGCGTGGAGGGAGGGGATGAAGGGTGAACACACCATGATTGTGCTCTTGTTCCGACTGTTATTAATCCACTGGATAAGCATCAGCACCCACAAGTCCCATCCGCTTTTGAGCCACGTCCATCAAGATCTGTGATAATTGGGCTCTTGTTAGAAATGGAAGAGTTTCCAAGCACAGCAAACTTAACCTAAAAGCATATATGTATATATTAAAAGCAATAGTTTATTCATGGAAATATCTGACAGCACATCTATTCATGAATGAACAACTGAGAAAAGTTGCCCTAAATTCCTTTTTATTACATATTGCTACATTCTTTACTTGACTTGATAGTTGCTGTAGCATGGATTCGAGACAGCTATCAATGTCTTCACACTCTCCTGCTAGGCCTACCGATCTTCCCCAAGATTCAGTCTCTTCATTAAAATATTGATTGTATTCCAGCAGTTCTAATTTAAAGCTTTATTGAAGAGGTTATAAAGATATTCTCAACATTGAGGCACGGACACATACTGCTCAAATGCGAACTAACTAAAAAGAATACCAATATTCGTATAACAACATGTTCTATAGTCTGCTGAAACTCAGTGCCTACATTTTTATTTAGACAAATGATGCAGAAGTGACAGGAGCATTAATTGACACAAACATTCCTCATTTCTAAAACGGCTCATTCAGTGGAGCCACTATCAAATATAATTCTATAATGGTTAAATTAGAGGGCATTTCAAGGCAGCAAATTGATCAAAGTGGTTATTTTTTTCTTAGTTCTAAAAAACAGCAAATAATTTCAGTGCGGTGGTGTGCATGCCTGCTTTGTACTTGAAATGTAATACAATGAGGATCTGTATTTTGAAGTAAAATGAGGATGCCTTTTCCTTCCTGTTTAAAAACAGGAAGATTAATAAATCGGTGAAGATATATAAAGATGGTGATCTGATCAGAACTGCCGTGCTTACTCTTTCCCCATTGAGATTGCCAACGTGCAACAACAGAAGCCACCTGAAAAGCTTTCTGAAGCTCTAGTTGCAAGGTAGTGTTCTCAGTAGGATTTGCATGTTTTCTTCCAAAATAACATGATAGCTCAGGCCAGACAAAACCAAACCAGCCAACTCCTTTCTGGAAACACAGAAAACATTTCCCTGGTGTTTCCTTGGCCAAGGCAAAAGACAGTGAAACACCCACACAGAGCCAGTCCTCTTTTTTCAGCTAAACCCATACATTTCCCTTTCCCATTCAAACCTGCCCGTGAACTTTGCTCTATTTCACACAAAGCCACCATGTCCTGGCTAGTCCTTTCCTCAAGAAAAATAAGAAATGGGAAAATACTGTCTGATCATACAGAAGAGAGCCAAGAACTGGGAAAATGGGGGAACAGCTGCGAAGTAATCAGGAGGAAAATGGGCATCAGAAAAAAAGAGACAGTCCACTTACTGAAAGAGGCCCATTTCAAACTAAAACTATTCTAAACTGTTTCCTTTACCTCTAGTTGTATAACTTTGCTTTTATGAGTTTTATGACCAGCGTCTTGATCAGATTACTGCTAGTCAAAAAACCCTAGCACGTTGGATGTTGATCCCATCTTTTCCTTGCCCTGCTACCATCTCTCATTCCCTGCTTTAGTGAATACCAAATAATTTCCCCTGGGGAAAAGCTAGTGTTTATCTGAAATAGCTTTACATTTTTATTTATTTTAACAAAACTCTTGATACTGTTTGTAAAAACTCTACGGGTTCTATGAAACCCCAAATTATATTCCCTCTGGTCTAAAACAATTTGACTTAAAATGCATTTTTCTGATAGCTCTCCAGCCAGCAAACTCTCTTCTTTTTTTATATTTCGAGATATAGGGGCCCAAAAGGGTTTTTAGCTAACAACAGCTCAATAATTACCTTTTCTAACTTCCCATCTCTCCACTATTGTTTCTGGCATATTAGTTTTCAAGGTCTCAAAGTTCATGGCAGTTTTTTTTGCAAGAACGGTGATAAAGTGCCTGCATTATGAATAGTAATTTTATTCTCTACTACTGTAGCTGAATACAGTGACACACAGGCTACCTGGTTTCAATATTCCATTGCAAATTCCTCAGGGTTCTGTGTCAGCAGCAGCATATTTAGCAACCTTGAAGAAACCTTTTCTTTATGTTGATGGTTTTATTTATTTAAAAACCACCCTCATCAGGGTAGCCACATGACATGCAAGGACTCACCGACAGGAAGATCCAACGGTATGGTAAACGTTCTAAAATTCTCAACAGCTGCTAAATCAGATTTAAAAACTAGCATAATCTCAAATGCTAGTTAGAGATTGCATTTCAACAGACGAATACATCCCATGATTATTCTGCTTTGAATGTCTTTTGATCTGGGATGTAAGGATCTGAAGGATCTTGCAAACATTAACATTCTAGCTTGCTCTTGCTCAGTTAGTGTTAATTAATTAATTAAATCTTGTTACACTGAACTACTGCTATCTCTGATTTAAAATCTGAAGCAGATGCTTTCTTCTTTATAGAGATTACAACTTTAGATTATACATATATTTAGTTTATAGGTTTTTGTGGTTATGAGGAAATACATGATCTTGCCAAAATCTTAATTTAAAATAAATATTTTCATCTATATAAATTGCTTATGAAAAAGAAGCTGTATCTATTGAAGTTATTTTGTTTCAGTTATCAAAATTACGTATCCATTTTATGCTTGAGCCAAACCTCTCACATGAGACACTATTAAATTTACTTAAACAGAAAAATACTCTGTATGTTCCTTTTTCCCCCCTATATAGTGTATAATGGAAATAATACATCAATCTCCACAAACTATATTATTAAAACTATCCATCAAAAAAGTGATTTTCATTATACATATTTAAATTGTGATTCAAATACAACTTCACAACAGTTGTTCCACAGCATACTATCCACGAATATATGTATATATGTAGTTTGAACTATAAAATACCAGGCTTTTTTTATACTATCTTCCAACAGATATAAAATAATAAATTCTTAAACTCAACAAAATTTTTAAACTCAATCAGACCTTCTTAAAATAGCATCTTCTGTAAATTTGGCTTCTGTATAAATGGCTAATAGGAAATCTCTCTTTACACGTGTTCCACACACACACATTTATTACTGAATTTCAGAATTTATCTTTGTGAGAGGTTTCCACAGATTTCCAGATTTTTTTAAGACAGTAAACTTCTATTGCTTTTAAGTTAGACATCAAAAAATTTCTGTAGAAATCCATTTGTTGAATTTCCATTGTTGATGTTCTAAATAAACAGCACAGATTTTAACAAAAACCTAGTTCCTAAATGTTGAATTATTTCTTCTAACCATAGTTAAGAAGTTAGCCTCAAATCCTAATGTTACTAAGTTAATTACAGGGAACAACTTTACATTGAAATCAGCTACCTGAATTTCACCTTCTTGCAACTCCTTAGGAATGTTTATTTTTCAACATAGTGTAATTTTTACTGGCTTTATATTTATGTAACAATTCAGAATTTTAATCCATCCTAATTCAGTGTAACTGGATGGACAAAGCAGCAGGTAGGAAGGGCTTCAGCCCTTTGGAATCCTTCATGACTCGTGCGCTCATGCAGCAAATATAAAACCTGCAGCTAATTTAAATGGATAGAATTGCACAATATCTAAATGAACATATTCTTTGATCAGAAAGTGACAGGCTTTGAACACATTATCTTCAGTAACAGTGAGGACACTACTGCTCTTCCTTATGCTTGATGGGCTATGCCAGTTAACATGCCTAATTTCACATTCTGAAGCTCTGATGGCTTCCCAAATTAGAAAGTGTGGAAAAAGCATTAACTGAGACAGGTTATTCTGTTCACCCACCTGTTACAAAAAATAAAAATAAATATTGAACTGGCTAGGCAGAGAAAATTCACCAGCCAGGTTTTACCATATATCAGCAATGAACGAGTTCTCTCAGCTGTGTTATCTATGTTTAGAAGTTCTTTCATAATGATTTTTAGCTGCCTCTAGCCCACCAAAGATAATTAAAAGTACATTCACAAAGTTAAAATAGTTCTTACCCCTCAAGATTTGGAACCCAAATCCAGAAGCACAAAATACTTGGCCTGAATCACAATACGCGTTCTAATTTTGAATATTGAGAGTATTATAAAAAGATCTGAACATACCCACTAAATATGCACAAGAAATAGATGAACTAAGGTTTAACTGAAACTTTGGGAACAACTTGTTTAAGAAACCTCATTAATAAATTCAGATTATCACATTTACCTACTTACTATTTGTATTTCTTGTGTAGGATATTTCAAATTTGACCAGAAACCAATGAAAAGCACAGCCATTAGAAGTGCATTAAGCTATATTTTCATATAATTCTAGACTTTACAAGAGACAGAGAAACTGTACATTTAGATGCATGGTCATTCCTTAATGAACATGAACTTGGAAATTCTATGGTGTCTACACATAATTTTAAAATTTGCATTTCATTGAAGCAAAATGAACATCACATTAAATTAAGGTTCTGGTTATTTATTTTTTTCCAGCTATATTTCTTGTACTGTATATTCCCAAAACTGGCTTAACCTATAATCACTGGTTTAACACATAATAATTTTGGTGCCATTTGCCCTTCTGAAAACTTCTTAAAATGCAAATATACTTGCATGAACAACATGTATTTCCCATCATGTTTTACATTAATCATCACTACTACTAATAAAAATATCACTTTAATCATTAGAAATAAGTTAAAAGTACAAGATTATTTTGGAGAAAGGACACGGAAGGGATAGATAGGGAGATTTTGGGTCTTTGACGATAAGGAAGGATAATTAGAGATTATTAACATACTCCAATTTTTCCCCCCTCCAGTGAAATTCTTGTAGAAATAGGTCAACTGAGATTGATTTTGCAGTGGCTTTGAGCTGTTTTGACACCACGTGCCCATATTTTGAAGGGCAGAAGTACAATCTAAGTGCTAAAAAACTATTTACAGAGGGCAAAGTAAAGTAGATTTTTCAGAAATATACAGGTAAGCAAAAGTAATCTAATCTCCAGTACTAGGTCAAGGAAGGTTGATCTCCCATCATGAATAGGGTGAAATATCCAATCTCCTAGCAAATATTTCTGCATAGACATAAATTTATTTCTACA
The DNA here is from genome assembly GCF_001431845.1 of Calidris pugnax. NCBI lineage: Eukaryota > Metazoa > Chordata > Aves > Charadriiformes > Scolopacidae > Calidris > Calidris pugnax. The sequence goes on from NW_015090920.1 coordinate 8,944,488, forward strand.
CTACTTTATTTCACTGAATTTCACTGATTTTTTAGAGTTGGAAGGGATCATAGAGATCATCTAGTCCAGTTTATCTTTGGAAATTTTCTTAGACTTTCAGAAAATATGTCACAATACTTTATCCTCAGAAATTTTCTTAAGGTTTTTTGAAAATCTGTTCCTGCATTACCCCAAATCAGAGAAACTAACCAGAAAAATTAGATGAAAGGATTAAAGACGAAGTCCAGGTACACTATTTAGGCCAGAAGAATTAGACTATTTAGGTCAGAATAACCAACTGCACAGATACAGGTTGAAAAACAAGAGTCTAAGAGACAGTTTCTTTGCAGAAAATTACCTGTGGGATATAATGGATTACCTGAGACATGCTATAGTGAAAAAGGCAAAAACTTTTCTCTGCACGTACAGGCAAAGAATCTTCAGAACATATAAAATTATTTCTTTCTGCTTTTCTCAGTTCAGTACTGCATTCAATTTCAGACACTGCACTTTAAGACTGATACCAACAAATTGGATAAAATCCAAGAAAAGCACTGGAAAGACCAGAGGTCTAGAAAATAAGATCTCTCTTATAGATTGCACAAACTGGAGTTATTCATAACAAGAGGAAAGAGCAATAGGGAAGATTCTGGTACTCAAAAATATAAAAAGGCCACAGAGGAAAGGAATATATTATGTTCTCAGCGACCATGGTCAGTGGTTCAAGAACTGAGGAGTTTAAGAAGATATAAATTAGATGACGAAAAAAGAAAGCCAAACAAAATTCCCACTTCTAACTTTAAAAACAGATTTCAATTGTCTATAAGATTTAACCGGAGAAATGACCGAGGACTTAAAGAGCAGGTTGGATTACCATCTATAACGTATTGCATGCATGTAATTAATGGTGCTTTGGAATCAAGATGTAGACTAGCTAGCCTCTTGAGGTCAACACAAGATTCCATCTCCTTACGTTTCAAGAGCTTTATAAAAAAACAGGTAACATCCCATTGGAGAAAAATTCCAGTCAGCTCCCACTTCAAAATAATCTATTCCTAAGTAAAATAAACGACACTCCACTGCTTTTATTTTCCCTGCAACTTGCAGGTTTCTAAGCAAACAGGATAGAATAACTTCTTTTCGTGAGTTTCAGTACACTGAATATTTTTAACCATAGCATGGTGTATATTTCAACTTACAAGAAGACAGCTCTGAAATGATGACTAAAATTTGAATACTTGCCACAGGAATTTGCCACACTAAAATTGTCTAGCGATACAGCAGAAAGAGAAAGGCAAACAAACAGAAGTTAGAATAAGTGTTTTGAAAACCTTCAGATATGGTAGAAAGAAGGATAGGAGGATTATAGAGTTTGGGAAATTATCTTCTGGGAGCACCCCAATTACGACTTTTCTTTCATATACCTGCCTTATTATACTAGTGCTTAAAGGGCATAGTCAAATTGAAGACAATGAATCTTTTGCCTGATTAAGGACACAAGAAGATTAAATTAATAATTAAAATCAGGGTCCTAATACTTAGACACTTCATCTAACTTGGACTAATCAAAGTGGCAGAATTAAACACTTCCTCTGGCAGTATCAATGATTAGGTGCATATATGAAGTAATTCTCAAAGTAAATTCTAGAATAAATATAAAATATTGACAAGGTAACAGAGATAAGATTAAAAAACAGGCTTGAATGGTCTGCACATTTCCTGAGCTTGAAAAAAATAAATACTTCAAGACTACTTTAACTATTAATGGTTGATTTGTTCATTACAACTTTATATGGCTGACTGTAAATATTAACAGAATGTTAATAAAAAATTACTCATTATAATCTTTTTGACTCATACTTTCAAACACTGTTGTCATATGTAAATATCCTCACTGCGATACAATTTTTTTGACTGTTTTTTGTTATATATGTGGAAAATCAAAACACCAATAAATAACCTTTTTCCAGCACCAATGGTAAACTATTTAAGAATTCTGTGCATTATTCATGCATTCCATTTTCTTCTAAATCATATTTTGTTTAGAATGTTATTGTTAGCTCATTTTTTTTGTTTCGTTAATATAAAGGCACATATGATATGAAGTAACGTTTAGCTTTTCTGCTAGAACATTTTGTTCGTGGGCTTTAATCTTTTGGGCTTAATAGCCTCATCAGACTGAAGTACTCAAACCACTATTCTAAATACTGTGTTATCAGCAGAAGCTGTCAAACCTGGTTTTAGTTGCGCTAGAGTTTGGAAGAGTTTTGCACCAGTAACTGCAGCTTACCTTCCCATAATTTTTAGTGCTAAAAATATACTCTGAGATTTCAGATGAAAGTCAGACTGACATTTCTTGATAAAACCAAAAACCTCCAACATTACTTTATTACTTTTCCCAGAGCTAGTTTTAAAATCATCACAAAATTAGAGTGGGGGAAAAAAACCTGCAGCGTTAATGATCTTACGCAGTGTTATATAAAGCATTTCGGTTTTCAGTTTTAAAGCCAAGCTCAAAGAAAAGAATCTGAACAGAAGCAGGTATGTATCTCAGGAACTTTGGTTGGGAACATGTAAATGCCTTCTTGTTTGCAGAAAACACTACGTGGGAGCAGCCTGGGACACTGGCTGTGCTCACCCATTGTAATGACGCTTTAAGACCCCATCTGTAGATAGATGCCTCTTGGCAACAGATGGAAATTTTCACAGTCCTAAGTCAGTCTATCTTCTGGTGGGGAAGGGAAGAGATAAAGGTGGCACTATAGCTTTAGACATATTTGGTTTATAAACATCTTTGGTTCCCTATACCTGAGTTCGAAATTGAGGAAACCTCAGAAAGAGCTGTGAGAGGTTGAGTTTTTAACTGAAACCCCTCTATACAGTCAATCAGAACTACATCACATTCAAAACCTACTCCCTACTCCGAACCACAAAACCACAATGATTTTTTCCTCACAGTTACACACTTGCCATTTTACTTCAAAGAAAATCTTTGTTTTCCAAAATCTATTTCTAATTTAAATGATTTCTTGTGAAAGAATATTCATTCTATAACTCGAGAACATGTCCACATGGTCTAGCTTTAGAGCACTTTATTATCTCTAAAAGGCACCAAGAAATGTTTTAACTTTTATCCAACTTTTTTTACTAGATGAACTTTCATCGAAGGAGATATACAGAACAGACACTCTCCCCATCCAGATCAAGGATGAGTACAAGTAATTTGGGGATGATAAAGTGTCATTTGATAGGTTTGCACTTTGTCGTCTTTATCTCTATGACTGTTTAAACCTACCCAGCGATGCCATTTGCAGTGAGCCATAACCAGTATACTTTGCCCTAATTAATTCTGTCATAAACTTACACACTGTTAGCTGACATTTTGTAACTTCCAGCCTTTTGACATAGAGTGCCATAATGAATATAACCTTTAACATGTTACTTCCAATCCAGTGAACACTACTGACTTCCGTACCTCTTCTTGTTGAACTTGTCAGCAAGAGGATGTAAGCTATGAGAATCCAACTCACCCTATGAAATGTTAAACTAACCAGGACCACTGTTTATAAAGGACTGACAGACCTTTTTGACATAAGATGCACACTAAAATACACTCTCTGTATGTAGGTCGTAAAGCACCATCTATAGTTGATGGTGCTTGGGCTATTTAGTGTTACACTAGAAAATACCACATATTCTAACAGAAACATCAAGATGTTTGAACTTAGCATCATTTTTAAAACAATCTCAAACCTCTTTAAGAACAGAATAATGCTGTTGCTTCATCCTCTCTTGAAGCATAGCCAAGAAGGAATTAGTCACCTGCACAGCAGCAGACGGCAAGACTGTAATTTGGCAATGGAGATTAAAAAAATGTTGTCTCTAGTTAAAAAGGCAAGATAAAAGAAATAGAAAAATTATATGCAAAACCAGAACTTGCTGGAGAAACCAGTTAACTTTCAGCCCTTTCTGAAAAGAATCATGGGGTTTCAATGCTTCATTTCTCATCTTTGTGCGAGTTCCTGGTTGATTCTAAATAATTCTATCACTGCTTCCCAAAACTACAGACCATACAGCACAGCACAAGAAATTAATGTAGCCTCTGGAAATACAGAAATAATTTAATCTTAATCTTGTAGCAATGCTTCTAAAACACAAGGATTTCCTTTCTCCTTAAGCTCAATAAAACAAATTTATTTCTCTATTCCTTAGAAAGCCAGGTTGGAGTCTTGCATATATATTTAATAGTACAGGTCTACTGTGATTTCTTGAAGGTATACAATAGATTTTGGGAAATGTGGATGAAATACAAGAATAACTGTAAGAAAATAGTGCTTGAATGCAGATTCCCCAAAGGACTGTCATATAACATTAAAACTGATGTGCTCCTGTATGATAGCTAAGGGAAAAAAAGATAAAGGAAAGTAGTACATGGTACGATTCTGATTAATTCGTATTGGCTTTCTGGGAGATTCAAAGGCAAAGACACACACGAAAAAATGCTAAATATGATGACATTAAAGCCTTTAGTGAATTCAGGTGAAAAAAAAATCTCAAAGGTTTTTTAAAAGTCTTACTGAATAGAAGTATATTCCCAGCAAAGAATTTGGAAATCTGCCACGGTAGATACAGGTTAGTAAGTCAGAAATTTATTCTAGAGGCAAAGTTAAGCACCTTGAAAGTCAATATGTTAATCCTGAATTCAGTCTTCCCTCTAATAGTCACCTGGGGTGAAGTTCCTGTAAAACTGATATGATAGGAATTGTGCAGTTAGACCAAATAACACTGGGTTTTACCCACTGGAAGTCTGAAGGTATACTATAGAAACTGAAATACATTAGGGAGCATTAACCTTGTGGAACAAATATTATTCTTTAAGGAGGCAAGAAAGCAGGAACAGAAGACCTCTTATTGCACTTAGTGACTCAGACTATGCTGAAAAGTCAACAAATGATTAAAAAAAAAAAATCTCTAAAAGGTGATAAATCAGAAACAGTTTGACATACACAGCCAGGTAGCTAGCAATGAACTTAGAAGAAAAACAAACAAACCGACAAATAAACAAAAACATTAACAGCAATAATGGGGAGATGAAGTTCATTTCATATGTGTATTTCTCTTGTTAATAACAATAATAATTATATTTTTCCACACAGAAACTATTTTTCACTGATTACCAGAGCATGCTTTCAAGCCCACAAACTACTTAAACCTATCTTTGACTTAGGGGGCGTCTATAAAAGTAACTTTGAATTATTTATAACACATAAAGCCTCAACCTAATTTATTTTTATAGAGAGTACTAAAGACCCTAATTGCATGAACTGAGTATGAGTCTGAAGAAGTCTCACAGGCTGATTTATTTCACAATGAATTGTTTTACTGAATTTCTCTTTCTTGTCATGTAGGGACTCCTGTTGACTGACCTTTGGACATGCAAATACTTGGAATTTTTGAGGCAGCAGAAACTGCTTTACAGTTGCTGCAGACTGTGGTACAGTCCAGGTTGCTTCTGTTATTCTTGTCCCCGTTAAGATTTTTTTTAAATGTAACTTTTGAAAGGTATTAGCATTATCACCAATGCAGCAATAGCCATAGTCCATAAAAGAATTGATTCTAACACTTTGCAGAAAAAGTGTCAGAAATTAAAGCAATTAAATAGCCGAACATGCAGCATGAGGGCTGACAGAAGTTACCAAAAGCCACTTTGATCAAAAGTCTGTAATGTAACATTATATTATGTAGTAACAGAAGAGAAGCAAGATAGAGAATGCTGGTACCCCAATGCTAGACCAAACTAAAATAATTACATCTTCCCACAATAAGAGTTATAGGGCAAAGCAATGCAGGAGAAAGTAATGCACAGCCCTGGGAAAACATTGGCCTGGAAATAAATCTAAGAAATCTAATTACTTGTTCTAAGCCTGTAGCACATCCTGCTAAGTAGTGAAAAATATTATAAGGCCACTATCAAATTGAAAAGCTTATACTATACAATTTGTCTTCATTAACACATATCTATTATTTTGTAACACATCTAGCTTTTGTTCGTAATATATTTCCCTTTCGCATCTTCCAGTGCTTCAACAGAATCAGGGTTTTCAATGTTACATTGGAGTATTTAATTTACTGGAATTTTTGTATAATGTACAACAAAAGTCAATTGTTACATTTGCCAAATTTAAAACAATTAAGTCAGTGAAGACCCACTCCACCATGCTGAACTATCTAAATCTTATTCTTGACATTCATTTTTTGACATTTATATTATAGTAATACCACTTCCTGCTGAGATTTTAACAATTAGATTTTTCTTAAATTAATCATTACTTCTGATAACTCATTAACAGTCTGTTCTCCTACCCTCTCTTTCTAGTGCTCCTTCTCATAGCTGAAGAATCTCTGAAAAAAAAAAAAAAAATAATCTTTTTTCCTTTATTCTCTTCTGATGAAAAAAGCAGAATCAAACATTTACACAGAAACTATTAGTTCTTAGGCACTGGGTAATATTTCATGGAGCTGCACTTCAGCATGATCACAAATATTTCATTTCTACTTCATGGTGCTAGCTGCATCTCCCTAGGAGCTGGGTGCTTACCAAACATAATATGATGGAGTATTACTATGTTTCCTCATCTGGAAACTGACAACTTTTCCTACCACTGAAACATATACTGTGCATTACAAATCTCTCCAAGATCCACATGAAGGAAAGAACAAGTGTACAGGTCAAAAAGGCACGCTTTAGGAAACTTGGAAAGAATGAGTAGTGTCATAAACAAAATAGGTTTACAACTGCCTCCGAGAACTACTTCATCAAATTGTCCTCCTCAGGGAAATAACAAAATTAACTACTGTTCTGGACTTAAAAAATCATTGCACGTCCCTTTAAGAAAGAGTTTTCCCAAATGTTTTTTTCTTTTTTTTCCAGGAAAGTTCCAGAATGTCAAGAAAATGTACATTTCCATTCATCAGAAGAACAATAAAATATTTTTGTAAGAACCCGCTCTTTTCTCCTATTAAGTGTTAACATGTATTGAAAGGCTTCAACTGAGATGCAAATTATAATAGATATTTATATTAAATCAGGGCCGAAAATTTCAATGGTAACATCCTAGGGATCTCCTTTAGAATGTAAACCAGGTTTCATACAGTAAAATACACATTCTTACAGAGTATTTATTCTTACATTCTTAGAATACAGATTCTAAGAGAGCTGAAGTACTACCTGGATTAAAATTGTAAATATAGATATTGTGGCTCCACTGCAGCAGTGTGTAGCCTTATGTACATATTAAGTAGTCACTCTCCCAAATACATTTTCTAAGGTCTCACAAATTAACACCTGAGACTGTCAGGACTTTGTGACTTAAATAGGCCTCCAAATTGTATAGGCATATATTTAGCTGCCACGAGTAGAAGGACTGGAATCTGCCTGGGCAAAACAAAGACAAGAAAAAAGTGCTTTTTTTCCACACTTCGCAGATGGGAAGCTCCAGACACTTAACCATTAAGAGGATAGTAACAAATATCTACTTTTTTTTTTTAAACTGTGAGCAATTATTTTACCTCATCGCTGTTCATTGACAATTCTCTTCACACTGCTGATGAAAGCAGTCCAGTTAAACTTCACGAGGAGGACTGTATGTAAAGTTAAGCACTGTTCACCTGGGATAAGTACAGTTTGTTCAAGGTTATATGAAATCTATTAACGAAGGTGGCATTTTGAGACTGCTAGTTAAAATCTACTGCCTTAAGCGTCAGCTCTTCTTTTATTTAAATAGCATTTTCATCCATACCTACTTGTGACTACTGAGAGTTAATCGACCTAGACCTTCCTATGCTAGGAAGAAGGCAGGAAAGTAGAATTCAAAATGCAGGCTGTGTCTTTTAATCATAACCATGTTTTTGTCCATGTGTATATAAATACACACGTGTATACGCACGCACACGCCCCCTGCATAATTATGGTGCTTTAACTCTCCAGTCAAGGTATTTAAGTCTCTTGCTTAAATTTTTTACCATTTTGGTAATGCATGAAAATGTGTGGGTCTATGCAGACCTTAAGGTGTCCATTCTCTATTTATAAGCTCAAATTAGACTGACCTCAGTATTCACTGCTGTGAGACTGTGCCTAAAGCTCTGCAGGGTACCATCTGCACTCACATATTCACCCACTCCTTTCCGAGCACACAGTGCTTGGCCATCTCGTTGGATTGCTACTGAGAGACTCCACTTATCACTGGTATCATCCTAGAGCACTAAATGGGTCTGCAAGGTACTACAGATGCTGAACTTCCATATCGTGAATATGGAACCCTGTCATGCAAACGCACCAAGAAAAAAAAGTAAGAAATCACCAAGACAGCACGTAAGGCACAGATACCTTCTCATCATTGCTGTGACTGTGACAGGAATCTACCCGTCTCACATTCTCATGAATCTATAAGGCTCCCTTACCCTATGTCAGAGGACCAAGGACTGGGACGCAGCCAAATACAAACTTTCTCCTTGCTCACCTATATTGGATTACCTGAAGAGAATCTACAGCGCTTCATGTAATTATTACAGATTTTCACTTCAACAGCTTTATTTGAAAGTTGGATGATAGCTGAACGTATTCACCCTAATTACTAGAAAAAAATTATTACAACTGCTGCGGGAAGCAAAACTATTTACTGCAATTGAGTTGCAATTGTCAAAAAGTTCATAAAACACCACCATCCAGCTATTCCACGTAAATGAATACGTGTTCTTCAGGATGTTCTTTAAACATGTGTACCCTTCAGGTCTTTTCTTTTATTAAATTTGAACGGAATACACCAGAATAAGGCCTTGTGAAATTAAAATCCAAAGCCGTAAGTGAGGCTTGATAGCTGACCTGATGTAGCGGATGCAGTCACAACTTAACAAACGAGATCTCCAACGTGTAGGAGCTTGCCAAACAGAAGAATACTTTTGAGCAAACTCCTCCCAGTTGTTTCTTAGTGATAAGAGGAAGGACTCTCAGAATGTTTCATCTTTGGTGATATCCAAGCTGACTCAAAATTACGATTCTAATAGCAATTGCTGAAGTCTAGCACGAAAGTTCTGTCTTGTGCTACACCCTCCCATATCTGAGCAGAACTTGCAGTTTCTGGGTTACTTGTTTTGGGTAATTTTTTACACCTAAATTAAAATTTCCAGTGTGTGCAGCTGTTCCACAGAACATGAGATCCCCCCAGTTAATACTCTGGTAAGGTTTTGAAGATGAGATTTTCTATGCCAAGCTACACATTTTGTCTTGCTCTGCATTCAGCTTATCCATAACTGAGTCAAATACAGTCATAAGGCTACTATTTCCTAATCCTAAACATCTCACAAACCGGAGTTTTCCTTATCAGGAAAATAGTGGCCTCAGAACTTGAAACTCCACAAGTCAAAATCACAAGCAAAAAAGTTAATATTGCATTCTGCTAGTTATGTCCTAGGTCTCCAGTTTCATGATGACTCATGTACTGGACTGAGCTTTGAATCAACATTATCAAATTCAAAAGCTCCTTGTAGGTATGGCAGATGGTGAATAAACCTTTATTTTCTTGGCACTCTCCTGGCACCAAACCAGATAGAGACATTTGCAAATAGTGGATGGTAAATCCTTGGAAGGTCAGGCATTCTCACCACTTCTCTGCTGATAAGAATTGAGCAGCAGGTTGGAGAAGAGACCTCCTGGGGTCCCTTCCCACCTGAATTATCCTGTGCTTCGCACAGTGACTGTCCAGGTGTGAGCGCAGGAGTTTTAACTGCTAACTACAAGTCTGTATCATTAAGTCTCCAAGTCCACTCTTGACTCTGATGCCATGGCCCTCTAACATAACACAGCCAAACCAAACTATCAAATGTGTCTTCTGATTTTATCTCCATATTTTATCAGAACTTGGTCAGCTCCAGCCTTTAGGAATTCATATTGCCATATAAAAGAGTATTATAAATTGTATGACAGATTTTATGAGATCTGGACCTGAAGTGCTTTTGTCCTTAGTTCTCTCCTATCTCCTCCTTCTGCCTATCTTTTGGGATTTTTTCCCCTCAACAGCAAGAAAAACAGTGCCTTGCAGTGTGTGGAGAACAGATATCTGGTGTCCCACCATCATTTTACACCAACCTCAGTGGCATAAAATTACCTTTCTTTTAAGGAGCTTTATCTAGCATTTCTTGCCACACTTCTTCTTAGTTCCAGATGGGTCAGGCTTTTCTCTGTATCTCATTTCTCCCCATAATCTGTTTCTCCAAGTCAACTGAGACACTTCCAGAACAGAATGATGTATTCACCATTGTTCTGTTTAGCATCGTTACTGCCTTCTTGATCAAACCCACAGATAAGAGCAGTTTATGTTATCCATGCCAATTATGAACACCATGAAGACTGACTTAAAGGTAGGGAAATCACAGTCCCTGGGCAGAAAATGAGCAAGCTCCTTAACTATATTCTCAGTTCAGTCCTGCAAAGCTTCCTCCCTAGCTGAAAAAACATCAACACATTTATTCTGATAATCACAAGCACATCCAATTTTTAAGTATATATGTTCTGTATCAAGTTATTGCACTACAACATTATAGCAAAACATCTGAAGCTCTCACAATGTTCCTATTCATACAGGTCTGAAAATAACCTATTTTACAAATAACCTTGCATATATATTCCCAGTCTACTGCCAAATAGTAGCAAAAAAATTATCAGTGAAAGTTGTATGCATTAAGGGCTTTGCCAACTCTGACATTTTCTCCCAGATTCCATCAGCTGGCAGATGGTGGTACGCAATAAGAGAAAACTATCTCCTTTCTTTTCTTTACATTCCCCATATTAAGCAAAAGTATAGGAACTGTACTCAACATATTCAAAAGACAGATTTCTTCCAGTAGCCAAATTGGGTCTAAACCACTAAAAGAAAACAAAGAGATATGAGAACTTCTGTGTGGAGAATCTAAATCCAGTAAGGATTATCATCTATTGTCATTTTTCATTGTAACTTACGATTAGGTTTTTTTTTTCATTTGTGCTATCTTAGCATGTATGTAATTACAACACCTTTTAAGATCATTATTAGTGGATTAATAGTGACTTGCTCATATACTTCATTCTGCATTTCAAGAAGTTTTCATGAGGTTTTTTTCCATTTTGAAAATGCACATTTGATGGTTTTACTGTTAGCAATGCTAAATTATAACAGAATAAATAATGAGGGAATTTTGTTTTCAAGTTCAACATCCCTCATGTGGGCTGATACTTGTTTATCTGAAGTGTTCTTTATCATGTATGCAGATGTGTATGAAATGAGTTTAGGGCTAGAGTCAAGATATTTAGCAAAAGAAGTATCTAAAATCAGCTTCCTAAATTCTATTTCAGCATTGAAATAAGCTGTCCTACTATCAAACTGCAATCTCTTAGTTTGAGAGATACTTAATACTAAAAACCCTGATCCTTTGCAATGCAGTTGTGTGCTTGCTACTAAAATTTATGAATCTCCAGAAAATAAAATCTGAGAATGACTCATCTATCTTTGCACACTTTGGACTCAATTAGTTTTGAAAATATTTTAATCTGGTCTAGCTATATTCTAAAAGTGTATTCCAGCAGTATGAGTTTTTGTTTTACAAATATCCATGTGCCACATGGAACACAAAAGCAAAATCTGACAACTTATTATTTCCAAGGAATGTTTAATTTCCTCTTCATCTACGCTAACACCCTGAAGCAAACAGATAAAGCATGAGAGAGATTAATCAAAAAGTTAGAAACTAATCCATTCTAACCAGAAATTAAACATTACCTTTTACAGTCAAGATTTTTAAGGAGAGAAGGATATCCTATTCAATTATAACAGGCTTCCCTACCAAAAAGAATTAATACTTCAATTTACTTATATTTTCAGTTAAAAAAAATAACCATTTTACCATTATTTTACATATTATTGGTACTGCAAATACTTTCCTTCATTCCTTTTAAAGAATGTATCTGAAAAATCCTTTGGAAAAAAATGTTTGTATTTTATCACAAAAGTAGCATTTTTTTATTTCCTTCAAGTCTAGAAAGCTGAAGTGATAATTCTTTATGCTAAATTGACATTTCTTCACTGGGCAACTCTCATTAAAAATGTAATGCTGCTTCATTTTGTTAAACTACCATTTCTTCATTGTAATTTGGCACTGACATTTTCAAAACATATTTTGATGACACTTTCAATTCAGTAACATTTCATGTATCTGCTTACCTGGTTTGCAGATAAAATGACTGACATAATATTTTTGTCTCAGAGAAAACAAACACCCTGTTTGATGACTAATAAAAATGAAATTATATAAAACGTCACAGCAGAAATGTATAAATCCATGGTATTTTCCCAAAACTGTAAAGTAGAACCTAGTTTCATTGGCATTGTCTGATTTATTTTTTTCCTTTATAAATTGTACATTTAAAACAGATTAAACTAACCAAGTCTCCAAGATCTCTACAGAGCTGCTTTCCAGCAGGTCAACCCCTAACCTGTACTGGTATATGGGCTATTCTTCCCTAAGTGCAGGACCCTACATTTGCCCTTATTGAATTTCATTAGGTTCCTCACTTTCCAACTTTCTAGCCTGCCCAGGTCTCTCTGAACGGCAGCACAACCTTCTGGTGTGTCAGCCACTCCTTCCAGTTTTGTGTCATCAGTAAACTTGCTGAGGGTACACTCTGTCCCCTCATCCAGGCTGTTGATGAATATATTGAGCAAGACCAGACCCAGCTATTCTTCCCTAAGTGCAGGACCCTACATTTGCCCTTATTGAATTTCATTAGGTTCCTCACTTTCCAACTTTCTAGCCTGCCCAGGTCTCTCTGAACGGCAGCACAACCTTCTGGTGTGTCAGCCACTCCTTCCAGTTTTGTGTCATCAGTAAACTTGCTGAGGGTACACTCTGTCCCCTCATCCAGGCTGTTGATGAATATATTGAGCAAGACCAGACCCAGTACAGACCACTGGGGAACACCACTAGTTACAGGGCTTCAACTGGACCCTGCACCCTGATCACAACCCTCCGAGCTCTGCCATTCAGCCAGTTCTCCATCCACCTCAATGTCCACTCATCTAACCCACACTTCCTAAGCCTATCTATGAGGATGTTACAAGAGACAGTGTCAAAAGCTTTGCTGAAGTCAAGGTAGACAATGTCCACTGCTCTCCCCTCATCCACCCAGGCAGGCATTGCATCGTAGAAGGCTAACAGGTTGGTCAAGCATGATTTCCCATTGGTGAATCCATGCTGACCACTCTTGGTGACCTTTTTTTCTTCTACATGCTTAGAGATGACATCCAGGATGAGCTGTTCCATCACGTTTGCAGGGATGGAGGCAAGTCTGACCAACCTGTAGCTTCCTGGATCCTCCTTCTCACCCTTTCTGAAAATTGGCATGCCATTAGCTTTCCTCCAGTCCTCAGGCACCTCTCCTGTTCTCCATGACCTTTCAAAGATGATGGAGAGTAGCTTCACAATAACACCTGCCAGCTCTCTCAGGATTCACGTATGCATCCCATTAGGGCCCGTGGATTTGTGGCTGTCAAGTTGCCCAAATCATCTCTAACCCAATCCTCCTCAATTGAGAGAGCACCTTCCTTACTCCAGGCTCTCTCCATTTCAGGAACAGCTAGTAGTTTGCAACTCAGTAAATGGCACTATGGATTTTTAAATTTTTTTTTTTAAATAGAGCATCACAGAGAAGTTCAGCCATTCACTCAAAATTCTTATGAGAACATACTTTCTGAAATAAAAATCAGCTCACAATACAGATGGCACAGTAGCCCATTTGAATAATAAACTGACAGAACTTAGTGAAATGCAATCCTTTCAATGCAATCTGCAACCGCTGAACAAAGTAATTCCTTAACTTGGGAAAGCCATTCATTATCCAAAAAGGTTCAGTTTGGGGGATGCAGGAACAAGGGAGATTAAACCAATATAAAAGGCACTAATGATATTAATGGGAAGCAAACAAAAACTATTAGACAATAGTAACTGCTGTTTCAAAATAAAACAAAACAATGCTGCTAACTTCAAAAACAGAACTTGGACACAAATTCTCAGCTGGTATTGTCACTGTAGCTGGATTAAAAAACCCAAGGAAAATAATGCTTAATAAACCAGTCTCTATAGCTCTTCGGTGATTTGAATGTCTTATTTTCAATTTAGGCAGCAGCACTAGATGCCGAGTCTGTATTAAAAGATAAGAGCTAGAGTTAGAACTGAGGTTAATGTTCAGGTTTAGAAAGACTGGGGTTGCACAGCCTGAACCATTGCTAAATCCTGTCAGGTTGGCTGAGCAAAGCTGACAGCTGACATCAGAAGATAAAAGTACCTTAGTTTTAATTTTTAGTTTAGTTCTTACTCCTCCACTTCAATGAAGCCTGAGTTTGGGATTGGAATCTGAGAAAGCAAGGGATAAAATTAGTGCTGTAGTTAGCAAGAGCTATAGAAGAGAATTGAAAGCTTGTATAAGTAGCCCAACTTTTCATTTCCAGGCTTCAACAGGTTCCTGATCTTGAGTAAAGTTTAGGAGTAGATTTGAAATTAGTTTGTAATGCAATAACGGCTGAAGAAACCGTTATTGATTAATTTTTCCAGGACCGTAATGATAAACAGGGTGCAACCATCAGGAGACTCAGAAAACTTCATTTAGGAGCATCAGTCTCCTTTCAAGCATGAGAGTACAGTTCTTTTCGAAATGAAGTTAAAGACAGTTCATGAAGGCAAGGATGCCAAAACTTCCATTTGACAAGCCAACAGAAGTCAACTACTGGCAGGTGTGAAGGGATCGTACAGCTGTATGGAGCATCAGTACCCAGAGCAGCCACATCAAAAGGCGCAGACAGAACTACTTTCACTGTCTATCAAATTCCTGCCTCCTTTCCTCATCTTGTAATTGTTAAACGGCCTAAAAGGACTGTTCACACAAGTTATGTTGCCTGGGGAGATTTACTACCATCACAACTGCAGTTCTGATTGTATCTTTGGCGATTTGGGGGCAATTTCAGTTAATCTTAAGTAGGACTGTTCTCATCATTGTGAAGCAACTGGTCAAAATCTCAAACTGCTGGAAGATGCCTTTGGGTAGGCTCCTTTATTGCCTCTTTTTATTGCTTGCAATTCTAAGCAAGAGAGAGGACTAAATTTGGGGCCAGATTTGCAACAAGAGATTTGCCATTTGCCCTCTTATCTCCTTAAGCACCTCTTTTGTTTGATTCCTCAGTAACTCTTCCCGACAATACTACAGGGATCAGTAAGACACAGTGAGAGAGGAGACTGAAAGGGTATGCTACACTTGTTCTGCTTTTCTACTCCAGAAAGATAAGATAATTACAAAACCATTTATTTTTGGGGGTGCAGGAGCTCCATTTCCTCTGCCTTAGCATCTCTAAGATTATATAGATACTAAAAGCTACGAAGGTCACAGTGGGATAAACTCCTTCTGCCCGTTCACTGCATTAAAAAATAAAAACCACAAAGAAATAAATAAAGTGCTAATCCAGAATATGACTTGTTGAGTGAGTTTATTATTAACAGCATTATTAAGAAAGGTGATACTAGCATTCCTATTGAATTGAAAACTGAAAAATAAATGCTAACAAGGAGTGGAAAGAATAACTCTACCTTCTTTTTTTCTTTTTTTTTTTTTTTCTTTTTACCAATCTGAAGAAGTCATACAATCTTAACTGTGAACTGTTAGAATACTGTACTGAACACAACAGCCAGATGTCTAAGGTCTCTCAGAAAGACGTGATAAATCCATTAGTGATTATTAAGCACAATGATCTGGAATGCAATTCCTCAGGAAATTGCTAATGCCATTGATTGGACATGAGAGGAAAGGATCATTCTACTCTACGCTGCTCCTTCTGTGTTTGCTTATTGGGTGCTGTTGAAGAGGTGAGGTATTAGGAGAGATGAGCCTACAGTCTGAACCAATACAGTGGTCATTTTGTTCTTAAAGCTCAAGATGTGAGCCCACGATGTATCCTAACCATTAGATTTCCTGGTACACCCAGGATACTGATACAAAAGTGCAAGTGATGGTAAGATAATGTGGAAATACACAACTGGTGTGTGACTCTGAAGAGCACTCTAAAGAAAAGAATGATTTTGAAAATCCTTACAGTCAAACAAGAATGAAAAAAATAATTGGATATGCTGACACCACTATGTGGTGGAGCTCAAGATGCTAGTTCTGTGATCTGTGGAGAAGGGGCTATATCAGCATCGACAGACAGAAAAGCTTTTCTCCTAAACCGAATGCTAGTTAAAGCAGCCTGACAATTCACAACAGCTGAAAAGGAAAGTGCTAACCAAGCAAATATAGCACATTTGAGAGTTATGAGCAAACCTGGAAAGGACGGGAAGAAAAAATAAACTTGTTTTCATAGCCATCATTACAACTTGGCCCAAATATGAAAATCATAGAATAGTTTGAGTCAGAAGGTACCTTTAAAGGTCATCTAGGCCAACCCCCCTGCAATAAGCAGGGACACCGGAACCTAGTCCAACCTGACCTTGAATGTTTCCAGGGATGGGGCCTCCACAACCTCTCTGGGCAACCTGTTCCAGTGTTTCACCACCCTAATAATAAGAAAAAAAAATCTTCCTTATATCTAGTCTGAATCTACCCTCTTTTAGTTTAAAACCATTACCACTTGTCCTATCGCAATAGGCCCTGCTAAAAAGTCTGTCCTCATCTTTCTTATAGGCCCCTCTTTAAGTACTGAAATGCCACAATGAGGTCTTCCTGGAGCCTTCTCTTCTCCAGGCTAAACAACCCCAACTCTCTCAGTCTGTCTTCAGAGAAGAAGCGCTCCATCCCTCTGATCATTTTTGTGGCCCTCCTCTGGACTCACTCCAACAGGTCCATGTCCTTCTTATGTTAGCACTCCAGGTGGGGTCTCACCAGAGCAGAGTAGAAGGGCAGAGTCGCCTCCTGCAACGTGCTGGCCATGCTGCTTTTGATGCAGCCCAGGATGCAGCTGGCCTTCTGGGCTGTAAGTGCACATTGTCAGCTCATGTCCAGCTTTTCATCCACCAGTACCCCCCAAGTGCTTCTCCTCAGGGCTGCTCTCTATCCCTTCATTCCCCAGCCTGTACTGATACCTGGAATTGCCCTGACCCAGGTGCAGGACCTTGCACCTGGTCTCATTGAACCTCATGAGGTTCACATGAGCCCACTTCTTGAATGCACATTAAACTTTTTTTTCTTTTCATTTCTTTTTATGTCACAGAGAAAGAACCACGGATCTCGAGAACACACACAACAGAAAAATAGAGACAAGAACTGTGTTACAGAACATTGAAGAAAACTGGAGAATAAAGAATCTATATTTTAAGGTCCAGCCTGTAATGCAGACGGAAAAAAAATAAAACCTCAACTTTACACTGTGGAAGATTTCAAATGCTGAAAAGTATACTGAAAGCCTCAGGTTTTATATTATAAAAAAATATCATTAATGACAACTATTAAATAGTTTCTGGGTTGTTTTTTTTTAGCAGAAAGAGAGATACTATGTCTATGGATTAAGAACTTCTTTTAGAACAGCAAGCTTCGCTATTTAGTGCTCAGGAGTTATAAGTCAGTCACCTGAGGAGCTTCCCAAGTTCGAGACATTAATTTTGCATAACTTGTACATAACAGGGATATTCTAGAGATCCAGGTGTCCAAATTATGTTTTTTAATGGCAGGGAGCACCATTAAGGAAAATATGGGGCAACTGATGCAACATCAACCACAAGAAAAAAAAAAAAAAAAAAGATTTTAAGCGTTAAAGAAAAGCAAACTAGATTTATCATGGTTTATACAGAATAGTCCATTTTAGGTTTTGTAGCCTATGATATAAATTTATAAATACCTTTATAAGAAGTTTGATTTACTAGCATATGCTTCTTGGCAAAACAAAAAAAAAACCCTTAAACTATAGTATTAGCATTATACACTAATTTGAATTTAGAACAGATTAGCAGATATATGCCCAAATCTGCTTTCAAGCAAAAGAAATTAGTTAAATATAAATAAATATAAGCACGGTTCCTTGGAAGTTAAATTTAGGGATTATGTGATGCAATATCAATCATTAAGAAATTAAAAAATTATGGGTTATAAGCTCAAAAATGGCAGCATGGTAAATGATATTGCAGACAGGTATTACAAAGAACCACCTCAAACCATTCAGAAGGAGGTAAAAAATTTATTTCACTGCTGCTTGTAAAAATGTTCAGAGATGTCAGTCTGCTCAGTTCATCAAAGAAAATTTGAGAGGTGACTTGACAGTGGTATATGAGCACTTCCAAAGGGAGAAAATACAGGCTTCTACAGGTCTCTAACACAAAAAGGCTTAAAACAACTCAGTAGCTGAAAGCTGAAGCCAGAAAAATTCAAACTAACCGTGAGGAAAAAACTACCAAGAGAAGTCATTCATTTTCTACCTCTCAATATCTTCAAATGAAAACTAGACATCTATCTAAAAAATGCACTTTAATCAAACACAAGCTATTCTATGCAGTGCCTGAATACACTGGTGAAAGAACTGTTTGCAACACACATAAGATCAAAATCTGTACTTACAGGTCAAGCTTGCTCTTATGTTTTATACACCTAGTTTCAGCAACTATGTATACATAACAATAAACACTGTTCTGTTGTTTCATTTTCTTTGTCATGAAATGTTTTCTCAATCATACCAATCCTTGCTTTTGGAAACATTTACAAAGACAGACCCCCTATAGTGATATTTATGTTCTTTCTAAGGTTCTGCTATACCATTTTTTGCTGTTAATAGCCTGAAAACTATATATACATGGTTTATACTTCAAATTACTCAATTTACCTGAGATTCTTTTTTTTTTCTGCCAAAAATGCATTCTGCTACTTTGTCGTTTGTGTACAAGAATATAGCTTGAAGGTTTCTTTTAACAGTTTTCTATGTAAGAGATTCCATTTTTTTGTTGTTCAGTTTGGTACCTCTATTACTTTCCACCCTCAGAAAGAGTTACAGCATGTTCGAATCATTATAATTCTTTTTCCACCACTTGCAGTTCAACCTATAATTCTATTCCAAATTATACGATGTGTAAAATACATACTCAACAAAATGTGTGAATATTCTCAGCTCTATTGCAAACCAATCTAACTTCTTTGGTATTTCTTTCTCAAGACCAAATTTATTATGCTCGAAAATTCCTTGGGATTTTTACAATACTAGGACTCTGAACAAGGCAACAATTTTCCCTCTTAGTCATACTACTTTTTTCAAATGTGAATGCATGAAGTTCTTGCAGTCCTTTCTCCTGCACAGTGCTGTTTGGCACACAGGAACTGTGGACCATCTGACTTTTGCATTTACTATGCAAAAGTCTGATCTGTTTCTTTGAAAGCTTAACACTTCTAGGTCGGTGAACTTCAATTACTTTACTATTATTTTGTTTAAAAAAAGCTTTAAGAACACCTTTATATTTTATGCTGACACCATGTAATATTAACAATAAAAGCTCAGCCACAGTTCTGATCAGTCAACCAACTTTCCTCAACTGCTTTCCAGGCAGTGCTGTACTGCATGCCTATATAACACCACACACATCACATACCTGGTAAGAAGAGCCGCAGGCTCCGCCAATCCAATAGAAAAGTCTCATCTTGACTGAACTCTATCATTACCCAAAACAGCATTATTGAACTGTTCTTTGTTTCACCGTTCCTCGGATATTAACAACGGTATTCAGGCATGCTAGAAGCCTTAGTGAGCTAGTGGCAGAATTTCAAAGTATCCTGAGTATTCTGTCGATCAACACCCCCAGGTCCTTTTCTGCCAGGCAGCTCCAGCCACTCTGCCCCCAGCCTCTAGAGCTGCCTGGGGTTGTTGAGACCCAATGGCAGGACCTGGCACTTGGCCTTGTCGAAACTCAGCCCATTGATCCAGCCTGTCCAGATCCCTCTGCAAAGCCTCTCCATCCTCCAGCAGGTCGACGCTCCCACCTCACTTGGTGTCGTCTGCGAACTTACTGAGGGTGCACTCGATTCCCTCATCTAGATCACTGATGAAGATGTTAAAGAGAACAGGTCCCAGTACCGAGCCCTGTGGGACACCACTCCTGACCGGCCACCAACTGGATTTAACTCCGTTCACCACCACTCTCTGGGCCCGGCCTCCAGCCAACCCAGTGGAGAGTCCTCCCATCCAATCCATGGGCAGCCAGTTTCTTCAGGAGGATACTGTGGGGGGCTGTATCAAAGGCCTTACTAAAGCCCAGATAGAGCCAACGCCAGCTGGCTCCAAGACAGACTTGCTGCTGGCCAAGGCTGAGCCCATCAGTGATGGTGGCAGCAGCGAGCTTCAGGAGAAACAACCTACCGATAGCTGAGCCTTTACTCTGTTTTACCACAGACTGAACTATGTCACCTGGAGGTTTTTGTTCCTCATTTTCTCATCCTACATAGTCTACAGAATGCTCACCAGCTCGCTTCTCAGACATGTATGCCTAAATATTTAATCATGCTGTTACTACTGCTGTCACTGTAGTATGACTTCTGTAATAACTGAAGTGCGCTGAACACAATGAGCACATAAATTGTAACTCTTGATTTGATGAAATCCTACTTTTGCTCTTCATGTTCATATTAATAGTGACAAATCTTCCCCATCTTTAAAATTAACTCCTTTGTGAAATTTATTTACCATGGTTTCTAATTTAAGATAAGAAATCTAAAATTTTTTTGTTCTTCAGTCTCAGAAGTTATGGTTGCATCGTCAAGTTTGTAGAAAATGAACTATAATGTTATTATTAGAAAATAAACTATATTTCTGTGAGAGACGCAAGACTCACTTCTGCCTTCAGGCATCTGAATGACTGAAACCAAACTGCATAAATACTAGTGAAGAGCAAGCAAAACCAGTAGGATAAAAATAAAAAACAAACAAACAAAAAAAACCCAATCAAGATAAGTTTAAAATGAAATTAAAACATGTGAAGTTCATTTATTTCTGATTTAGCTTACGCATATGCATAAAGATCAACAAGTCTACTCCAGTAACTATCCACGCTAGGAAAAAGTCAATCTTTTCCAGGATTAGAGCCAACGTTACCCAAATTACAACCATATTTTTCTCTCACAGCATGCTAAAACATTTAGATTTGTCATAACTGAGACTATTATCTGGATTGTCTTGCCATCTAACAGACGAAGGGCCCACATGCAAATATTAAATTGGTTAAAAAACAGCTACAGAAAACCCGATAATCACCAGAGATGAGCAACCACAAATTGTGACAACTCAAAGCCATTTTTTAAATTTATAGAGATACGAGAAGCATGTTACCCATTGCATGCGGGCATTTTTTTAATATGAAATATTCTGTTTTGTATATACAGCACACATAAAGCTAAGCCACTGTTATATTACAAAGGTTAGTACACAACAATCAGCTTTTTCTTCATCAATTTTAAATATCTAATTTACTATCCTGAAGACTAGAAAGTAGATTTGCCTAACTCATATTACTAAAACTGACTTCCACAAAACCATTATAAAGATCACTATGTTATCTTAATATCCCACAGTGGTCACAATTTTAGTGAAAGAAAGAAGATTAAAGAAGGATTTCGTGCCCATTCTCTATACAGCTAAATCCCTAAACTAATGATTAGTAATAAAAGCTGCAGTCCATTAGCTAAACACCATAATAAGGGGCCACCATCTTGATTATATAATATTATTTGAATGGCTGACTGTAAGAGTTTAGCATTTTAAACCGATGGAGGAAGACTCACTGTTTGCTGACTTCTAACTTCATTAGTATGTGCAGAAGCACCACGCAACTCATTTCTTTGGATTCACCAGGATAAGCTACTTGCAAGAGCAACCAGGCATGTGGTTGTATAACTAAAAGGCAAAGGGGACACTGTACTCAAGGCTTAGCCTGCTACTCCCATCAAACCACTGAGATCATTCTCATAAATGGTGTTTGTTTGTTTTTTTCTTTATTTACTATAGCAGGTCAGTCATTTTATATAATAGCTTTGCATTCATCTTCCTTTCGTTCAGTTGCTTAGAATCACCAGGAACTTTTTCACAAAGCAAACACACATACATACACACAATCTGTCTCTCTCTTGCTTATTGGCTCCTGTTGTTACTCTTCATTTAAGGCGGCGGATTGGATCTTAGATAAATAGGCAAACCTTTACCAAAGGTGATTAGAACGGAAGGATGGTATAATAAGTAACAAATCATTTCAAGCAAAATACAAGGGACAGAAGGGTAAAGCAACTGATATATTTCCTTAGATATTTTCTCAAACTTAAAAAAAAAAAAGGCATTAGCAATTTTTTTTCAAATATAAGTTTTCCTAATTTTTCCACAGACATCAATAACTACATATTACAATGTTTCACCTATTCACACTGTAGGTACATGGGATGGTATTTTAAAGACAGCTAAGCCAAACTAATGTCTTTGTTCTCATCTCTGTGGACTGAGCTGTGGGTTAGGCCAGCAATGACAAGTTGGTGTTAGCTCAATACACTGAGTGCTGAAGTCTTTGTGGACCCAGCTAGGATAATTTGTTTAAAAGCAGTACGCTCTGATCACCAGGTGATGGAAAGTCTCTTCCTTGTGGATGCAAACACTGACATTAAGAGGATGAAGAGGAAAGATTTAGGGCATCAAAAATAAATCTCTTGTCTTCCTCTCACAGAAATTAATAATAATAATACCCCCTCCAAATTGCAAATCAAATTTGAAATAATATATGCAGGATTTTCTATGGTATCATTTGGTTCTGTCTCACAGAACACCTTAACACAGCTCTTCATTTTCAATGTAATATAACAGATAGGAATGCAGGTATGTTTTTAATTAAAATACAAAGTATATTGTGCAACATGTTCTCATAATTTATTCACTTAAGTCATAATATGTTCCAAATATGTGATTGAAATCTGTACCCGTAAAGTAAATAAGTCATATGGATGAGTCACGTGTAACTAAAAATTGGGACCAAGAGACAAAGAGCCTTCTCTGCTTGAAAGGACTAAAGCAAACAAAAGTTTCTGACAGTTTTAGCACTTCATCATTCGTATCTCAGTTGCATCAGCATCATCAAATCTCTGCCTTATTTTACCTTAACACATCATTGAACAAAACTGCCCTTTTAGTTAAAAAGTATGACTGGAGGAATTTCCAAAAGTTATAAGCAAGTAGCAAACAACTTTGGTAATCAAACTTTTATGGAACGAGACTTATCTGGTTCTTGGTTTTAATCATTTTTTTAATTGCTATATATTTTTCATGGAAAAACCCAGACTGTTTAATTCCCTTTCCTGTGCTCTGTGAAACCACATTTCTTCTCAAACAGGATCCTATAGGATTTTGCATAAATAGGGCTTAGTTACAGGTTACTATTTTATCTTTGGGATGCCGAGAAAGCAGTAATGGGCAATGAATAACAGTGACTAAAAGAAAGCATAGAACCTGGACAGAAGCTAAATAAAAACTGCAGCAAAACCTTCACGGTTCTTAAGCGTGAGACGCGCTACTTGCGATTTTAAAACAGTAAATACTGAACACATGATGAAAAGGACTACAAAAATCAGTAAAATTTGTGGACGTACACAAACACACCTAAGAGACTGTAAGATTATAACATTAGGATGGTACTAGAAGTGTAAAATTCTGCAGCATCAGATGAATTTAGGAGAATGTAAATTTAGATGAAGTAAAGAAAACTTACAGTGGTACTCAATCAGAAATGTTATTTGGAGAAAAGTGATGGAAACTCCTTTTTTGAGCTAATTAAAATTGGCAGTAAGCTCGAGAATACGTTAAAGAAAAAATCCTGTGCTGAGAGGTAATTGAGGAAGGATACATTGACAGGATGACAGATCAGTTTGTTTCTAATATCTGTGATTTCTAAAGCACTGCCAATATCCTGCAGGAATATGCCACTAATGCTTTGGAGAATACATATTAAGGGTTAGGAGACAACACATACGTTGCTTCATCTTTTTTTCTCAATGACCAGCTAAACATTACAAATGGCTGAGCAAGCCTGCAATCAGCTCCACAGTGCTGGCTTATATTTTGCCTCATGATTTTTCAGTGCTTGAATTGACTTGACTAATATCTATTTCAGAAGCTTTGCAACTCCACTTCTCCAACCCAATAAATAGATTCCAAGGATTTTTATGGGTCTTGTAACATTTTAAAACAAGCCATCAACACGCACGTTTACAAGGCAATGTAATTTTGCTTAATGAATAAATTTCTGATGTTTTACATCTTTCTGGGGCAAGACAGACACCACAAAGGTTAAAAAACCCACAAGCCCTGACCCTTAATAATGCTGCTGTCAGCAGTAGGGATGTAACACACACAGTTGCAGATCATATTATCGCTGCTTTAAAACACAGAGAAATGGGTAGAGATTTACGATGATTTACTAGATCAGCATCAGAACCATTTAGCTGTAAATCACTCATTGGACTTAAATACCACTCTCCAAAAAGTGTCCTTGATTTCAAAACTTACTGGGAGCGTTTCAGAGGAGAAGGACCACAGTGACATGGGGTCAGTATTCCATGTTTCTATAGATAAAAGGAACAGCTTCAGTCCTAAAAATCAGCTTGAACTCCAACACAGCTGAGCAGCAGAGGGGCCACAGGCGCAGGTATTCACAGCAAACACAAGGCGCCCTTTGCTCCTCCCCTGTCATGCTAATGATATTATCACAAACAAACAGCAAAGCTAGGAAAACATCATAGAGGGATGGTTCTTAGTCACCTAAGGTATCATTAGGAAACATGATTATTACCTTGAGCAGATTACAAAGACTCTGTCATTCTAGCCCACTCATCTCTTTTGGATTAGCCAACTGAACACTTAAGTACCACAATGATCTGGTTCATACGTCATTATTGATCATAAATTGTCATAGCTCTATTGCATCATTTCACCAGACTTTTTAATGAGCTTTACAAATACACAAAAATACAAATCCAGACACCTCCTTCAAGGAATTCTAACAAATGCCCTTATATACCACATATAGTACTCTCTCCTGAAAAGCCAAAGCAAAAGCCAGTACTACTGGATAACAGCACTCTGTAATAATAGAGCAGGAAAAAGGATAACTTGACAACATGTAATATTAAGGTGATACCTCATATCGAACAAGAGATCAGTTCTCTACTAGGAAAGGCTAATGAAAAAAGCTACTTCTATGAGATAATAAAATTGTAAATTTATGCCCACATCTGACATCCCCTTTTAGACATACATGCTGAAAAACACCTGATGACGTTTGTAGTTTAGTGAAAGGTACAGGGATATACAGGAATTTAAACATGTTTCATCCATCTTTTAGTCCTATGCTGCAACAAATCTAAATAACAGCTTCAACAACAACAGTTTCAGTTAAATCTTGAAACAGAGTTTTGATATCAATATTCACTTTCATGCCAAAATAACTTACAGAAAAAGCATTTTATAAGTTAATAATATAAATTATGAAATCTATATTAATAAAATTATTAATAAAATTATTAAAAAATTAATCTATATTAATAAAATCATAAAGTATGTATTACTATATATTTAGTAATATAGCAAAGATCTATCCAGAAATATTTCTTCAGTAATTTAGCTTACAGCCACAGGCATGTAACTTTATCATAAGTCTCACGGTATTCAACTTTTTTCTTTCTCAATAACTGGAGTCCTGAATTTACATTAGAATTTCAAGTTTCAGTGAAAACCAAGCAAATGAGTTTCATGAGCAAAGAGAAAAGTACTAAATCCAACATTAAGAACTAAACACAATAGTTTCCTACATAGTAACCAAATCCCATTCCCCTTACTGAAAAGGCAACAATCATTTATCATTTTAACATGCATGGAGAAAATGCTGTAACATACCCACAGATGCAGAGCAGCATCACATCACTAGTTAAAAAAGAAAAAAACCTTTTCTTTTTTTTAAATGGAGATACATCACTCAAATACTTAATTTTCAAGAGTGTAATTTCCTGTATTTTAGAAACTTACTACTGTAGGCACTGACGTAAGATGTAGCCAAACAGAGATTCTGATCAGATTTGAAACTTCCTGAACTTGATTCACACTATTATCTCCATTTGATTTCCTACAGCTGGTCTGAAGAGGAGTAAAGAGCTGATTAGATTGGAGACTGAAATATTTGCAGCAGGTGGAAGGAGAGAGCAGAAAAAAACCCCATGCTTGCTTTTACACAAAGACAATTTTGGGGGTGATCTTCTTTTCTTTTTGAAAAGCTATTTTGTCTCTTGCTAAAACTATTAACAAAATCTAAAAAATCATTTTCCACCGTTTTACTAAGTTATGTAAGGCCTGTGAAAAACGTAAGAACTATGTTTTTCCTGAGAACTCTGTGTTCCCCAGTAAGGCAGCCCTGACTTAAATGCCTGACTCATGATTTTCTTCTTGTCTCTGAAATAGCACTACTTATTGTTTAAATTATTACATGCACATCTCCCTCTACCCCAACACCAGTATTTCACATTGAAGTAAGATCCCCTACACAGCTCTAATACTGAGTATTTCAGCTACATTCGGGCTCAGTCCCATGGCAATGGGGACCCAGTACCCTAGAGCAGAAGGTCATCTTACTGGAAGAGGACAAACTGCCTCAAGACTGCTGACATACAAAGCATGCGATACAATGTCTTATTAAATGTATTAATTACATATGCTTTCTGTTTTTTCCTTACATTGTCACTAAAATGGCATTATATTTCTTATATATCTTATATATACTGTCTCTCTTGGCTGACCTGCTACTTCAATTAATTGTTTGGCTGGCAATAAATGAACCATCACTTAAATGACACCTTTCTTAGTCATTCTTCAAAGTCATCTGAAAAAAATTTTCAAAGATAATTAAAACACTTTCAAATGTTAATAATTCCCTTTGTTACAACAGAGATTTGCTTCTACGTTAGCAGCCAATGAAAAATACTGAAGAACATTTGCATGTATAAATATCTTCCCTAATATATTGAAATCAACCCTATAGTACATATGCATGGATTATTATGTAAAGCACAATTCACCCTACTTTTAACTGCTTTCTTTTGTTAATAGACCTAGATAATTATTACATTTCTTCTATGACTTCAGCAAGGAGATGATACAAAAGATGTTGTTACTCTCATCTTAATGTTATTGACTATTTTCAAACTACGGGGCTCAGTCCTGCAACTGCCATGATCAAAAGTATGAGGCACAGATTCCAAGTTAAAAATATACACTCAAACCAAGAATTCTGATCCAGATTAATGTTACTTCTTTGCAATTTCATTAAAACGTCATTGAAATAATGCAAATGCAACAGCCAAATCAATACAATAAACAGACCTTTTTTTTTAAATCTAGTCTATATCTCCAGTTGACTGAATCAATTTATAATATTAAAACTAAAAGAATAAAAAATTAAATAACTCATGTCTCTGCTTCATTTCTTAATGGTTTACTTTTCTTCAGGTCACAAAAGCAAACTAGCAGTTCATCAGGTAATCTGAGCACTTCTGCCCATAAAACTGGTATGCCAACAAAAGCAAACTGGAACACAAGGAGTTTTGTACCCTTTTGGTACAAGATGCATTGAGAGGCAAGGAAACTCATTCTCTCCTTTACCTTGAAAGCAGCAGAGTCATGCCCTCACAAGCTTTTTCTTGTGAAACACAGACCCTGTAATAAAGACAAACTAATTCTCCTCAGCCTCAGAAGTCTGCATACAGGTATCTCCAATATCCAGCATGACCTCAGGGGTCACAAAACCAAAAGAGGACCAGAGTGAAGTTCTCTTTTATACGGTGAGAAATAAATAACCCCCATTCAAACTTGTCATTTTTTTTTCAGTAAAATTATATATATATATAACAGAATAAAGTTCGCATTACGCAAGACAGGCTGAGCCTGCAAGCACGTGTAGTGCCCCGATAAGTACATGGACAGCAAATATTTTGGAGGTAGCATGGGGTAAACACGTTTCTTTTTCTCTCCACAATTTTTGAAAATTGGAAGCATGTTTGCAGAGGCGTGTCTGCCTCCATCTACAGAGTTCAACAGAACAAAGAGTGTATTCCTTTGCTGAATATTTCCCACTGCACTGCTGGAAAAACCCCTACTGTGAAAACAGCTTCCATTGGAGGGCTGCTCGGCGGGGCAGCCACGCAGCGCGGCCGCCAGAAGCTGCTGTCAAGTTGGAGGTGACACTGCGCAGCCTCTACCCCCAGGGCGAGCAAAAAGCAGCGGCAACTCTCATCTCTGCTACCAGACAATTCTGCCTCCAGGGCAGGCCTCGAACTTCACAGCAGGTATTTTTTCAGCTCGGCTTCCACAGCCCAGCAAGACCAACCTCCTGCCTACAAGCTCC
This sequence comes from Calidris pugnax, assembly GCF_001431845.1. NCBI lineage: Eukaryota > Metazoa > Chordata > Aves > Charadriiformes > Scolopacidae > Calidris > Calidris pugnax. Next base: position 8,972,925 of record NW_015090920.1, read on the forward strand.
GGTATACAAACCCGACCACGCTGTGCCTCGCAGCAGGAGCTACAACCACCCTGGTCTTTGTTGCAGTGATTTAACTTCTGTTTCCATCACAGTGAGGTCTCTCTGAAGTGGAAGACCCCAACGTTACGCTGATGAAGGGTGCAGGCAGACACCATGTCCCCACTGCAGCAGGCTGACATGCCGGGGTGGGTGCTGGAAGCCACACTGGTGGCCTGGAGGTCCTTGTGGGGCCCAGGGCAGAACTGTCAGCACCGTCACCTTCTGGGACACGATCACCCGGCTGTTTTGTCAACCTCAGCAGCTTCTGCCTCAGAGAAGCTGCAGAAAAGTAGCGGCTACAATCCTGGTTTGGAAGGAAGCACAGTGGCAAATGACACTTGAGTTGCTCGCCGCCTGCGGGGCAGGTCCTGCTTTGGAGCCAGACGTGCTGCACATCACAGCAACGATCCAACTCCCCCCTTTTCTGGCAGCAGAATGAATTCCCTCCCTGGAGCAGGAGGACTGCCATTTCTGCTTTTCAACATCAACCTCCCATCGCTAAGCAACCTGCACTACAGGTACCCTACAACACCGGGAGGGAAACTCGGAGGCAGTGTTGCGGTGCGTCCCTAGAAACAACCCGTGAAACTCATCTGTGAGGACTAGTGAAACTAATCCATAAAAATCCCTAAGACTGATCAAATGAACAGAACCTCACCGGAGGGAAGGACTTCAACAAGGATGGACTTCAACTTTCTGCCAGAAACCTCTTGTTTGATGCTTAAAAAAGCAGCATAAATGAGAAACAGAGCTGCTTCGGCTGAATGCAGGAAGCCCTTCCCTGATCTCATGTTGCATTCATTAAAACATCATATTTTCCATGCATGGCCTAAATTAAATATAATCCTTTGTTTGCCAAAATATGATTTTTCTTTTCTAAACCTGCAATAGATTTCTCCATCTTTATTCAAAATACGTAAAGTTTTGCAGTATATTGATTAAGCTCACACCATCTGAGGTAACTGCATTTGTAAAGACATCTATTTACCTATAACAAATTATTTCTATAAATACATATATTTACATACACTTACATACCTACATTTAAACAAACAACTTGTAGCACCATCACTGATAAGAAACTACTCAAAACAGTTGCAGCTGTGGTTATTCATGACAGGGGTTTATTGCATTACAAGCGCTACAGCTGTTAACGTTTCACTGGATGATCTGCTCTTTCAAAGCCACAAGGACGTGATCTAACTCAATTATAACCCACAGCTGACCTGTGAAGCTGTATTAGCTGAACTTACAAAAGAACCACCAGTACCGCAAAATAACTCACTACACACAAGTCGGATTTTCATGGTTCACGTGTCATGTTTCACTGGTCATGGAGATACTTCTAAAAGGAGATTTTGACAGACTAAGTACAGTATGTAAGATTAATAGAGCAAACAAAACCAAAATAATGCTTTTCTTCTTGTAAGTACAACAGTATTTTTTTAGTAAATCTTTATACCACATCACAGCATATCTTTCTCAATGGAAACAAATACTTTTCCTCCCAGATGTACTGTTTTTCTCAGACCACTTAAAGTGCTATATACATTACTGTCTTATTGTTTGCAAAGATTTCATCAGACAATCTATGCTAGTTTTTGGCTTATGGAGAAATTGAAATGACTTTGTAAGTACTGTGTGTAAACAAGAGGAAAACTATCAAATATGCAAGATAATCCTTCATTTATTTTTTTTTTCTCCTTCCTATTTCTCATACAGTCCTGGGAAGTGGTGAAGGAGATGGGGGAAGAAGGAACCAGGGCGCTTGTAATTCTGAGTGTTTACAATGGTGTTAATTAAATATGCTATATTGCGTAGTTCCCAGCAATCCAATGTTACTGTCACACAGCTGCATACGCATAGAGCAGCAAATATCTGGTGTAAACTGTCATAGAAAAATAGTTATAATATTAAAAGCATGAGCTAATGAGCATTGGACCTTTTGAAGGCATTTCAAGACATTACAAAATGGAAGTGACCCTGTTGGCTACTAATTTCAGCAGCAGCTACTCTACAGCCAGCTTGAAATTACTGACTGCCAAGTCTTTACTATATATTTACAGTACATTTATACATATATAAACATATTTGTACATTATACAAACATTTACAAGTTTTCCCCACCGTTGATGGTCTTCTCCGTATGAACCCAATAGGAAGGCTCTTTAGGTACTGACAAAGTGTCCCTTGGAGTATGGAGGCCATACCCACCACCACAATCTGAGCGTACATATTGTCACTTCGAATGCTCAGATGGGCTTCTGCACCTCAAGGACTTGTGTTTGTGTGCACGTGTGTGAGCACGAGCATGTGTAAAACGGTGCTTAGAGAGCCATGCCACAGCAGCCTCAAGCATTCCCAGTAACCTGAGGTGATTTTAAGAGAAAAGTTCAGATCCCACAACCTCATCTACGTATAAAACTGCACTACAACTTTTTAGGCTGCATTTGTAGAAGCGCTATTTCACACAGCTCTCATGGATTTCAGCGTCAGCCCTGTCTGTTCAGCGCTTGGGAAAATGAGAGCACATGAATGTATCACAGTGTGACAAGAATTCAACCCAACCTAATCTGAGAGGCCCTTTTGAGGTGCAAAAGGCCAACAATATAGGCTTAATTTAAACAAATGCTGCGAGACAATTGGTCTGCAGTTCCCTGAGAACAATCCTTTCATCACTGACACTGGAGGTATTTCTCAGCAGGAAAAGCTCTAACTTATTTTTATTCTCTTCATTGTGACTTAGCAAGAACCTGAATTTCTAATAGTAAGCTGCCAAAACCCCTAGATTTAAGGGAGAATTTTATTCATCTTTTCATATATATGAAAGAACAGCTCCTGCACAGAAGAAAAAAAAAAAAGATTTTTAGATATCTTCACAGAACTATTGCTGATGGGACAAGATTATTATTAAGCGATGACTTACTTTAAAAGCAGATAGACTGCATTTTAAAAATTGGTTTAGTGGAAGACTTGAATCTTATGTGAAACAACATGATACTTACAGATGTCATCTCAGTGCAGTCAGTATTGTAAAGCTAGAAGCTAAACACTCAAAGCAGAAAAATATATATCCCTTTCTAGTCAAAGCTCTTAGTAGGGTGATAAATATTTTGGAAGCGATTATACATTTGCCAAGAGAGTCTGTTTATCTAAAGCCATTAAGGGAGCATATAGCTGCCCATAGATATCAAGATTTATCTCACCTGGTTTTAGACTGTTGCACTAGAAACATCCATTTTTGAGCTAATCACCCTGAGTTCTCTTTAAACTTGTTGAGGGTGTGATGTATGTGGCCTGTTTCAGACATCTACCTCAGGATGAGATGAACTATGTTTTAGAAGTGCTTATTTTTCTCCATTTGCTGTAAAAATGATGATAGGGATAATAAGCAATTAGTCCAATTTAATGAAAAGCAATGCCTACAGTTTGGTGGGATGTCACTTGTAAAAAGTAGAGTCAACTTAATCCAGCAAGGTTGTCAATATACCAGAGAAGGCCCACCTCACATACCTGACCTTGGTGCTACAGCCTAATGGGCAAGGCTAAGGATTCCGACACAGCAGTGCACTTGAGAGCATCATAGAAGCAAATGTTTGCACTTTTTCTTAGAAAAAAAAGTATTTAATAGCCTAATGCCACTTCCATTCATAAAGTTGGGTAGGGTTCTATGATACCTTGACCATCAGGCAAGGAGCTACTAGTCCCTCATAAGGTCCAAGTTGTTGTTGATGTATGGATGGCTAAGCCCTGCTTAGAGGCTCTCACTCAGAACGTTCTTTCACATTTACTTTCACATTTACATACACAGAGCAAGTTTAGAAAAGATAAAAATCACTTTTGGTTTGAGACTTCTTCAGGCTATTTTCTTCTTAAACTGAAATCATATCTACGCTATTGCAGCTCATTGACATTCAATTCTTAATCATATGTTATCAATTCCTGACATGGTTTGTCAGCTGAGTTTATATTGTATGCGGTCATTGTTAATATGACAATTATTCCATTAAATTGGTTTAATTTTTATGATACACTGGTTTTGATCACTCTGTTTACTCCAACTAAACAAGAGGTCACTAATTGTTTTGGCTCACAGAAGTGTATTGCAAGGAATGCAGGCTTCCTGACTGGCTTAACTTTCACTCTGCCATGTACTTTAAAAGAAAAAAACATAGTTAACAGCCACTCTGAATGGTTTTCATCAACACTTAACATGGATCTCACTGAGCTAGTCTGATGGTATGAGCATTCTCTGTCCAAAATTAAAAAAGACAGGCTATGTAGCAAAGATATTGTCAATATTTATCAAATAATTTACAAGCACACACCAAATAGCATAAAAGCATCAATAGACACTTCAACTATGATTCTATGATTCTAACTGCCTGAGCACCCAGTTGAGTTCAAAGTGGGAATAACCAAAGCGAGATTTCTTTTTACTCAGCTGTAGGAGATGCAGAGGCTGCACTAACCCACGAGTGAGTGTACTTGAAATAGATTAACCTCAAACTCATGTTTGAAAAGATTCATTTTGCTAGGCTGACCGTAAATGGAGTGATACGCTTCAGGGCGGCTGGAGCTTTGAAATCAGCTGTTACCAACTTGAACGGGGGGAACAAGGGCACAAAGGAAATGTACTGACCCAGTCTTACCATTCTCTGCTCACCATTCACATGTTCAGTGGTTTTGGCATTCTCAAATGCACAAGTGGCAGTGAGATGCCCACATCCTACTTGTTTTTAAAAGAATTGAAGCAAATGGCTGTCCTTACTGATTCTGATGGCTTTCCCCAGGCAACCATAATATAAAATCTGTAGAGGGTTTTTTTCATTAAATATAGCAAGAATGAACTCTTTTGATTCAGTCACCAAATTAGGAAACCAATTTATATTGTGGCATAGAATACCATAATTTATAGAATGGAGTATTATGATAAAGAAGACTGAAGGAATAACCTGGTTAAAATTTAAATGGTTTTGAGTTGTGGTTTTTTAATAAAGCAAAATTCCAAATAATTTTAAATAAATGGTAAAAGTGTTATTCTATTCAAAAGAAGTTGATATATCTCTTTGGGAGTTCTAATACTTCTTAGGCTAGACCAATTTTCAAACAAAACCTGCTGCTTTAAAAAGAGAAGTCAAATATATTGCTTTGCATATATTGAACTAAAATGGTGACCATTTCTAATACAAACCATTTATCTAAATGTATTAAAAATTGTTTCCTTTTATGCAGTAAGGAAGTTGTCAGATAGTTGAATGTGCAATAATTTCAACCTCCTGCCTTGTACAATGCTTACTTGTGCTTCAAAGATATACTTTACATAGACTCACAGTTTTTGTTTAAAAATCCTCAAACATTGTCAAAAGCCCTTACACTATCTATGGAAGGAAAAAAAACATGTGGACAGTTGAAAGTATACTTTTCCTTGGTCCAAGTAGTATGCTAAAATAATCTAGAGTAAATCCTATATTCTCACTAACACTGATTCAGAAATAAATTGCTGTATTTTAAGACAGTATTATCTTGATTAAAATAATATAGGCTGTGTGGAATCAAAATTTACATTTAAATGCAGTTAATCAATGAAATGTGAGATAATGCAAGTTCAGTAATATTCAGAATGAAATATCCTGGCTCAATAGTTTAATTAAAGTCACACTTGCATTGGCTGCTCTTTAATCTTTGTTCTTTAACATTTACTGAAATGTCAGCAAAAGGATGACGGAAGACTCACAATAATCAGAAATACAATAAAATAAAAGACAAAATAAATAGATGTACCAGAGCAAAATTAATATATGTGCTGGGTTTCTGTGTTTTTCTTCCTGCAGCAGGAAGGCCACTGGATTTTCACTGTTCCACAGTCCAAAATAGCCTCCAGTATGGAGAACTGTGATACAAGGACCATGAAGTGAACTGAGTATGCTCAGAAGCTCTGATACAGTCATGAGTTTCTAATGAGGCTAGAGAAGTGGAACAGGAAGTATCTTTGCAAAGAAACTCCAGTATTTGAAGAAGCTTTACAACTCTGCAGACAACTCCAATCAGATTAGTAGATTAGTAATGTGAATTCTAGAAACTCTTATATTTGGATCATTGTTGTTCAATTATACCTATGTGGTTAGAATCACCATAAGCGAAGTAGATCAAAGGCAATCACAACTTCAGAATTAGAGAAGCACTCAACAGAACACACTAAACCCAAAAACAACAACAACAAAACCCCCACCAAAATCAGAGCAAAGCAGTGTGGGTTTTTTCTGAGATATAATTGTAGACCCCATCTATCAGACTTTAAATAGGAAAATATGTACGCTGCAGGGATTTGAGGAAAGACAGTTGAGAAGGTACCAACTAGAAGCTCTTTTCAACCAGCACCAAAGGGAAATACTGGACATAATTGTAGTATTTCTTTAAAATATCTAAGGTAACTAAATAAAGCCACCAACTAAAAACCAAGTGCATGAAGAAAGGAAGGTTACAAAGAAAGTACTTAAAAATTTTAGCTGAACACCAGAGTTATCATCACAGACTAGAGGGAAACACAAGCATCTCACACAAAGTGGTGGAAAAGACTGGTTTACATATTGTGGATGGATGGATGGATGGATGGATGGATGGATGGATGGATGGGCAAATCAACAAGCAAAGCTGCTTATGTATCTCAATAAAACTCAGAATTGCTGTACGGTGCACTGCAAAATAGCATGGCAAGTAGCAATCTCTAACAGAAGAAAATAATTCAAAATTTACTATAAACTTAAAATAACTTGACTGCCATCGCTGAAATGATAATCTTTACAAAGGAGGGCTCTATGAGCCACAGGAAATGTCAGCCATTATTAAATGTCTTGAAACTAGGTGCGATTGTTTCTTCCTGAGGGCTAACCAAATTCTTTTCAGATTCTTTTTGTACCTTTGTGTCATTGGGGAAAGAAGAAAGTGATTTAGAGACAAATTCTAAGCCAGTTTTCCTTTCATTTTGGCAGTTTGAATTTAATAGGAAGATTATGCAAGTCTCACTGCCTTTTCCTTCCATCTCATGTCAGTCGAAGTGGAAGAGTTTGCATTATTCAAGGTCAATTAAGCCATGCAAATGCATTCTAAATGATTTTACAGTAGTAATAATAACTCTCTCTCAGAAGGACGTGCTGAATTTGTTAAAAAGAATTAACTTACGATAAAAATGCCGTAGGTGTTTTGGAATTTTATTCTCTGCTCAAAATAATCAAATAGATGTATGAATATAATAATCATGAACTGGTAGTGGTATGGGGTTTAGGTACAAATTCCTCAGGAATTTGATTCATAGCTCTATCCTTGGAGCTACAGTGATGTAAGTCATAAAAAATGTCTCACATTCTGCTGCTTGCATTTCAGAAAAATGTGAATTTCTTTAACTATCAAATTACAGCATTTTTTAGCTTGAAATCGAATTTTCAAAAACACGGTCTGACAACAGTAAGTCCTGAATGTAAATTATGGAAAAACCGAGATATATAATTTATTAATGTTTTTAAACTCTTAAAACTATGTATTTTTATAAACATTGCTTGTAACATCAACTACACTTGAAAAGCCCTATGTCAATGAAGATGGCTTTGCCAATACAAATGTATCATTACATCATCAGAAAACATTCCTTGTCAGTGGGATTTCAAAAACCAGATAAAACAACACTTGCCATATAGCTTAGGCCAAGCCCCTCTCCCCAGAACAAAGACAGGTATGCTGGCCAGAGATCAGTTCTGCAGCAAACATCTTCTGTTTGAACAGTGAGACCCGGCACAACAAGGGGCATGTCTATGGTACTGCGAAGTCAAGCTCTCGAGTATAAACTCAGTCACGTCGGTTTCATATTTAATAAACACAGTAATTATATAGCAATTACACTTGTCACATTGACATAGAGTCTCACCTGGAGGATCACAACTAACTGCTGAAAGGGGCAAGGAAACCACCTCAATCTGCTTCTTTGCTGTATCTGACAAGATGGTAACATCTAGCCCCTTTCAGAACAAAAGGGTTGTAAGTTTAGGCTTAAAATCACTGAAGATGGTTTGAATAAACCTTTGACCTTACCTTGACATGGCCAAGTTACAGAACACTGGAATTTCTCATCTGAGACCAGATAACCACGTACTTCTGTCTATTCCATTCCAGTATAAAACAGGAATAAATAAGCAACACATAATGGACCAAAAAGAAGAGAACATACAGAAATACACCACTCTCATCTGGGGAGGATACATCTTTCAGGTGAAACAACAGCCCAACTGCGTAATCAACTGCCTTTACTCAGTATCAGCATAAAACAGCATCTGAGAAGGAGCTGCAGATGTAGTCAGGGTCTTCTTTAATGTGGGAGGCAGTAAGTACCTACTTCATCCCACCCATGTCTACTAGTGGCTGCCAGGTGACAGCAATGCAATGTAAACCACTCCTCAAAGATGCAAGTATCTGCATTTTAATTATTTTCAATAGTTTATAAAGGTGTCCATTTCTCTTCATCACACACATCACATTGTAGAACTACCTAAGCTAGAATTGCATTCAATTCCATCTTTTTAACAAAAATATGACATTGAAAGCCTTTTCTTGGGAAATAAGGGTTAAGAATTTGGGGCTGAGTTGTGATTTATTTTTTTTTTAGTAGAACATATTGCACTTTTCTTTGAAAAATATAGTAGGAAGATAAAATGAAAAACATTCATTTTATGCTGCTGAGATTTAGATAGAATCTTCCATGCTGATTAGATATGTAACACAAAACACTTGGAAATTACACCTCTTCTCAACACTCATTGTATTTAGCCTGTGTCCCCTTTAATAGAGAGCTAACAATATTTACCACATATTTATGTTAAAATCACAGATTCAAGGATTCATTCACAATTCCCTCTTTTACGCAATTATGATGTTTGTGAAAAACGCAGATGCCTCATTGAATGTGCACATTTAAAATGATGTGATTGTATTCACATCTGTACAATATTTAAAGCCATATAATACATATAAATAGAGTCCTCAAGCTACTCTGAAATGCCTAACACCTGGCAGATGAGATAGCGGCTCGTAGTAGTTTAAATACTGTATTTTAATTCACTTTTCTGAGGCAGTCAGGCTATGTAATTACTAAGTCATAAAGTTGAAAGTATGACTGCATAAAACATTCCCCTTCAGATATATCTGACAGAACGCACAGGTAATGTTTAAACACTTGTACTTGACGTCTTATGTCTTAACATACACTTCCTTCATCTTCTTGATTACCCTTTTCTGTTTCTTTTTCATGCCCTTTTGCATTCTGATGCCATTTACCTGGCCAATTACCTAGCACCCCCTCATTCTTTTTGATTACTCTTCCATTCCCCATTATGGTTTTCCTCACTTTACTTCATTTTGTTCTGACAATTTCATCCTGTACTTCCCACATTCCTCTGAGTATGCTCAATGGAAAATGAGTGCTTTTATTCTGTATTACCACCTGAGTCTAAAATGTGGTTGCTTCTAATGAACGAAGCCAGACCTCCTTGTCATTTGGAGTGGCCATGTCAGACAGTCTCACGCTGTGATGGCAAGAAGTAGATAAAGAGGAAACTTTGTGCATCTGCTCCATTCTGAAGTAGGAGGAATAGGAATGACAACATGCTCTTGCTTGTTTTCCACAGTCTTAACTGCACTTCTGTATAGCTCTTTCTGCTACTTAACGATTTTTCATATAACTAAGCAAAATATAAGACACAAATGCCACTAACTCAGCAGAAGGGCTGCAGGGAGGAGAGGAATCTGAAGAAAAACGTGGTATACAATTTGATATATGGAATCTTTAACGGGTGTTTATGTTATAAGACAAGTAAACATGGATAATGTTTTAAACAATGTTTCAAATGAGATTCTAATTTAGCTCATTAAAGGTGAATGAATTACCAAATTAATATTTTATACCAGGAAAGGTATAAAATATTCATCCCATCATGGCATTTCGACATTACTGTGTGCCACATATAATACAATCAGAGCTCTGGTGGGTGTGCTACGTTCCAGGAGCCCTATGGAGCTGCTATTCATTCCTCACCAGTGCAGTAGGACAGATAGTCTGGAGTCCACACTTAAAGCTTGTCACTGAACCATTTCTTTTCCTAATAGAAAAGCTTTAATGAAACCGCGGCTGTTGGAAAAATGCCAGGTTCTCAAAAATGTAACATTTCACTCAGAGTAAGTCAGCTTTGACACAACATCCACCAGGAAAGAAGGCAAACCATGTTAATAATTTAAGAGCTTGACTTGGGATGTCAGCACAGGTACTCGACTATCACACATCGGTGAGACTGAGGGTGGGTTTTTTTTTTAACACTTGTCTCATCTTATTTCTCTTCTATATTCCTCTTCTCCGCCTATGAAAATCAACTTCTATGCACACTCACACACACTTCTTAAGCCCTTTTTCTCAGCCCTTTAGAGAGATTGGGGGGAGAATGTGAGAGGTTGAAAAGTTTCACAGTACAGAAAATTGTTTCCATGCAGCCGCTCTCGGTGCTACAGTTAAGAGGCTCTAGGGTCGCTTAGGGCTGAGGCCTGTCCTGGCAACAGAGAAATTATGTTGTAATTCCTAAAATACGAAAAAGTGCACTGCACTGGAATATTTGTCCAATATAGGGAAAATCTTCCAGAATTCTTTCAGAAATCCATACAACTTCTATTTTAGTATGTTCTCCCAGTGGCTATCTGCTGCTAAAACTGCACTGGCTTAACAAGAAAAATGCATCGTCTAATTCTAGATCCATAAATTAATTTCATTGTTCCTGCAGGTAAAAAGGGTTCCTTTTGTGCATGGAGTATTGAAAGCACATAGGGTACTAGGACAGTGCTTCTGGCAACAGTCTTTCAAACAAAGGATTCTACCTATAGCATTCTCTTGTTTGGGTCAGGGATAATATCTGCTACTTATATAATTCTTCCTTCATGTATGTTTTATAATAAAAAGTTGTTAGGTGTCTGTCAGCTCAGGTATTCAGAAGAAATACACGTATATATGTTCAGTAGTAACTGTTCTGTTGTTTTCTCCTAATATTTTAAGTAGCATATTCTAATAAAGTGGTTTGTAAAAGCTTTACCCTAAAAGATCCGTGTTATTCCATAATGTGGATTATCACCCATTAAAATAATGAAATCAATCACCGAAACTACAGTGGAGTTTGTGTCTGTATTTGTATGTGTGCATGATAGTTATAAAAGAAAGCATCCATTTATAAAAATGGGCCATTTGGGTGATTAAGCAGATGTGCTCTTTGCCCTGTATCAGGACAAATTTCTGAAATGAACAGTCATCTGCTTCTGCAGATGGAGAGCTCTGAGGGAGGATTAGCGCTTTCCCGTTGCTCATCGTAAACAACCTCGGCCCCGGAGAAGCCCAGAGTGATCTCCAGTGACTGACTGTGACCATATGAGCAACTTAACCAGAAAATGGATGTCTCTGAGCACATAGGAACTGGCCTGTACGGTATGTATGCGCACACAGTAAGAATCTGAACGAATTTTACATATAGACATGCAACAGAAACTTTCCATTATTGTATTTAGTAAGAAGCAATGAGTGCAGTTTATGGTCTTAAAGTAAATTACTTAATCATCATTTCTTTTCCCCATACGTAAAAAGAGGAAGAAACCCCCACTCAATTAGTCCAACGAGCATTATGATACTGAGAAATAATTTAGTTCTTTAAACGATGGCTACTGAGCCAGGGAAATAAACCTTATAATCACCGAGGTAGGAGGAAACGCAGTACAAATAAGAAAGGATTAGCAATATATCAGTTTACTGTCTGATCACTAGGGCACAGCTGACACTGGAGTGTGAATTACAGATAACCACAGAGCCATAAGTGGTAAGATGTCAATTATAATAAGTTTGTCCAAAACCAGACAGTAACTTTCCAAAATCATACAAGAAATATAACGATGCTCTCATTTGAAGAATGAAGACAATATGTAAAGATGGAGCTGCCAAACCAACTAAACAAAACCAACGCTCATTATACCACTTTTTGGGATGAATTTATAGTGCATTTGCCTAATGAAAGCAGTATTGCATACTTCAGAGTAAAAGCCATGGATTAAGGAAGGCTACATTTAATCCTCAAGGAGTTTGGAATGTTCTTATTGTAAATTGTAGTACTGGCTTCGTTCCTCTCACTGTGGATGCTCTGCAACCAGCTGGGTTGAAAATTGCAAACACTCAAAATTACTGTTGGAGACCCTTAGCTAGGCTACATATACAGAAGTATAGGGCTAATGGTTTTCTGGAAACCCTGGGGGATACGTTAACATTTCTGTAGTTGACAAAACCTGTACAACAACAATAGCAAATATCAAAATAATTGCTGTAGATTTTATCCAACTAACTTGCCAAATTTATTGCAAGCTCATAATTAATGCACAATGAGAGGAGGGTACAACATACACCATAACTTTACATTTAGACATTAATGAAGCCATCGGAGCAAATATTACAGAAGAAAAAAAATCAGAATTTTGTATCTATTATTTAAATTCAATACTTAAAAACATTTTGCTTCACCAAACTTTCCTGGCTTACCATTTTTTCCCCTGAACACGTTCATTTCTTCAAAAGAAGAAAATACAAGTAAGTGGTAACTAGTGTAAATATTATTTAAATAGAGCCAAGCATCAGCTTGGAGAGCCTTCTAATAACTCTAATAAAAAAGAATGCAATCCACTACAATTAATGCTCATTCAGCAGCATCAGATTTGTGACTACTAATGTTGCAACTGCAGCAGGTAGACTTAAAAAACTAGACATTTCAAGTGATAGAGTAATTTAAATCTAATTACTGGAGAGAAGATTCAGAACTACATATGCGAATACAGGCAGAATTCTTCAAAAGCTTGCACAGTGCAGCTGAATGCCACAAAACTGTCAGCTAGGAAAATACACTTAACAGAAGTTCCAGCATTTTGAACGTACTTGTTTTATAAGCCAGCTATTGTTCTGTTTATGAAAGGCATTCTAAATAGAGTGCTCTCTTTTTGTAGGAAAAAGACAAAACTTCTAAAAGACTGATGAAAAGAACTAGAAAATGCACTTTCTTTCTAGAAAAAGTAGGGAGAAAATGCATTACAAACAATCCTTCCCTAGAATCCTTTGACCGGTGTGAGGCTGGTAGCACTTATGAGTCCATTTGGGTGCCAAAGCTGAAGCAAAGGGGAAAGGTGGTGTCAGAAGCAACAGACATACAAACACTCAGGTATCTGACAGGTCTGGAGGCAGACTCCCGAGTCTTACTGCTAAATACATTCTTATCTTTTTTCTCTGCCAGCACAAAAAGAAGTAGCGGGGACCTCCTGGAGTAAGACTTTGTGAAATGTAGCATTATCTGAGATTGCATACAGGACTAGTGAGAAGATGCTGGAAGTAATTATTGAGCAATTTTACTTGTGGTCTGAATCACTTTTAATCAAAGACTTCATAGTAGAATAATTCTTTGACTGAATACAATCAGAAATATACATGCATATGCTCTGTTTTAAATGCTTTCTGTATTTAAAAATAAACTTTCCTCAATGTTGTATTTGTATGCTACCTTGCACTTTGTGTTATACAAGCTCTGCTTACTTTGAAAACAGTGATAAAAGTGCTGCTGCTTCCAATCAAAATATGAATTAAGCAACTACCATATGCTTTGAAAATCCTATCATAACAACAGGGTCTATAACAAAAGCCACAGGGCTTCACTTTTATGTAATACTGGGGACACAGCATCGATGTATCCGTGCTCTCCTCCCTTACCTGTCCCTGGATTTCGATTCTGAACTGTGCATGCAGATCATTTACTTTTTATCTAATTCTGCTCTTAATTTTGGGGCAACCTTTAGGTAGGCTTTCTATAAAGCCAGAAGTCAGCAAACTAGGGAGAAACAAAGCTTCATTACGGAGTGGATGCATGCAATAAAATCTGGTTTGTAAGATTATCTATTCTTCCCAGCAGAGTAAGGCCTAAAGATCTCTGTGATGTTCCAGATCCACACTGCACTATGCCCTTCCACAAACAGACCTGACCAGGACTAACGGTACCCTCCAGACTGTAAGGAAGCCATTACATTTATAAAACAGAAAGGAAACATGTACCTAAATCAGCTAATCAGCATTTGGTTAAGGAAAAAACTTAGTAAATAATGCTTGACAAGTCAATAGCTTTTGATAGCCTTTGTGCATGCTAACACTAAATTGTCATATATTCATAAGAGCTCTCTTAATATTTTGGTTTTTTTCCATTGATGATTGTCTCAGTTTCATCCTCTGGTAATTCCAGTCACTTCAAGTGGAATTTACACAAGGGTTAAATTTGGCCTCATGTGTCCTACAGTTCACAGTGAGAATGACCCACCTTTTCTGGCATTTGCTGTATTGTATAGAGAAACATGACTTTCTTCTCTTTTGGGAGTCTTTTGAACTTGTATAAAGTAGCTATTCCCAAGTGATTACTTCCTTTCTCAATTGATGCAACAAAAGATCATCACATAAAAAAAGAGTCCCACAGTGATTTTTCTTTTGAACACACAGGCAATGCTGAAAACATAAATGTACATGTGCAAAAGCTCTCATCTCTTGCCCCTTTCTGAAACCTATTAGCTCCACAGGAAAGTAAAAGAAAGGAGCATATGAAAGCCTTCTGCATCATCAGGGTGAATCACTCTTTTCACTTTTATTATTGCAAGGATGCCACTGATAACTGGAGAAGAGGAAAAACATACCTGTAGTTCTTCAAATTGTTACAATTTAATGTAAAATCTAGAAGGAAGTCTAAAAGGGCAAAAAAAAATCCACTTACTAGTGAGTGCAAGTCACGACTTTTTCCTGACTTTCTTTACCACTCCAGACAGGAAAGTAAATGTCTTTCAGGTTTCTTTTCCTTCCTCTTCCCAGCTGGGAATCTCTCTGGGTTTTTTTGAGGATGATGATGAGTTCTGTAAATTCATACCTAGAAACAAGCAGAATACCTGTTAAAAATGTGGTTGAGGGAGTAGAGCTTTCTTTATTGAAAACTGTATCTAAGTATCAGCTGCACCCATTCGCACATGAATAGGGAAGTCTATGCGGATCATCTGACAGTGTCTCCATTTCTGTGCATGCTGTTCACTGGAAAACTTCAGATTACATCTGACATTTTCCAAAAGATATCCTCTCACTACAGTAAAGTTACTGTAAGGAAACCAAACTTAATTCAAAGAACTTCATATGCCTTTATTATTCAGAAAGTTAAACATCTTAGTAGGCCATCAGTCTGTCTTCAGATTGGAATAGAGCCACCTCCTGCCTTCAGGTCCACAGTTCTAGTACTACTTGTCCATTTTAGGTGCTCATTTAACTGTAAAATTCA
Source organism: Calidris pugnax (assembly GCF_001431845.1). NCBI lineage: Eukaryota > Metazoa > Chordata > Aves > Charadriiformes > Scolopacidae > Calidris > Calidris pugnax. The sequence continues at coordinate 8,988,368 of NW_015090920.1, forward strand.
CAAGTAATCCCTGAAGCTGTGACTGCCTTCAATGAGCTGACTCTTACAGAACCAGGCTTTCTCTAGTTTATTCTTACACCTCAAACCCCAGTTTGCATTTTTTTCTACTCAGCGGCCTGTTAGCAGAAGCAGCGGGGATGATGGTCCAACCTGTAGCCCTGTAAGCTGTGCAGTTAGGACACCTTCATAGCTAAGGGGTGTGGTGGGTCCCTTCCCTCTCACATTGGGGAAATTCTACAGCCCAGCTTTCTGCTTCTTGGGCAAGTTTTCTAATCGATAGGTTGTTTTATAAGAGCTGGGAAGACCTCTTCCCTTGTTATGTTTCAGGTCGAACTCAACGCTATTTGTCAGTGTTCATTTTGGCTTGAGGATCCCAAGGCCTAATGGATTTGCTCTTTCAGCAGATTTAAAGAGATTTAAACTTTAGAAATTACAGTTTAAGTGCCTATTTCTTACATGACCTTAAGCATCTATCAGCTAGAGCTGTAAATTTTTGGAGCATGTGCAGCAATATAGCTTTATTTACCAACTATACACAGACATTTCCAGACCAGAACACCTTAGATTGCAGTAGGCTGAATCGAACCTTGACATCTCAGTCTCACCAAATTCTTCATTATTTATCACAGTGGCCATCAAAAGAAATGCTCTTACATCAGAATCTATTTGTAAAAAGTTCACTTTCCACAGTAATGGAAGAATAAATTAGACTATTTCTTGCTTCTGTCTTTGAAAACTGGTGATGGATAAACTTTTTTTTTTAAAAAAAATAATCCCAATTTTAGCCATCATTTATCTATAATTTTATGGATTAACTGATTTGGCAAAATAGCAACATACATATATCATCGATATGATCCATCAGCTTGTTTTCCACCTTGGCAGAAAAAGACATGGATTTGGTTTATCCAGCTGAAATGCAAAGGTTAAAGCAGTATCCAGCAGATATCCTTCAAACTAGTAACATTATGCATGTCTTAAAGGAAGCTGCAGATTTCTGATTCAAGATTAGAATGTAAACAGGAAGTTAAAAAAAATATATATAAAAGAAGCATTTGTAGTGCTAAGAAATATACAGGTCAGTTTAACTAGATCCAGAGAGGCATGGTAAAATGAAGCACGATGAAACTATTCTTCAGATAGAAAATCAATTATCAACCCTACTGTTCTCATCAGTACATGAAAGGCTAAATGCCAGCATTTTTCTAACAACCAGCTACACACCTGCATTTGAGATGTCATCTTAGTATTGGTAATTTTATCAATTGTCATCCCCTGTCTAAACTGCCTGTAGTGAAGAAGGTGACTGAGAAGTTTATGTTAAACAGCTGTTATGCCATCTGGCATCTTTGACTTCCACGACCCTTTTCAATCTGGCTTTCAGCCTAGGCAAGGTACAAAGACTACATTGGCTTAATTGGTCTATGATCTCCTCTTGGCAAAATGCAGAGGTCAAGTTTCCATGCTGATTATTGTAGATTTGTCAGCAACCTTTGTTAACACGAACCATTAAGTTTTGTTGACTCATCTGCAGACACTGGCAAGGATGGCCAAAAAATCAGTGTAGTGACTCTGGTCGCTCCTCTCCGGGAGGTCTCAGAGGGTGATGTAGGACAATTGCTCATCTGCCCAGAGGGCTCTCATGAGCAGGTTTTTCATCATTCCACTCCGTTGCCTTTCTTGTTCAATGTTTATGTGAAGCTTCTCACGGACAGAGCAAGACTGTTTGGGGCTGACTTTTCATCAAAATGCATGTGACATTTACCTTTGTTCATTGTGCTTTTTCATGTGATGCAGCTGGTCTAGTGGGCCCCTCTCCCAGCACTTGCCTGGTTTGGAGACTGAGGCCGGGAGACTGGTTTAAATTCTACTTGTGCTACTTATTTATTTTTAAGAAAGCTATTAGTGAGTGTGGGAAAGCAGAAGGTGAGGTTAGCTTGGAATCTGGTAAGTCACAGCTGTAGGTTTAGAGTTCAAAAGAATTATTCAGCTCAGTTATATAGAAAGGCTGCTCTCAAAAGAGCAAGAGAGCCGCTAATTATACTTTTTGAAATAAGTAGATATTAAAACAATTTCTAGTCCACACGGAATGCTGAAAATGTTAATTTTGCTATTACTAGACTGTTCATACAATTCTAAAATATGTATACTGTATTAGGGTCAAAGTAGTAGTATATGTTGGCTTTTTTTGTTAATAAAGACATATCTTGGGTTTTGAAAATAGGAGTTTCATACTTGAAGCCTCTTATGAGGTATTAAATGAAGCATTAGACAGTGCTGGAAAAGCAAAACTGCCAGTAGTTACTTGCTAGTAAAAAGACACTAAATGATTATGAGAAGTTCAGGCAATTTTTCAATTAAGTTATCAATAGTTCATCGTTGAAACAAAAAGATACACCTGGTTGTTCATTGATCATTCTGCTCAAATAAAGTTCTTACTGTTATCAACCCTTTAGACTTCCTTCACAGAACCTGGAAACACCTTTGCATCACCTCATTAAGTGCATGGGAGGAAAGAAGCACTATCCGAGTTGTACCACATTTGTCAGTTACGGCTATCCAATGAAATTTGCCATTTCTTTTGTAGAAGCGTTCTATACCTTTCACCTTAGGAGCTAAGCAGTGCTTAAACTTAACGGTCTTAACATTTACAGAAATTTCATATTGAAATTGGTACACCAAGAAGCAGAGCTTTACATAAATACAATCTACAGAGCAAAACCAATTTTTAAAATAATAAGCAAGCACACTGCAGATCTTTAGATGGCATGCCTCAAACCAACTATCACTAGAAAAGGGAACATATGTAGTAGAAATAGATTTTTAGACTGTGCACAAGACCCAACACTTGCCTGTTTGGTGTTTTACCCACACACTGGATCACAGGCATTAATTTATCCAATTACTCTATCTGACCCAATGCTCTCATTTCTCCCCCACAGCCCTTTCTGCCCTGTTCCTCTTTGCAGAACGCCTAAGATATCAGTGGCTATGAAGTACCAAAGGATCCTGGAGAAGGTAAGAGCAGAGACTCAGGATGATGTGGGAGGAGGTAAAACACAACAAAGGGTTGTGTTTTACACACAACTGCAGGACAGAGTGGAAAGTGCCCAACCTCTCCTCCTCTCTAACTGTCCATCTCCTTCACTGTGAGCGCCTGCAGCTAGGTTGTAATCTAATTCAAGTATTATGAGATCCTTTGCTAGCAACAACTTAAAACCAAAAACAATCTTACTTTCTCCTGTAAAATCTTGAGAATGAAAGTCAAGGAAATACTTTGAAGACTCACATTTTCTACCTGCTCAGACAAAAGAGACAGAAGAGTGTGCTTCCCTGCTCTTTCCAAACCAACCAATTTTATAGGAGGAAAACTGAAAGGAAAAGAGTATGAAGCTTCTGATATGAAAGCTCACAGTCTATAATAGGAAGACATTTTTGGTGCCCCTTGAACAATACTGGCATTCAGATAAAGGCAGCCAGAAGAATACCATTAGGCTACTCCTGTTTCTTGGAAAATTACACACATGTCATCCGAGCAACATTATATCCTTCAAAATCCCCAAGGCACTTGAATATCAACATACAGAGTTCATACATTTGACTTCTTAACAGTGGAGGTATTCAAGTTTGGAAGCATGACTGCAGCACGAAGTAAGATTCAAGCACATACATGAGTTCAGTCTATTAGACTTGTCAAAACTTGTTGTATGAAACAAAAGCACTACTTGTCCTCTACTCAAGATGTTGATATTTGTTTGTGGCCATACTTAATTGCAGTAGTTTAAATCCAATAGTAATCTATTTCTCCTGATGAAAGGAAAGCATAAAAACATATAAAGTGTATTCAACTTGCCTGCAAAAATTACACAAGTGGTTATCTAGTATACATAAGATATATATCAGAAAGTATATCTATGTTGCACACAATGTAAAGATATTTCTAGACTTAAGATGTAATTACAATTACCAATAATTTTAAAAGTAAGCTATTAAAACAATGTGAAAATTTGGGCAAAATGAAGCACTACATGAATATGAAAAAAACAGTTAAAGTTAATGTAAAATATTTCCAAACGTGTAGGAATAGACATGAGAGACATCAGCTTGCTCCTGTTACTGATTCTATGCATTAATCATGAAGACATGATAAAAGCCTTTAAGTAACCAAGATGCCAGCTTGGAGAAAAGTGATTTTAGAAGATAAAGATTTACTTTTTCCTCCTGGTGTCACTACAGGGCTGAGTTAAGGTTGAGTGTCTCAAGTTTCTGCTTCTATAATTTAAATGAGTTTCAAGACTTCTTTCTAAAACACATTGCAATCTTAGAAAAAAATATTATATGCTTGCCTCTAAATTATTAATAAATATTGGGTATTGATAAGTAAGTTTGCATTTTTGAAAGGAACAACAAATACACCTTGCCCTCTCTTCCCACCCCAAATTCTCTATTTTCCGCTTTATTTCTATTTATAATGGTATGCCTTTACACATAGGAAGAATAATTTATTTTTTGAAATTCATTAACGCAATACATGTTTTTATTGCTGCTTAAGAAAATTCCATTGCCCTATGTATGCCCAGAAATCACAGTCTACTCCTGAACTCAGTGACTCACGAACACAAATTCAGAACTGACTTTCACAGAAACCAGAACTTTTACACACCGATTATATTCAAAGAACAATCACAAATACTGAAAGCGTAGCTCTTTGTTTGGCTGTACGGACTACAGTGGTTTGGGAAGTGAAACAAGCTCTAGTGACCAGAAATGCCACGCTCCAACAGCAGGGAGTCCTTCATTCCTGATACTGAATGAGTAGTATATTTATATACATATAAAAATCCCTGTGAGGATTTGAACTTTGGAGTGATACAGAAAAGCACTGCTGCATGACATAGAGTTGTGACAAAGCATCACTACTTAATCTTCATAAAAATAATTCCCACATTCTTTGGATCTTCTTTAAGAGAACCACTAACATCCCAGTGACTTAGATGTTTGACAAGATACATGTTTTGCATACCTCTTCAAATAATCTCAAGATCTACAAGCTCTTATAGATCACACAGTCTTCATACCATTCGATATTAACAAAACATACAAGTTGCCCAGTACAAGCAGAAAGTATAGCATCTAATTTGCCTGCCATGAAAAAATAAGAAACCCAACTAGAACATTAAAGGCAAAATGGATATAATGGTGAATTCTGAAATCTTTTAAAAGGTGGCAGCCTAGATATCTTTAATATTCTGATGCCAAAATCCTGTTGCCTGGGAACAGAGGAATCCTAAGTAATCTCTGTATTTCATTTTATGAGCACTATCATGTTACTCTAACATAAGCACAAAAACAACTAGCTCCCATAAATCCAGAAGAAATACAGCTGGTCAGTACAGTAAAATGGCTTGATGAGACTTAAGATTTCCTTTACTATATGCTGCCTTACAAACATTACCTTAAAATTCAAGTCCCCTTCTGGAAACTGTCTTTTTCCTGATCCACCATAATATTCTACTTCTATTAATCCACCTTAATATACTGTTCACCAACATGAGGCACTTCCATTTGCAAAAAGTATCCTTTTCTTCATGAGGAATTACTATTAACAAAGCAAGTTAGAGTTCATATCAAATATTTAAATTAGCAAGTTGGCTTAAATTTTGCTTCTCTAGTACAGAATGATTTCAAAGCTCTGAGCTTATGCAGACAAAAATTAAAAGAAAAGAAAGAAAAACCTTTATGACTACTTTTTTTAACATAGTTTATTTTTATTCCTAAATGTCTTCTTCCTAAACTACTCATAGATCAAATTTGGAATAGCTGTAGTTAAGATTTGATAAATTTATTATCTGGAAATTTAATCTCATTAAGAGATTTGGATCCCTTGTTGCATTCAAGTTTTTAAGTTAGGAGTTGGAGAGTTCATGAAATTTTCAGATATAAACTGGAAGTAAACCTCTGATGACCAGTTCAATAAAGCTCTACTGTAAGAAAAAAATTTCATTCTCAGACTTGGCAGAGGTGGCATAAAAAGGGATTATACAGTGTATTGAAAAGGATGCTGAGCTCTTTTGCCTGTAGTAAAATAACCCTTCACTTATCACCAGTAATACTACTTCTTCTAAGTACAGCCAATGCCCAACAGGCATTCTTCAAGCCAAGTCCCAGTCCTCATACCAGGGACATACTCAGAGTGGAGGGGCTTCCATGTCAGCTAAGAAATAAACAAGCTGATGAACAAGCATCTTCTTTACTGAATAGGACCTAATGGTGAAATAGCCAGGTGATCCATTGTAGAAATGCAATGTCACATACGTACTTCATGGTATACACTTTCATATTACACACAAGGAACATTCAGATCAGAGGCAGCAGAATATTCCCCTCTATGTTATTCCTTTTCATACAGTTGCCATCTTCTCCTGGGATACAACTAGCGGTTGAAAAGGTGAGCGAAACTGCCTTTAAAGCAATATTTGGGTCAGTGTAAAGGCTGGAGAATATAGAACGGAAAAGCTCACATATCTGATACGGTATAGCAGCTTACATGGGCAAAAATTAAGTGTGAGTTCGTCTTTTCTTCTTTTGAAGAATCTCAGTACCGTTGAGGGAAAAAAAAAAAAAAGGCAGTTTGTATCTTTAAAGCAGTTGAAAGATTTTAATTGGCTCTGAATTAGAAAAGGGGAAATAGTACATAAGTCAAGGTAGTGCTGTGAAATGTGTTTAGCAGACATGTGAAGTGCATCCATTATCATTGGCTCTGTTCTTGACAATTGTACAAAATAATGAATTAGATACCTGAGACCAAGATAACCTAAGATGGAAATATCTAGGGGGCTCTTAAATATCTCACAGATCTGCTGTAAGCCATGACACAGATTTCTTCATCAGACATAATTTCTGGCACATATGGAATGAAGCTATTATTTTAGATACATTGTTACAACTAACAGGGTACTCCAGACCCCACCGAAACAGACCAATAGGTCATTCAAGTGTTAATTATTGTAAACAGATGACAGCAATGTAATCACCCATAAATATTCTTCAGATTTCCTGACAATGGTGTTTTTAAGACTGGTTTGGCATTAAACAAGCCGTTCTTGTATAAAGGTATAAATCCCTACAGTTCTGGAAAACTTGAGAGTTACAAATGACAATACTTTTGGCAGAAGAAAAGAAAACCTGGAGGTGCAAGCAGGAAAAAATAGATATTATTTCCATGGAAAAAGAATTAATATTAACCAAGATATAGAAGACTTAAGCAGATAAACTATTATAAAAATAGCATGCCATTTATCACTATTTTCCAGCGGTTATGTAAATTTAATCCGTAGCACCCCAGTAAAAATAATTTTTCAAATGCACAACATGCCAAAACAAATTAAAATTTCATTAATGCTTTGGGGTTTTGCCAAAGAAATATTAACTAAACAGCTTTACGTCTGTGGCACATGCACAAGCTATTTAGGCCAACAAGCTGTAGAATGATAGGGCAATAAACAGTAGTTTAGTCATTTCTATTATACATATTAGTTAAAATAGACATGGATAAAGAAATGCTATTTTTGAGGAAGAATATTTCACCATGTTTTACCTACTCAATGCACAGGTGCATTCTTACTGCGCATCTTCTTGACTTCCCCAGCTCCACCTCACTTTTTAAGTCCCCTCTCAAGCTCTCTAAAATGTCAGAAGTTCCCTTTTCTCTCTCATTTCCTTCCTTTCGGCTTTTATCATAACTTTTAATCTTTATAGTATTTTAAGTGATTCTATCCTATGATATAATGGGATATGTATGGTTTTATGCCTGAACATGGGACAAGCCCAGTAGAAAGGGAAGGCAGATAAGAACCCCTTTTCTGGTTTTGAATATACTGCTTTAGCCTTCATGATTTAAACGACTAATCAAGCATTTTTGTTTTGAGCTTACACAAATGACATCACATTTTGTTTTAAAGAACTGAATCATCTGCTTCTCAAGCACAACCAAGCTACTACCAGGAAAAACAAGTATTTATCTGCTACGCTTTTGTGTACGCTCTATTTATCCATCACAAATCTTCACATGGTTTCAAGTCTCAGCTTTGACTTAGACTTTTAGCTGTAGACTTGCAAAATTTTTTAATCTATCAACTTCCAAGTGGTAAACTGCAATGATACTACTTCTCCTCTGGATTTGCTGCCACCACTTTTAAAATAGAGCTGCAGAACCAATGCTCGCTATGGTTTTAAAGCCAGTTTCCAAAACCTTTTCTGGAATTGCATTCTGTGTTTATTTTCCTTAGTAAGCTATGATTTCTTGGCCAATTTTAACCCAGTTTGAGAGAAGGATAGAGATATCAAAAAGACAAAGTTTTTACAAGCTCTGTGAAAAATCAGTAGGAGGCTGAAAAACTGATATAGGGAAAATGCCCACATTAACTGTTTTCAACATGAAAAGGTAAGCGTGACATCAATAATTAGCTGTAGCTTCTGCGTGGGCAAGTTGAATGCATACACTTGTTAATCAGGCAAAAGATGCACTCTTAATTAAGGGACACGAGGACAAGCTGAGACTACTGGCTGAAAAGGGATAGTTGGGTAACTGGAAGCATTGCAGAATTAGAAACTTCAAAGGGAATAAAGGAAGAGCTGGAATTACTGCAGTACAGGGATCAAGGAAAATAGGCTTTCATTTTCACACTTCATGAGAAAACATGCTCTCTATCGCTTGATGGAATGTCTCACATTTACCGAGCTACTAGACTTACTAGTATTAACTGGTAACTTCTGCAAACCTCTGCATTTTAAAGCTCCAGACCAGTAATTTAGGAGAGAGGATACTTCGTGCATCAACAGCATGCGAAGGCTACAAGAGCTTATAATATGAAGAACATTTCAAATACCTGCCGGGCTACTGAGGAGTGACTTAGGCTATCCTATGTACTCTAAGATAATTGTGCAGTGACAGCAAAAATGGATTCACTACAAATCTCAGGCCTCCGGTCAAGGACTCAGATTTTCTACCTAGTGAAACTTCAATATGGATCAGATATAAACAAGTTCAAACTAGCACGGAAGGAGAGGGGGGAAAGGTCTGAACAAGTTTCTCACTTCTTGCTGGCATGTAATTGTATTGTTCTTTGTATTTTGGAGTGCTCCCCACCTGAGAAAACCAAATTTGATTTTATAAAACAGATTTCTCTACTGTCCTACATTATAGATAAAGAAATGTGAAGAAAGAGTTTTATGTCATTTTGCCAAAAACACTACAGAAAACCTACATGTTCTTATATTAGAATTCCCCAGTTATAGAAGGAAATGGTATTCTATGTTGGCAAGATCTCCAAGGGTAAACACTATTTTGGGTCACCAAAGGTCTCAAATTTTGGTTTAACTAACATGGTGGCAAAAATATTAACATTTGAGAGGCCTAGCTAGTAAATTATCTTTACTAAAAGAACTTTCCTTTTGACTAAAAGCTAACAGTCTGTGACTGTTTGTAACCTCCCATTTCTGAACTAAGATAATACTGGGTCTGCCACTCCCGTGCTCCTCCATATTGTCATGTTATCTTCTGTTTGATTCCTTCTTCCAATCGTGGCAGTTAGCAAGCTGCTTAAGGAGTCCATCCTTCCCAGAGATGGATACCTGGCTGTGTTAACATCAAAGTCACCGCGTTTTATCACCTTTCTTTTTTTTCCCCTGGAAACAGTGGATAGGTGGGGTGTCTGCACCCCCTTGGCAGGGAACAGGGGAGCAGAGGGGGAAGAGCGGCCCAAATGTTCTCTCCCTGTGATCATAATCAATAAAGCTTCTGTTGGACCTGTCCTAAATTTTACAAGTGTTATTACGTCCCCAAGTTCTCTGACACTAACAAGAATCACAGAAGGATGTGGGCTCAGTTTCTACTAGAATATTTTCCCCATTCTGTAACAGAAGCAAAAAATGTTACTTGATATGCTCCACTTATGTTTGCCTATTTATACTGTAGGAGCTACTCCAGGAATACACCATTGTGCATTGCAATTTAAAACAAATATGATTTCCCCTTCTTGCTTGTAAGAATGTTACAGTCTAATCACTGTAATTCATAACTTTTTTCTCCCTAATAAGTCCATTAGAACTAATAACCTGTCAAGGCAGAAATGAGAATGCCTTTGACATAATGTTTTTAGCAGAACAGCTCGGGCTGTTTCTTCTCACCTTTGGAGGCTTTTAAACTGCTCAGTAAGTTATTTCAAAGTTTTCCTTGATATCAACATTAGATTGACTTGCACAGAATTTTAGACCTTCCTTCCTCTTCTTCTGTACAAGTTCCAAGTGACTTCCGTTCATGTAGAGTCCTATGGACCCTATGATCATTTTCAAATACTAAGAATTCAGAGAGTTTTTCAGGTAACTCCACAGCTAGCCTACTATGAAGTTCATCACATTATCCTGATTTAGATGTGTAGTTTATTTAAATATTCTAGATCTAGTCCTAGATCGCCCTAATAGTTAATAGAAATTGCTTTGTGATCATGCTGGTAACTACACGACCACCAATAATTTAAAAATTAGAAAGCAAAGGCATTAAACATTTCAGCCTCATTTATTTTACCCATTATTTCCTTATTCACTTGGTTAGGCACTGGAGTCACACTTTCCTTTAGCTCTCCCTGTTTTCAAATGTGATTTCAGAGTATTTCTAGACTCTGTAATAGTCACAGAATCACAGAATCAGAGAATTGTGGTGGTTGGAAGGGACCTCAGAGATCATCGAGTCCAACCACAAAAAAAAATAAAAAAAAAAACCCAAAAAACCCAAACCAAACCAAAACAAAAAACCAAAAAACCAAAAACCACACCACCCACCACCTAAACACACAACAACAACCAAACCAAAAAACCATCACCCACCCACTCAGCAGCCCACGACAAACCAATAATCTTGGGCACTAGAGCATGCCCTGAAGAAACATGTCTACACGTTTCTTAAATACCTCCAGGGATGGTGACTCCACCACCTCCCTGGGCAGCCCATTCCAATGCCTGATAACCCTTTCAGTAAAGAAATGTTTCCTAATATCTAACCTGAACTTCCCCTGGCGTAACTTGAAGCCATTGCCCCTTGTCCTGACATCTGTAACTTGGGAGAAGAAGTCCTTACATTGTCCAAACATTCTTATGTTATTATTTTGTATCCATTCCTAACAATATCTTCTTCCATGTTCTCGTATAATTCTGTTTTAATTTTCAGATTGCTGAAAAACCCTGGTAAATACATGTTTGGTATCTTGCTCTCCTTTTCAACACCAAACAGCATTACTGTGCCTTTATGATGTTCCCTTTCCAAAACTGCCATCTGCCTACCCTATGTTCTTTTACTCCCAGTGAGATGTCTTCCTCAGGATACTAACTTCAACTAATAATACTAACTTCATAGATTTTTTTTTAATCCAGATTTCTACTGGTGTAAAGATTTTCTTTCTCTAGATATGCTGCCTTGCCTTTCATAATCGCTTTCATCCTAACTACTAACCTATTCAACTGCAACAAGCTCCTCACAAGTAAGTCTAAAATAGCTTTGTCCTCAGTTTTATTCCCAAAAGCAGAACAACTCACATTCTTCATAGGCGTGTTGTTTAACTCCATGATACTTGTCTTTTTTTGTGTATTCAGAGAGCTTGCAACAGCAAGAAAGTTTATCCATGACGAAGCCACTCCATTGAACACAGTGCAAAATTCTTTCCTTACTTTTATCAACACCTGTTGGCTACCCCTTTTTTAAAAAACAGAGTTGTTGAAATCAAAATCCAAGAGTATCAGAAGTACTTCCAGTAATAAAGATTATTATTTCACACAACCTAAGGTGAGAAAAGAAAACAGAAATGACAGCACTGACATAAGATAGCATCTGCACTTTTCTTAGTACATTCTGTCCCTAAGAAGCCCTTTAGCAATGTGGAACTATAACAGGGTCTGGGTGAACAAAAAAAAAAGGTGATAATTAAGTAATTAAGCACCATCTTGCTCTTCAGCCCATGGTCTGCTTGATGTATTCAGTTAGACTAACACATTACCTCCTATGATATATAGGATCTCACTACAGCTTCCAATAGAATAGACAGTGGAACCCTCGGATAGTTCCATATGCAGAAAATGAAACAATATTAATTGTAAAGCACAATTGGGACATAACTGCAGAGCCAACTCCCTGTACCCGACACAAACCAAGAATAAGTGAATAACTTCTTTTGTCCTTGCTTTATAATCCCCTTCAGTCAGTTCAAATAAGCCCCTCGTTTTCAATTTTTTCCCCACTGACACTGGAAAAAAACCACAAACACTGTTTTCCACAAAAGCAGGACACTAACACTCAAATTATGAATTAAGAGTTTACTACTTTGATGACCTCATTCTCAAGTTTTTTTCATGTAATTCACTCCTGAGAGAATGTTCTGGGGCCGACTGTGTAAATTACACCCAGGCAAAGTGTAAATGATAAAACGCTAGCGCTGTTTCACACAAGGAGATAATTACAATCTAACACTGTTTTGCATCCACTGTGAATAGGTGTAAATAACTGAAGAAGATATGAGGTTATGGAAGTATTGTGAATAACTTTTTTCTACAAGTCCTTAGTCCTATGGGCTTTGAGAAGTTAAACAGACTGCATATCATCATGCAAAAAAACCACACACATAGTTAACATCAAGATCTACTGTAAAAATGCTAAAGGAAGATTTTTTAATAGCTATCATCACCTTTGTATATTTACCTATAGAGATCTTATTTATTCCATTAATAATGTTCTAAGAAGAATGAAGATGGTAACACTTCTCAAGCACAACCTGGTGTTCTCACTTTTTTCAAATTTTTTTAACTTGGTGACTCATCCATTCTGTACAAAAAACAAATAAAGTTCCCCTGTCCATTTCTTTCCTTCACAAAGGCACAGGAAGTTGCTCAAGTTTACTGTTTTGAACAGGGCTAGTCAAGCTTTTGTTAGCCCTCTTCACCCTACTGCAGACAAAGGGGGCTTTAAAGAACAACATTTAAAGAACATTGAAGGTTGTCCTTCTGGCAGTGGCAGGAAGGTGCTTTTAGGGAGTGCTGTACCTCCCGCCCCGTACTGCAGGTCCTTCTCCCTCACACTTCCACACACAACTGCTCACTACCTCATAGCGGCTGAGCAATTAATGAATTAAATCGGTTCATTGCATCAGTACAGTACCATCCGAGAGAAATACCAACCTCCTGATCTGGACAAAGTCTTTTGAGAATAACTCCCTGCAAAAGAGGGGGTCATGCAGAACTAGGCCTAAACAAATGGGTTTGTCTACTGAAGCATTTTATTTGCATTTTGACCAAGCTATTTTAGTCTTTTGGGAAGGATACGTTTGCAAAGCTTCTCTTATTTCCAGATAGCTCAGTTACCACCAGAACGCACCATACAAGGTCGCTATGCATCCGTAGGACCTTCAGATTGCCAGCTCTACCCCGTTTCAAGCACAGGCAGGAATGAGAGTCCTGACACACCATCATGTCCAGGTTGCAGTTGAGATACTGACTTGGGCAATTAAACTAAATGCCATCAGCTAAAAGGATATGATTACTCCTCTCAGCAAGCAGCAACAGGATGAAAATTAAGCACACTGAATACTGAGACAACTAATGTGCTGTTCCACAGCTGAAAACAGAAGGCTGATCACCACCACGGTTCAAGGAAGCAGTTCCCATAAAGCCTAACGGGGCTCAGCTGCCTCTGTGAGTCCCACCAGCAGAACAGCTGAGCAGGAGCATTGATCTCCAAGTTGAGTTCATGGGAGAGCAACTGAGGAAAAAAAGGCAGATTCAGAAGAATGAAACAAATTCACTGATAGGATTTTGCTTTACGGGGATGGGAACTGGTCATGACAAAGCCAGAGAATAATCTAGTTTGGAAAAGGCTTCTGGATGTCCTCTGGTTGAGCCCTCTGCTCAAAGCACTGCCACTTCAAGCTGAGTGAGCACTAGAGGAGGACACCAATTGTAGGCCCATGCCAAATCTTTTCTCCAGGCTCCGAGTGAAAATTTGGCACCATCTTGGGTTAAAGAACCTTTTCCCCATTTTGTATTGTCCAAATGTGCGGTGGCAGTTTTAGCTTGCATACCTGAATACTATTTATCAAATCATCTAAAGTAGTGTCCAACGATCTTTAATTAAGTCTTTAATTAGGCTTGGATGCACACTATGTGATGTATAGTATGACTGGTCCAAGCAACTTTTAATAATGATATTTCTTGAACAATTACTGTCATTTGAGACTCATAACTTCAAAAACAATTACCAAAAAGTCTTAAGAGAAAGCCTCTTCTGCTCACATTTTTCGTATTAATCTATTTGTTAAAACAGCTGGGGCAAGCAGGGAGAAGGTATAAGCACAGGCAAGTGCAATTTAGCATCAGTGTAAACACAAGAGTTTTTCCCAGGCATTTACTCAGCTGTAATTATTCTGATCTTGTATTGAGAAAGCATGTGTAGGAAATGTTTTTTCAATCAAATGATCAAGAAAGATAATCCAAAGTGCTCTACATCCAATGTTGCAATTAATTCTCTTAAGCTTTAGCTTTATTCTTGTTAAAAGCACTGTGAAATTCTGTGAAGTATACCTCATCCTGCTGTAGGTATTATTTTGTGTATCACCGCTGGAGCATAATAAAGCATTGGTTCAGTTATGAGATTGATATTAAACACAGCTAATGCTTCCTTTGCATTTAAATAAATTGTATTGACCAAGATGCTGGTTTTCAGTAGGCAGTACACCTACAAAAATCTGTTGCGATTACTAAGTTATGAAATAAAGAATGATACAACACGACAGGCCAGCATTTGGAACATACTTTTAAAAACATACGCAGCAAAAGTCAAAATATGCCTACAGCAAAATTTTGCCACAATGTTTATTAATTAGAAAAGTGAGATCTGATATGTGATTTGGGTATACACACCATGTGTCTTTCAATATGTCACAGCAGACAGAACATTTTATAACTAGCTTGCCTTTCATAAAGTAAAACTTTAATAATGCACAGACCACTGTGTATATTACTAGAAAATGATAAAGGCATTTAATGAAACTGATCAACTTTTATGACACTATTAGCATCATGAGATGTGCATGTAAACAGATACCTATGCAGACATGTTCCTTGTAGGATGTCAATTTATGTTTTCAGACATATAGCTGAACACTAAACTCCTTTTCAAACATCAGATTTCATTTGGAACAAGTATACCACTCTGTTTTAAATTGCTGACCTTAAATAGCTGATCATTAAAGTGTCAGCCATTTGTCTGAAAATACTAAAATGGATTCTGGATGGCTTCCAGAATCTCAAAGAATTATGTGTCAATGTAAAATGGATTACATATTTTTTTCAATGATGAGTCCAGCCTGTCAATTTCATTATTTCTCTTCTTGCTGTGTACCCAAGATATACATTATGCTTTGGAAACCTAAAGGTCAGCTTTAGGTGGTGCCAATTACACAGGTAACTCACAGTGCTGTACCTTCCCATTTGTTCTGTTATTTCTGCTGGCAATGTTAAAAATGAGTAACACTTACTGCTCTGTCCAGTATTGAGTTTCTGATTTGCTCTGACAGGATACCATTAGCAGTTATTCAGACTTTGGCTGGACACTAAATTTCATTATATTATTTTTTAAGGTAATACTGAATAATACTGAACAATTTTGTTGGAGTATTGCATGCAACTCAATCTCCTCTGATGTGAATGGAACTCAACAAGAAACCTCAGCAAGACCCAGAGCTCTTCTTCTGGAGTAAGAATATTTAAACAGGAAAAAACAGTTTAACAATAATTAACAGCTGCCTATGTTATTTAAGCAACTAAGAGAATCTACACTAACAAAGACATCTACAAAGATTTTGTTTTGTTGATTTTGCAGGGGGGTAGAGGGTTCAAGCTCTCTTAAGCAGCATATCCAATTGAAAATATTTAACAATCAGAAAAAAATTTGGTCATGTAATCAATGATGCAAAAGCACCCTACCAGACACAGTACTGTCGTATCATATGCACTGCAAGTACAAATTAGTTTTTACAACATCCTAAATATTGTACTACTGCATAAAGGAACTATTTCACACAGTAAAATTACAAAGCAGAATCTTAACCCCTACACTGCCAGAGGGCTTCCCAGCTATATGATAAAAAGGGTGGAGGACTTTTGGAAAAAAAATACATAAATAGGAGAATTGTCTGTTTAACTTTTGGCATCCTTCTAGGGTTAGGTTGTAACAATAGGAACAGACTGTAAGTAACTACCTACATATTTAAATATAACTACTGTCAAAAGGCAAAATTTAGTTATGCTGACCTCTCAGGATCCAACAAGGTCTGGAAGAAGGCCTTTACCTCTTGTAAGAAAAGGCAAGCTTACCCAGCTTTTTAATTCAGCAACACAAGATTTTGCCTGAATCCTCATGGAAGCAGAATAAAACTGTGTTTCTCCTAGCCCAACTTCTTTGGCTAGAAAAAGGAATGGAAATGTTTTCCTTAATTGAGAAAAATATACTTTATTACATGGCATGAAGATTTCTGCCTCAAGACTATTTTAAGAAGCGGTTCAATTTCTAGCTTGCTATCAAATGAGGATAATTTTTGAGTATGAAAATACGAAATTACTACAAGATAAGCATTGGTGACATCTGTACCCCCCGCCTTGCTCCCTCCCCCCAATCTGGAGAATGTATTTCCTCAACACTTTTGTATACAAGTGTGTGAATGTGTACTGATCTTTTCCATGTTTAAATCTTTTTCTCCTTAAATAAATTTATATTTCCTACTTCAAAGCCTTTTAAGTTGCACAAAGGAGAGGGGTGTGTGGAAGATCCTTCGTGAAGGGCCCCCCAACAGTCTACGCTATAAAAAAGATTATTTTAGTTACACTGATCAGATTAGAAATAGACATGGCTTTCTCCAAAGATATTAATTTGACATGTAGAGTCATGTCCAGAAAACAGGTATGAGAGACTTCATACATTTCATCATTTCTCTGATCTTTTAATCCACATTCATGCCATCAGTGCCACTACATAAAATGAGATCAGGGTGCTTAGGTGGGTTTAAAAAAAAAAAAATCTTAAAAAAATGGCTTACTTGCTTGTATTAGGATTACTCACACAAGAAATGAGTTCCATGATTATAATCACAGCTAGTAATGTTCCTCGAGTGCTTAAGAACTTCTGTGATCCAGCCTTGGACAACTGGATGAACTGGGGATTTCCATAATCTTGTCATAAGAATCTATGCATAAGAGATTAGAAGGCGGTTCAGCTTTGTTCAGTGATAAACTATAGTCCACTACCCCTGCCCCAGCATCATTCTAGAGAACAAAAAAAAAATAAAAATCACAATACCATAAGACAGCTTTATCTCTTTCTCTTATCAGAATCATATTAAGATGGCTATCTTCATAATGCTGCAGAATAATTGTGGTATTAAAGATTAACATTCTCTTTTCCTTCACAGGATCTTACTGTTCCAACTCATCAGAAGGATGTCACTAGTAGATACAACTCTACATTTTAAATGTGCTATTAGCAATAAGAAAAACAATTCCAAATTCCCAAATATTAGATTCCCTTTCTTGAGCTTTCTTATTGTATTTCCAGAAAGCTACCTGATTTGTTTAGCAACATTTCTAAAAAAATGTTGATTTATCAAGTATTTTTGTCTCCCAAAGAAAAAAACGTACCACTAGAGACAGGTCGTTACTCTGAAATTAGGAGATCTATTTGGGTAAGCTCCTTTTCTGTGTTTATATACAAACTTTTAACTGACAAAACAGTAAGAATGTCAGGTTAGCTACTGACAGACACAGCTGTTTTTTTCTTCCTTGTGCTACCACTCTTTATGAGAAGTTTTGCATTACTTCTGCATTTTGACATTATAAACTAGTGCCTAAAAGCTTCCTCCTTTAGCCACTATCAAACTAAGTGCTGAATGGATCAATAAAAATATAATAAATATTAAATCTTGAGCACTCATCTTCAAAATTCTTTGCAAAAAGTTTAATTGTTATAACTTCTTTTTTTCATATGAAAAAGAATTATAATATAAATATCAATTCATGGGCAGTACAGAACAAAACTTATGGTATAAGTATGCTACACGTGCAACGATTTACTTTTTGTATCCTTTGGTCTTTCAACAGAAATGGACAAACCTAGTTTTGCTCAGAGTCAATAACAATCATTTCACCTATGTGCACACTGGGGAGAAGAGCATGTAATAGAACTTATTCTCTCTATATTCTGGCCTGTGATGTTCGTGGTCTCCAGTGTCCTTATTTCCCTGCCATGTCTTTCTTAATGACCTGCTTAGGCACTAGTGATTTTCCAGGGTCCTAAAATTGTCAATCACTCTGAAAATTACAAAGTAAATTAGACAGCAAGAATATGTTTTCAAATAATCTGATCTTGGACGTCATTCTAGGCTATGCCAAGAATTGGTTGACACGAACTGGGAGTTGTTGGTAGTCCTTTGAGAGCATATACAACATGCATGAGCTATCAAATGACTGGCTAAGGTCAAAGACAGCACTTAACTCCAAGAACTGAAATGAAGTATCTTTCCTGATTAAAATACCGATCAGAAGGTAAAAAGGGATCTAAAACTCCCCAGAAGATTATCGATTGATCAAAATGGATCAACTTAACTTAGTGTAGTTCTGAAGGGGTTTTTGTCTGCTGAGATCACTCAATAGTCACTTGCTTGACTTTAACAGCTTAAAACATGTTAGGGAATTACTAAGAGGTATGATTGAGATCTAGAGATCTCTCACTTCCTGAATGAATAGTTCCACTTCCCAGCTATTTTACTAGATCAGGGTAAATTTGTCTCTCTTGCTAATATTATTAACATGCCATACAAAGCAGAAAAGATTTAAGTCAGAGTGCGCACACACCCCACAAACTATCATCTTGGTGCAAAGACAGTGGTAAAACAGGATGTGAAAGCATGGAGGAATTTGTTGCTGGTGAGAAGAGTGTGTCTGCAACACTAGATGAATACTAACAAAAAAATATATCTAGGTTTAGATAGGGTAGCACATCACCTGCTCCAGCAGATAGTTTAAAATTATAAAGTACCAAGCACCATCAAGCTTTGCTCTTACAATGCCATATGTATTTCTGATCTGCCCAGGACAATTCCTTTAAAATATAATTAACATCAACACAGGGAAAAGGAAAAAAAAATGTGTAACTTTGTTGTATTCATATGCTTTAGTGACTTTTGGCTACATCTCAAATTTGGATTCCCCAGAGTCAGGACAACTCTTGGTATAAGCAGTACTTTTACTATTTGAGGGGGGGGGGCTGTATAATCTCCATAATCTATGAAGTCCAATGGGTATGCTTCTGTCTAAAACTCAGTTATTTTCACTTCATATTTTATCTACAAAAGTCCTAAAGAACAAAAGCACATTCTGTGCGCTAGCCTGGAGGAACTTAAAAAAAAAAATTAAAGCCTAAAGAGATGAGGCAGTCCTGAAGGGCCCCTTAAGTTGATTTCCTAACAACCACCCAAATTATTGTTAACTTCTACAGCCTGGTGCAAAAAAAAGTTGTAGAGATGAGAGACAGCTGAATACTAAAGCATTATGCAGGCCCTACAAATTACCTGTGTGCATATGTTTGGTTTTTTTTCCAGTGAAAAAATATTTTTGTCATTTGTAAATTTACTTCTTATTTTGGAAGCATTCAGAGAGATGGATTTTCAAGCAAGTTAAAAGCTGGGTCAAACAAAAGGTAATAATGTCTCTCAATCACCTGCTCCACAAGAAAGACACCACACCGAGTACCACAAGTGTCAGAGAAACCCTGAATTTCTAAGTATTTTATGGTGCTTTTTGTTTTGTTTTTTAAATATAGGTAAGACTTAAGTCCTCCCACGACAGCCAGCTTCCCAAGTAGCTCTCATTTCACTTTAACAGAACTGAAAGTTTGGAAGTGATAGGCTTAATAGCGGCTTTGCTCCTGGAAGGACAGGGACAAGGGGCCTTCCCGCCCACGGCAGGAGGGCCCTGAGGGGGAGGGAGGGAGAGTCGGCTCTGACCGCACCACCGTGACACAAAACAGGTGCCAAGTGAGGGAAGGAAAAAAACAATTAAAAAAATTCACACCACCTGCAGGCCCAGACCCCACCCGACGACCGTTCCGTCTCCTCCGAAGAGCCGAGCCGCACGTGACCTCGCCCCTCAGCGGCCCCGCGCGGCGCCATTAGCGGCGCGAGCTCCACCCCCGCCCCGCCCCCGGTTAAAACCTGAGGGAAACGGGGAACGCCGTGGCTGTAGCTGCCGCCTCAGGTTTGTGGCTGTCGCCCTTGGCAAAGTTGAAGGGTGGGCTTCGTCCCCCTACCCCTCCCCGGGCCTACCCCGGGGCCCCCGGCCCGCTTGGGGAAGGCCCCGGCTCGGCCCGGCCCCGCCCCTGATCCTCCAGGAAAGCGAGATGGCGGCACTGGAAAGCCGTTCCCTTTCTCAGCTTCCCGGTGGCTGGAATGTTCGGCCCAGTAAGAGCCGGGTCCCTGCTGAGGATGCGCAGCCGCTTAAGGTCGAGAAGCGCTTCAGAAACGGTGCCGGAGCGTCGTCGCCAGAGGTGGGGAGAGAAGGGGGAAACAAAAGGTGTGTAACATCAGCCATAGGGTAATGGCGCCAACGTTGTGGCCCCTTGGACGCCATTTTGGGTATTTTCTGTTCCTGTAACAGACGCAAGTTCTGTGTGTTGTCTCACTTGACAGTTATGGGAATTTATTAATGGCAAGCCAAATAACCCATTTCATTTTCCCTTCTTTGGTTACCAAATCCACAGCCAGACGAGAGACAGCAGCAAGTTTCTCTGGCGGGGTTTACTGGCCATCAGTCTCCGCTGCTCCTGAAGCGCGCCTGGTTGTAATGCTCAGCAGGGAGCGTGTGTTCCTACATGCTTTCTGAAATATTAATACACAAAATTGTACTGAGGTTTCTGATAGCAGCAGATTGGCTTCTCTGCGGTTTTCTGATTAGAGGTGTATTGGTGATTCCGAGAAGCCAGTGGCGCCGAAATGGGTTAAACCTAATAAGGTTTTGAAAGCTGATAGCATAATTTAAGAGGGCTCAGAGTCACAAAGCTACAGACCTGGCTGACCCCAGCAAATTACAGTGTTTGTTAATGTTCTGTTATAGACATCTTCTACTCAACCAAAAGCAGATATATTAAGTGAAAAATTGACTTGTGGTTCGCAAAGATAGGCAAGCCTTTCTGCCTTGGTTTTGACAATTGGTCGTCTTAGATGTAAAGGAGGGGCATTATGGCTTCTGTTTGTAGCAGGGCTCTTGGGAATGCAACCTTCAAAAACATTAACTTCAGCTTCCAACTAAAGAAACATAATTGCCTTAAAATCTTTATCATCATAATCTTACACAATATGTGCCCCTTGGGAAATCTAAAAACAATTTAAGGAATGGAAGGCATGGGAAAAATCCTTTTACTTTGAGCATGATGATTATAATCATATAAGCTTTAGAATCATTGCAACTGGAATATAAAGAAAGAGTGATTAAAAAAAGCACTAACATTTATATTGTGCTTTCGGAATCGATGTTAATTAAATGAAGTGGTGGCCAACTCACAGTGTTTTAAACTGAATCTTCTTACTAAATGTTTAATGACAATAGTTGGCTTAGGAACATTTCTTGCAGTCTTTCGAAGAGGGTTTTACTGAAATTCTGTTTCCAACCAGGACAAGCTGACAGCTTTAAGAATCCAGTAACTGAACAGGGAAAAGGGATTTTCATCGTTACTAAGTCTAAATTAATGCAAACAATGAACAGAGGTAACAGTCTCATGACTCCTCTTATAATCTTGTTATGCTCTGAAGAAGGCATCTGAATTCCCATGCCTGCCCTAGTCAGTAATGAAAATGCTTTCCTAGGCGTAGGCCAGCAGGAACGGCAACAGCAGTCTGCAGATGAAAAGACTGGACAAAACAGGAATAAAGGTGCAGGGTGTCAGTGGTGCAGACCTCAGGTTATGTGTTGGCTGGCATTCTGGAGACAGAAGCTACAGGGCCTCTTCTACTCAAAGAATATGGGGTCAGCTGCACCATTTATTCGCTAAGACTGTTTGCTGAAGTTCAATTTATAACTTTTATTACAAAACAATAGTCTTGAGTCCAGGCAAGGCTGAACACTCCATTTCAGGCCCTTGCAGTCCTGATAGGACTGTCTGAGGAAGCTAATCCCTCACAGCAGAGGCAATATTGTCAGGGAGAAAAGCGGGTACTGGCCAAAGTTACTTGCGTTCTCCAAGCGTGCTGCCTCTGCCCGCCCTTCCTGCTGCTGCACGGACTGACTGGATGGTTCCTGTGTTAGAGAGAAAGCAGAGTTCACAGGGAAGCGTGTCGGGGGGGATGGTGTTCAGTGCTGTCTTGGGAAATGTGGGGAGCCGGGGGCCACCAGGCACTGCCTGGGCTGCTAATGAATTTAAAACGTGTACTGTTGCTGTGCGACGTGGTAATCTCTCAATGTGTCTTCCCTCAATATGTTGCTCCAGAGGCAATTGATTCAGATGTAAAATTCTCTTCATTAAATAACCTCCTGACATGCCCCTTTTAGCAAATGAGAATTTAAGTACAGTAAGCAGTATGAGTAGGCGGTGATGATCACAGACACAATTTGAGTGTAAACTGGGATTAAAATCTGGGAGTTTCTGGACTGTGCTGCCTGTGCAGAGAGACCACCTGCATTAAGAAAATGAAGAATACTCTGTTGGGTCTCCATTCTACAAAAATAGCATACTTGGTGAGATTTTTACACCCATTTGATTTAAAGTTTTAAGTGCTCGCCTGTGTGTGCTTAAACAGACATTCAACTTCTATTGCCAGTGTCAGTGTTATCAGTGCTGCCTGAAGGCCCGATTTCTTCAATGAGCAAAATATTTTCTCTCTGACAGTGCTTCTGAGAACCTCATAAAGGTGCCGCAATTAGCCTCAGTAGGGAAGCTTTCAGCTTAGCTCATAAATTGGCCTCACATTTTTATTCCAAGGTAGATTTAGAGGAAGAGAGCTTGGCCCATTGGAAGCAGTATAAACACTCTTCCTACCCTTCAGAGAGACCCAGGAAGTTAGTTCTGTTTAATCTTGTTAGTACTCTGTACGAAAGTTACAAAAACAAGCAAATAAAAGTTTCTAAATAATCCATAATTTATCTTGTCAGTATGTGGGAAGGGATCTGCCTTTGTGTTATCTCTATTTAGAGAGCCCTCTAATTCCAAAAGCTAAGATTTAACTGTTGAGAACACATTATTTTCAGAAAAAAATAAAGGCACCCAAAAAAACCCCATGCTACTAGTGAAAACTGAGTACTGCCA